>NC_134488.1:68010559-68337197 GCF_040206685.1 Ascaphus truei | reverse complement strand
CTCTCCCTCCCTCCCCTCTCACCCCAGCCTCCCCTTCCTCTCCTCCCACCCTCTATCTTATCCCAACCCCCCGACCAAATATTCCCTCTCCGCCACACTAACCAACTGAACCTAACCGGCCCTCCTACTCGTGACTCCAACATTAAACCCAAAGCCAGAAACCAAGGTGTACTCAAAAACACTAGGTAAAGGTCCACGTCTCCCTGCCCGACCAGAGAGGAGACAGACCCGGAACCACCTCCCAAGGGCCTTAAGCCCAACAACCGGCTAGTAGACTACCGGTCACTACTTGTACTAGGCCACTCAAAAGCCTAGTCTTTTTCATTTTCTTCTCCACAACCCCTGCTGATACTGTCCCAGCAGGACCTCCACCCCCCTACCCACCCCTGTACTTCCCCCCCCTCCTCCCTCCCTTCCCCTGGGGAGGCGATCTAAATGTAGAGACACACGCCCCACAGACCGCACGGCCCCACACCCTAAAGGAAATAAACGAAGCGCTAAAGCAGGACCTCGCTGTTGAGAAAAGTGAGGCCCTAAAAAACTATGCTGATAAAAGCCCCTATGGCTAGCATATCTGCAACTAAATTGGTCTCTCTTAATGTAAAAGGCCTACAAAATAATAGAAAAAGACGATTAGCTCTTCAAGAAATGAAGAGATCTGGTGGAGATATCATTTTCCTCCAGGAGACGCATTTTACATCTCAGGATCCGCCTAAAACATTCCAAAATGCATTCCCCTTGGGGTTTTATTCCTCATTTAGCAGTAAAAAAAGGGGAGTTGCAATTTTAGTCCGCCAAGGAACCCCATTCAATTTTAACAAAAACAGTAACAGATCCAGAGGGTAGATTCCTTGTGGTGTATGGCACACTCTCAGGTACGGAAATCGCTCTGGTCAATCTATATGCCCCAAATGAAAACCAGATAGTATTTCTGAAAAAAGTACTAGAGGATTTAGACCCGAGATACCTGTCATCAGTGATAGTGGGGGGAGACCTGAACATGGCCCTTGACCCAACAGAAGATAAATCATCCACCCCAGGCCGACCACACCTGCCCCAATCCCTTAGCAAAGGGAAGAGATTCAGAGAAATACTAAAGGAATTTTCCTTGATGGATATATGGAGAACCCAACATCAGGGCCAAAGAGACTACACATTCTTCTCAGCACCTCACCAGACCTATTCTCGTATTGATTACTTTCTGGGATCCAGAAATATAGTAGAGGCCTCAGTAGGCTCAGACATAGGCCCAACGACCTGGTCAGATCATGCGCCAATCACTTTAACCCTATCGGTCCCCTTCATAAAAACATTCTCCTACAATTGGAAATTAAATGACACACTGCTAAATTGCCCAGAGGTGGAGAGAAAGATCAAAAAGGCCCTTAAGGAGTACTTCATTAACAATTGTGGTACGGTCTCATCTCCCGCAATACTGTGGGAAGCCCATAAGGCTGCAATCAGAGGTAACTTTGGGCCTCATGCAGAGAGCATAGAATTTTAAAATTGGCGAATTTCATAAAAAGTAGCTTTTTTGGAGAGTTTTATTCTCCATATGCAGAAAAGTGCGAATTCTGCTATGTTTAACATGGATGCGTGTGGCGAGTTTAAATTGGCGAGATGCGCGCTTCAAAAACGTGTAAAAACAAATTCGCGCCTTTTTTTTCACCTTTACTATAGGCGGCGAGCGCCATCTTGCCATCTTTTCCTGGCGCGGCAAAAATGCGAGAATCGCGCCATTTTTTGGCGCGAACAGCCGCTACATGCCGTTCGCACCTCTCTGCATTCGGAGAGTTTTAAAAATGGCGTGATGGAGGTTCTCGCCAGCCGCGAGGCGAGTTTTAGACATAGGAAAAAAAAATTGGCGCGTTTTTCGTAACTCGCCATTTTCTGCCGTTTTCTGCGCGAAATTGAACAAAAAATGGCGAGTTTTGAAATAACGAAGCTCTCTGCATGAGGCCCTTTATCTCAATTGCCTCCCACAAGAAAAAAGTCAAGGCAAAAATAACAAAGGATCTGACAGAGAAAATAACAAATTTGGAACAACAACATAAAATTAACCCTTCAAAAAGAATCTATAAAGCCCTGATCACCGCTAGAAATGAGTTAAAGAACATCCAACTTGAAAGGGTGGAAAAGGCCCTCAAATGGACAAACCAGAGGTATTACGATAAGGGTAATAAGGCCGATAGACTGTTTGCCTCTAAACTAAGAGGCGTACAAAAAAGATCCCAGATCACGGCAATCAGAAAGGGGTCTGGTGAGGTGCTATATAACGAGAAGAAAATAGCGGACGAATTCACTAAATTTTATACTAAACTCTACAATTTGAAGACTCAAAAGGGGGCC
Organism: Ascaphus truei; assembly: GCF_040206685.1. Taxonomy (NCBI): domain Eukaryota; kingdom Metazoa; phylum Chordata; class Amphibia; order Anura; family Ascaphidae; genus Ascaphus; species Ascaphus truei. The sequence continues at coordinate 68,334,848 of NC_134488.1, read as the reverse complement.
TCAGAGTCGGCAAGGGCGGAAGCAATCTTAAGCTATCTAGCTGATTGTGATCTACCCCAGCTGACGGAGGAAGAAAATTCCCACCTCAACTCCAAAATCACGAAAGAAGAACTGATATCCGCGGTAAAGGTCTCTAAAACATCCAAAGCACCAGGCCCAGATGGCTTCTCCAATACCTATTATAAAAAGTTCCTCCCAATCCTGACCCCGCATTTGATGAGCCTGTTTAATTCATTCCTGGAAGGGAACCCGATCCCTTCATCAATGTCCCTAGCTAACCTGGCCATTATTCATAAAGAGGGGAAAGACCCAACACAGTGTGGGAGCTACAGACCCATTTCACTTTTAAATAATGATTTGAAACTATATAGTAAAATCCTGGCGAATCGGTTGAACCCCATTCTGCCAAGATTAATAAATATAGACCAGGTAGGGTTCGTCCAAGGGCGTCAAGCCTCGGACAACACCAGAAAGATTTTTGATATCATTGAACACTTCCATCTTACAAACTCCAAGGCAATGCTATTAAGTTTAGATGCAGAGAAGGCATTTGATAGAATTGATTGGCTTTTCCTCACCAAAACGTTGGAGAAATTCGGTTTCAAAGATACATACCTAGAAGGAGTAAAGGCGTTGTACCAAAACCCGTCAGCAATTGTAAAACTACCAGGAGGAAACTCAGAGAGATTCCAAATAAAAAATGGTACAAGACAGGGATGCCCCTTGTCCCCCCTCCTCTTTGCTCTCACCATAGAACCCTTGGCGGCTAAAATTCAAAACAATATAAATATCCAGGGCATAACGATTGGAAAAATAAATTATAAGATCTCCCTGTTTGCCGATGATATCATTCTAATGCTAACCAAGCCTCAGACCTCCCTTCCTAATCTCCAGAAGGAGCTCGAGGATTTTGGAGGTATATCAGGATACAAAATTAATAGTGATAAATCGGAGGCCCTAAACATCAGTCTAACAGAGCCAGAAGTGAAACTAATCAAAATAAATTTCGCATACAAATGGAGCCCTTCACACATCAAATACCTGGGAGTGAATGTATCAAGGGACTACCAGTCACTATATCAGTGTAACTACCCAGCTCTCTTTGACAAAATCAAAAAGGATTTGAGCAAATGGGAAGATTACCAAATATCATGGATCGGAAGGATGATATCTCTAAAAATGAATATTCTCCCAAGATTACTGTATTATTTCCAAACCCTTCCGGTCCATGTCCCCGGCTCAGAGCTTAAAAACATCCAAAACAGGATGTTTCATTTCATTTGGCAAGGCAAAAGACCCAGAGTAGCCCGATCAGTTCTGTTGTCATCACGGGGGAGAGGGGGCATGGGAGTCCCGGATATCCAAAAATATTATCAGGCTGCTCAACTAAAGCAAGCGGTACTATGGAACGCAGACTCGACCCAAAGATGTTGGCTCCAAATAGAAACATTCTATGCTAAAATGCCTTCTCTGCCAGTATGCCTATGGAGTATGGAAAGGGGAGACATGCCACCGCAAAAATTTAAACTAAGAACAGCAAGGCACACATGGGAAGTTTGGCTAAAAACTAAAAACAAATATAAGCTCGCCTCTACGGGCTCGCAACTTACACCAATATTTGACAACCCTAAGTTCCCACCGGGATGTGCATCAAAACAGTTCGACCAACTAAAATCAGAAGGAATAAAGACGCTAATGGACATAATGTGTCTAGGAAGTCTCCTAAGCTACCTAGACCTGAAAGCAAAATATAAGATCCCGAACTTGGATGCGATTAAGTACCTCCAAATCAGACATTTCGCTCAAAAGGTATCGCCAAGCCCGGAATTCCCCTTTCCCACTAGATTTGAGGGACTCTGCAAGTCTGACTCGGACCAAAGGGGACTAATATCCAAGATCTACTCGGAAATGGAAACAAGGGAGGGATCTCCTCAGCATGACTACATGCTTAAATGGGCCGCGGACCTAAATATAACTATTGAGGAGGAAGACTGGAAAGAAATCTGGGGATCGGCCGCAGAGACATCCATCTGCACCACTACAAGAGAAAACATTTATAAAGTACTCTTCTATTGGTACCTTACGCCAGTGAGATTAAAACAAATCTACCCTCTGGCATCAGATCTGTGCTGGAGAGGCTGTGGCCAAAGGGGGGACATGGCCCATATATGGTGGGCATGTCCAGAAATTAAGAAATACTGGACTACGGTCCAAAATTTAATAAAATAGGTCACAGACCTCGAGTTACCCATTGAGCCATTGACCTACCTACTGGCCAGACCAACTGAGGAAATTGGTCGCCCAACTAGGAAATTGATCTCCTTTATCCTCACAGCGGCGAGATGTGAAATAGCATCCTCCTGGATGAAGGTAGCCCCCCCTACTAAGGGAATGATTAAAAAAAGAATCAACGAAGTGATGCTTATGGAAAAGCTTACAGCCTATCTAAAGCAAAAAACTAAACCATTCGAAAGGGTGTGGGAACCGTGGATGACATTACAGGACTAGGGTCCCCCTCCCGGGTCGAAACAGGAATCCCCCTCATAAAGGACTACTACCCTAATAAACTGGGACGCAGGCCGCCCAGAAGATACACTGTCCCGCCCCTCCCCTCCCCCCTCTTTTCCTCTCCCCCCCCCCACACCTGTTCTTCTCCTTCTTCTCTCTAATTCGGTACTATACTAAGCTTCCCCCTCTTGGGAAGTGCTCCTCATGGGCAAGTTTCCTTGCCTCTCTTCCACAAAATTTGAAAATGGTGTAATATGTTGGGATGTAAATGTTGACAATTGCATATATGTAACTGTGTATCTACCCAATAAAAAAGTTTGGAAAAAAAAAAAAAAAACAATGAAGATCCTGCCAGATACTTCATCTGGTAGACTGGTCGTCACCCCTGATTTAATTATGGGGCTACAGAAATAAGACCCTCAGAGTCCCAGTACGCATGGGCTAACTAGCTGGGGGGCATGGGTTAAACTGTGTTTGCACGTTAGGGATTGGATACAGATAATTGTTCACCAATAGTCTGTATTCAATGTTAAGAATAGGGTTACAAAGGTATATAAACTGTGTCAACCCTAGAGTTTTTGTTGTTCTTCTGATTTCACCTCGAATGTCCCCGGATTGCTGGAGAATTGCTAGCTGATAATTCTCTATTCCCCAACCCTAAGTAAGTGTTACCTTCTTGCCTGTTAATTGTACTATATTGCTGTGTTCACCTTTTTAAGGAATAAATATATTTTATTATATCTAAGCCTCGTTCAGTTCAACACAGATATTTGGTGTTTGTTATATCTTGTCATAAGTTACCGTGACAAAGACCTCTCTATCTTTCCAGGGCTTAAGTAGGTTTACATGGTAAATTTGCTCAGGTTTCCTCCTACCTGGCTGTCTCACCTTGTAATTTACTTCTCCCACTCTTTCCAAGACCTCATATGGCCCATGCCACTTAGCAAGGAATTTACTCTCTACGGTGGGAACAAGAACCAGCACCCTATCGCCTGGAAAAAAAATTCTGACCCTAGCACCCTTATTATACGTATTCATCTGTGCCTCTTGAGCTTTTTCCATGTGTTCCCTCACTATAGGTAGGACTGCAGCTATGCAGTCCTGCATCTGGGCAACATGCTCTATTACCCTTCTGTATAGGGTAACCTCGTGTTCCTAAGTTTCTTTGGCTATATCCAGTAAGCCCCTTGTGTGTCGGCCATACAATAGTTCAAATGGGGAGAAGCCTGTGGATGATTGGGGAACCTCCCTAATGGCAAATAACAGGTAGGGTAACAAACAATCCCAATTTTTCCCATCCTTATCGACCGCCCGGCGTAACATGCTTTTTAAGGTTTTATTGAATCGCTCCACTAAACCATCTGTTTGTGGATGATAGACTGAGGTTCTGAGATGCTTGATTTTTAGGAGTTTACATAACTCTTTTGTTACTTGGAACATAAATGGTGTTCCCTGGTCAGTTAAGATCTCTTTAGGAATTCCGACCCGGGTAAACAGGACTATTAACTTTTTTGCTATGTTTTTAGCAGAGGTGCTAGGTAGGGGAATTGCCTCCGGGTATCGGGTGGCATAATCTAATATTACCAATATATGCTTATGTCCCCTAGCAGACTTTATTAGGGGTCCTACTAGATCCATAGCAATCCGGTCAAATGGTACATCTATTATGGGAAGGGGTACCAATGGGCTACGATACGCTTTGAACAGGGCGGTGATCTGACATTCTGGGCATGAGGAGCAATAATTTGTAATTTCTGCCAGAACCCCAGGCCAATAGAAGCTTCGGAGAACCTTCTCTTTTGTCTTTTCCACCCCTAGGTGTCCCCCCAATGGGTGACTATGTGCGAGGTGTAATACTACATTACAGAATGTCCGTGGTACCAACAATTGTTTAGTTATAATTGATTTCCTTTTTTCAACCCGATATACTAGGTTATTCTCTACCTCGAAGTAGGGGTAGGCAAGTGATCTATCTGGTTGGCCCGGAGTACTATTCTGGTGCCGTATATTCCCTCTTGCTTCGGCTAATGTGGGGTCTTCCCACTGGGCCTTCTTAAAACTCCCAGGACTGACCTCTAGGTCAGCGAAGGTCTTATCCTGTTCTGGGGTGGTAAGCGCCTGTTCAACATCTTGATTTGGGGTATTCCCTACCAAGGTGGCCATGGGAAAGGGGATTTCACAGCACTCTTCCTCTTTCCCCTGTTTATTTGGCCCTCGTCAACCTCCATTTCTGAAAAAGGGAAAGGATTTGTTTCTTTTGTTACTTCTTTATGGTCCGCTATTGAACTCTGGGCGCTATTCTGAGAGGAGGACCACATTTTTAGAAAAGGATCTTCATTGTTTATAGGTGTAGATATAACACTTACAAACCACTCCAGTTTGATGCTTCTCTGCCCTCAGGTAAACAGTTAGAGTGGCAGAGTCTTTTGATCAGTACTTGGTTCCTAGTGTAAACAATCAGGGCAGTTAACTTTTGATCACAGGGCTTATGCTAAATCATCCGGCTGCCCTACCTGACCTATTAGCATAGCAGATTGCGTCTGCATTTTCAGAGCAGATCCTAAATACCATATACACTTTAATATCTTCACATATTAATAAGTTCCGTTCTGGTGGGCCCAGTGGGTCGAAATTTGCCAGTTTTAATGCCTACAGTGACTCTACATATTGGCCAAAATTTCAACTATCTGCGACCTCCAGAACCGGAGATACAGAAATGCACTTTAAAACATTTTTAAAATACAGGATTATAATGAAACATGGGAACAGGGGAACATACATTTTCCTGACATGACAAGGTGTAAGCCACATTCCTGGACCACAGTCCAGTTAACCCCTTGCCTCCCTGGTGAGGTCAGGGTGTGGCCATATGGGGTGAAACCCCTTTAATACCAGGCCAACCCCCCTCTCCCTCTACAGTCTTTTAACCCTAGTACCCCCAGGTCCGTCAGAGAATCGAGAAACTGACCCAGAGGTTAGCATAGCTGAAACCCTGTCCATTCATCAGAAATGAGAGGTCCAGAATTTAGTGAGAAGGAACAAAGAAGTCTTCTCTACACAGCCAGGTAGAACTAGCGTAATTGAACATGACCTAGTCTCTGAACCGGTGGTCCGAGTTAACCTTAAACCGTACCGAATCCCAGAGGCCAAAAGAGAGGCTATAAGTTTAGAGGTTAAAAAAATGCTAAAACTAGGCGTAATTGAGGAATCCCAAAGTGCGTGGAACAGCCCTATAGTTTTAGTCCCAAAGCCAGACGGTACAACAAGATTTTGCAATGACTACCGTAAACTAAACGCTGTGTCAAAATTTGATACTTATCCTATGCCCAGGGTTGATGAACTGGTAGAGAGATTGGGCAAAGCCCGATATCTCATGACCCTAGACCTAACAAAAGGATACTGGCAGGTTCCCCTCACATAAAGGGCAAAAGAAAAGACAGCCTTCTCAACCCCAGACGGCCTCTTTCAGTATAGGGTGCTGCCTTTTGGCTTACATGGAGCTCCCGCCACATTCCAAAGAATGATGGATAACATTTTAAAACCACATGCTCGGTATGCTGCCGCCTACCTGGATGATGTGGAAATCCATAGTGAAGATTGGCAATCCCACCTTCTAAAGGTCCTAAAGGTTCTAAAGCTGTGCTTGACGCAGTTTGGTCTGCTGGACTAACTGTTAACCCCGCTAAATGCACTATTGGTCTGGAGGAGGCCACGTATCTGGGGTATTCTATTGGCAGAGGTTTACTCAAACCCCAAACACTCAGAGTAGAGGCGATACAAAATTGGCCAAGGCCAGTTACAACAAAACAAGTAAGGACCTTTTTGGGATTAATTGGCTACTATAGAAGGTTTATTCCCAATTTTGCGACTAAGGCAACCCCATTAACCGACCTCACAAAAGCAAGAGGGCCGCTAATGGTAAAGTGGTCCCCCGAAACCGAACAGGCCTTTAGAAGCATGAAAGAAGCTCTCTGTGCCCAACCAGTGTTGGTCACACCTGACTTCTCTAAAGAGTTTTTAGTCCAAACCGACGCATCTGAAATAGGGCTGGGGGCTGTACTCTCCCAGGAGTCTCAAGGTGAGGAGCACCCCATCCTTAATTTAAGTAGGAAACTAAATCCCCAGGAGAAAAATTACTCCATAGTCGAGAAACAGTGTCTCGCAATAAAGTGGGCTGTAGAGATGCTCAAATACTATCTGTTGGGGAGAAAATTCCGGTTGGTCACAGATCATGCACCCCTCACCTGGAAGTGTCAAAACAAAGAGAAGAATGCTAGAGTAACCAGGTGGTTCCTAAGCCTACAACCCTTTAAATTTTCTGTGGAATACAGGTCAGGGCACAAACATGGCAATGCTGACGGGTTGTCAAGGATGCACTCCCTAATATCCATGGTCGCTCATCCCTCGAGGTCTGAGCTGGGGGGGAGGATATGTGACAGAAACCAGGGGATGGTAATAAATTCCATATATAGGGCTCCCAGGATACTGAATAATTTCTATCCTGTTTAGGCTGAAAAGTGCAGCCTCAGAATGCATGCACTCCATCCCACAGTTTGGCAAGTGCTGGAACTGAGGGATGAGGGATCCAGACCAGAGTTTGTCTGCTGCCTGATTTCTGTCACCTGTCTTGCTAGTTAGAAATCAGGTATTTAAGGCTGATTTCCTGGTTCCTCTTCCCTCTCCCCAAGAGCCTGGAGGCAGAACGGCTGCTGGAAGCAGAGAGGGGAAACGCCTCTCCCCAAACAGGTTAAATCATTCTGTTCCTTTTTTCTAAAACTGAAAAGTTCCTTATTTTGTTGTTGGAAGAGGATACGCCGGCTCCAATCCCAGTCAGGGAAAAACCTTAGTTAAGTTATAGCTCAGGTGAGCAGGGTTTCGTTTGCTTATGTATTATTTTGTATTCCATGTGGCAGTCTCAGTGCCTGGGACTGAATAAACCAGGCAGTAGCCTGTTTAAAGGAACAGCACGTTACGCCTCGTCATTTAACCTACCCTAAAAGACCGTGTTCTAACAGTCTCGGACAGACGGCGGAGCCCCAGGAGTAAGCCGTTTGTCACAATAACTATTGTGCAAATGCTAATTGTATAATCAAGCAATGGACTATATAAGGGCTATCCGCCCCTGTCTATGACAACCCCTGATGAAGTCGCCAACATTGATGCGACGAAACGTGTAGGGTTGCTTACTGAGGACTGTGAGCTAGGAGTCTATGCAGACGGACTAACTGCCAGTTGGAGTGGAACCAGAAGAGGTGCAACAACTTTTCTGGGAGGACCGCTGTTCGATCGCACAATTTGGTGTGCATCCGAATCCACAAGCGGATGAACGTCATCCACCACGAGGTTCCCTGAGATCTATTGGTGCATCATCCAAAAGACCACATTGCCACAGATTTTCTATGTGCTTAGCCTAGCGACTTTTGTGAGTGGCCTGATTTTAGCTTGTTGTGAGTTGCAGTTAGATACAGTATAGTGGCCATCTGAATTGGGAGTTGTGTCAATTTTGGCAATGCTGGCTTTTTTGTACCTGTTTTGGTTTTACACATGTCCCATAGTATATGCTACTTTTCAGATATTTAGTAAATGATTTATTCTTATTTCGCTTTGGTGTTAATCTTTTTGAGTGTGGGCTGCACCCTTCTAGTGTTTACATTTAATTCTGGGGGATATAGGGGTTCCTTTGGGTTCCCTGCACCATTATGTATTTTATTACCTCTTTGTTTAGTGGGACTGCTGATTCTTCCACTTTTTACACTGATTCAAACACTGATTCTTTTGTTTTTATAAGAACTACAAGTCACCCACCCATGGCCTATTAAACATTAATTCACATTCCATCTAGGGGTATTTAACTCTGCACAATTACTGTACACTCCTCCACTTACTGTACTAAAGGCAAAAGATAAACAGGCTGCATTGGCCAATACATTAATGGTATTGATTTAAGTTGGCAACATATTTACAGTCATACATTTCCAGATGAAATACAGCGAATGAATGACTGGGGAGGAGTTTTTCCTCGGCCGTGTTATACTTTTATATAATCACCAACATCTTCCAAACTGAACTGAAATAATTCCAGGCCATAAAATCTGGTAAATTTTAAGGGCTATAAATCATCATGAAGCTGCATTACTCATAAGCAAGTATAAATTTCCCCCCACTGCGCTGTCACTTTTATAGGCAGCGTTGGCGCGTTAGCTACGCTTGACAGGTATATGACAAAGAGCAGCCACACATTTGCTAACAACCAGTAACGAGATCTGGCAGCGGAGCAGACTTTTAGCATCCTTCTCCGTATAGTGTTATACTGTAAGTAGCGAACAACTTAAGAGAGTCAAAATGAGGCCTTTGGGAATCGAGGATGTCTTTGAAATGTGTACAATATGCAGAGAAATCTGGGAAGAATGGAAGGTCAGTAATACCTAGGACCAAAGTAAATACATTTAAGCCCACATTCGCTAAAGGGTGCGGTGCGCAAACTTTTCCCTGTGCGCACCCCTGCCTGCTCTCCTCAGCGCCTCGCGACCCCCCCTTGCTTGGCCCCGGCGTCAAATGATGAGCGGGATCATGTGACGTCACGTTGCCATGGTAACGTGACATCACGTGACCCCGCTGCGTCATTTGACACTGGGTTACCATGACGATGCGTAGCTGGAAAGGAAGTTAAGTGTGTTATAGAGGCCTCGTGCGGTGCCCTGGCATTTCATTTAAATGCCTGGGGGGAGAACGGGGGACCGCTATAAATGCTGCGCCCCCCCAGATCTAGCGCCCTCCAGCTTGTGCACCCCTGCCTTGGCACACCCTAACACCCATTCTAATGAATTAGAGTGAATTTGGGCCTTACATGTATGATACTTGATATAATGCAGGGTAATCCTTTAACTATTGACCGTTTCTAAGAGAGGCAAAATAAGCGCCGCAGCCATGGTGCGAGTGCCATCGCGTGCAGCTCTAAATGCAGGAGATCTATGGGGCCAGCCATAGTGTACGCGAGCATGCACGCGAGGAAGCGCGACGGAACGGCAGGTTTTTCAGCCGACAAAAGATTTTGATTTGGTCGCGCAATGGCTGGGCCACGTGCACGGTTCAGCCAATGAGGGCGCGCCGCTCACGTGACATCACAGCCACGCCTCCGTCACGCCTCCCCGTCGCGCACGTCATATAAATCCCACAGGCCATGGATCACTCAAACTACAGACACGCGCGACGCCAGGTCACTGGAATGACCGCCCCACAGACATCAGTAGCAGCAACATGTTTCCAGAGAGGGGGGGGGGGGGGGACAGGGCTACATGTACTGTATATATAGAGAATGGTACCTTTCTAACCTGCAGAATAGACAAAGAAAGAAAACATGGTAATACAAACTCATGCAATCATCTCAAAACTCTAATCTCTTACAGGAACCAATTGGGGAAAATGATTTATGTATCATTATGATATATATATTATACCTTTGTAATTAGGTATCCAAATATACAGACATCCTGCTCTTTGCACCTCACACCTTCATTCCTGACCTATCTACATGTCCTGCTTTAAATTGCTGCATTGCACTAACCATCTGCCCAGACACCTTACACCATGACCCTAATTCCTGACCAATTTCCATTTCCATGTTTGTGTATCGCACTAAATCACATCTGAATATCCACTTACTACTGTAGGATGTCATTCTTGTATAACTATGACATGCTATTCCAGCTGCATTTGAAAGAAAATCTTCCTGCAGAAGGGACCTTTGTGGTTCTGAGAGCTGGCACACTTTATTAAAACTAGTTAGCTATTAAAGATAACATTTCTACCTTACTTTTGTTTGTCTAATAGAAATATATAAAACGTAACATTTATGAGAACATGATGTAGATAAGGACACATCCTATGGGTGTAGTATGAGAACAGGGAATCTAAGTCTACTTTCATTTATTCTCTATTACTATTTGGGGACATACAATATACTGTATGGGCACACTTATTTTGGTGTGGAGAGTATACGGAAAGCAGTATTTCATCATACGTACATTTCATCATCCCTTGCACTGCCCCTCATATCTATTACCCTAAACATTTTACAGAATAGGGGCCTTTGTTTATAATTAATAGAAGAGGGAGTGTGAATCATATTATTTTTAGATTGGCATTATATCATCCTACTATTTCAGTAATTGTTGTACATCACATTATATGGGGTCTACGCTACAACTTCAGATATATTTTATTTTGCCGTGGATTTAAATACATTTATGTTTTTCAATGTTCCAATAAATGTTAAGTTTTACATTTTCGTATTGGGTGACTTGGATCAAAACGAAGAATCGGGGCAGCGCACAACCAGAAGAGCCAGGGTCAAAGTAACAGTCTAAAAAAAATCTGTATTCTCAGAACCTGGATAAAAAGGAGGCACAAAAAGCCTCCTTCGCTTTTCGCACCGGGTGGTGGTGGTGCTTTATTAAGGATTACTTACCTGTTGTTTATTGATTCCGAGCTTTGGAGCTTAGTAATTGTTACTGGAAACATTTTAATGTACCGCAGAGCTGTTCAGCTGGTGGCCCATGGGCCAAATGTGACCCGTGAAGGCCTTGAGGTGGCCCTTGGATTCTCTGCTCCTGCTAATTTCATGCCAGTTGCTTAGACAGCTGAGTCCAGTTTTTTTCACAATGAAACTCACTTGTAAGTGAACTGGAGTGAGGACTATAAACAGCACTTTTTCTCCTTTACTTCTTGATAATTTTTTACCTGGCAGCACTACCATCTGTTCTGATGTTTATGTTATCCACCAGTGATTCATCCCTATGATCTACCGGATATAGTTTCATCCATTAGCAGTACAGTTACCTCTGCAGGCAGTTTCTTTACTTTCGTTAACTAAATATTAGATTGTCATCCCTCGGGAGTATCTGTAATATATTCTATGCTCAGCTTTGGAAAACATGTAAAAATAATATATTATTGATAGATTCTGATTATCCTTTCATTGGGGTCTACGTATCAATGTAGAGAAAAGTGTGTTTAGACGCACTTGTCTAGTTTTTGGAGCAGAGCTGCGGTATACATAAGAACAGTTTCTTACATCTGAAGCAGAATGGTAGACTTGCGCCACTTCCGAAGTAAGGAATGTTTTTGGGCAAAGAAAAGAAAAAAAGAATGGTGCAGAGAAACACAGATTGTGATAGATCTCATTATAATCTGTGCCCCATGTAACTCCTCCCCATCTCCTTCTACTGACATTCCCCAAGGTGCAGACTGGGGCTGACACAGACTGTGATACATCTCATTATAATCTGTGCCCCATGTAACTCCTCCCCAATCCCTCCTGCTGACACTCCCCAAGGTGCAAGCTGGGGCAGACGGAACAAAATTGGGGCAAAATGCTTTGATACAAAGAGGCAAGATGAAAACACTATGGTTTTACTCCAAAATTACCATGATACATAGACCTCATTGCTAAGAAGGCAAGAGACACAGTGACATACTGCAAGGCTATCAGAGAAATGGTTAATGAAAAGGGGGAAAAATGTATTGCCATCGGTTTATATGTAGTGAGTACATTTAATACAGTGTGTGTGTCAGCCATAAAATAGCTTACTAGGACCTGATTGCTTTTAGCTTGAGACAATTTGCAAATGAATACCATTATACTCTCTGATCCAGGTAACTACATCAGAGACTAGTGCCATTCGCTCCGTACCTGACCTGCATGTGAAGAAAGAGCCCGGCTTTGTAATTCTTTATAATCTGCCTTATTATACAGAAGGTGCCATGTGTCTGCAGGCACAGGGACAAACAGAGAGACAGCGGTGTCACACAAGTCACAGGCAGTGGTGGCAGTGGAGAATCTATTAAAAAGAAAAGGAAAACAATTCATATAGCGCCTGATTATCCCATGCAAAACACAGCAGGGAATAGTTGTGGTGCATCTTCTGAAAAGATGTATTACGCAGTGAGGTTAAAACGGGTTAGTGTGAATTCTCTGCCGCTTCCCTGTGTAGTAATCACTAGGTAATATGCACAGGTGGGTGACCCAGTCCAAAAACGTTTCCCGTAATTTCTCGTTTTTTTTTTAGACCAAATCCGTCTTCCCCCCCCCCCCCCAAACTCGATCTGCGGATTCCACTGCCCGTGGACGCATTGTTAAAAATATACACACAGATTCATCCATAGAGAGAGAGAGTGATATCCCCCCCCCCCCACCCCGTGAATTAATCTGAGTCCGCTTGTTTAACAATCCGACCATAAATCTCCGATTGCTCTAAAATAAATGTAAAAATCCCAAACTGCCTTTTTTGAGACTGATCCGCGGCCCAAAGGTTTCGGTCATTCTGAGGCGGATCCAAATTCGCCACCAAAAATCGCCCATCTGTAGTGATATGCCAGCGATACAGGAAGACGCTCGGGGTTTAATCATCAATGTCTTGTCCTTTTAACCCCTTTCCCCCTGCACTGCATTGTGAGCTGCGTCAAATGTAAGATACCTGATTGACTAGATGCTTATGTCTGATGCAGCAGACAGAAAGGTTGATGTGCCAATCAGGTTTTGAAGGCTGACAAAATAATGTAACCGTTACGCCTTGCAATGCGTCAAAGCCCCTCTGGCCTCCAAGGGGTTAAATTGCAGTGCTACCTAGTGAGCTAATGTTAGTGAGATGCTTCATGGGTTAAATCTTGGTTATTGCCAAAACAAGTATTTGATAAATAATTTATTTTATATTTTGACAATGTATCCATTATTTCTTCTCATTTGCATGTCATTACCCAGAATCCCTGGCTGCAGTACTTTTACATTTAAATCCTTTGTATAATACAAATAAGATGTGTACAGTTCTGCTTTCACTGCATATTAAGAAGAAAGAATTATATATATATATCTTATAATATACTGTATATATATATATATATATATATATATATATATATATATATATATATATATATATATATATGTGTGTATGTACAAGAATATATATAAATTATCTAGCACTTGGATATCTACATATCCACCCTAATGCAGAGGAATATTTTGCAAAGCATTCTGGTTATTTTTTGCATCGTTCTAAATCACTCAACCAGCCGGCATCTCATTGAAAGCAGCGTGTCTGTGTGTTTGTAACCTATCAAATAAAACACCCTGGTAATGAAAGTAATACTTGCTGGGAAAACATTACCAAGACGTGCACAGGGATCCTTCCGGGGAATTGAAAATGAAAGTGTCTGCTTCATTTATTTACAAGAATAAAAGACAAACAGGTTTGAAAGTACCTGCAATAAGCTATGAAAATAGGTAATACATATAGTCATAAAATAGTGATACCAGTAGGCAAGGTTGCTTTAAAAAGAAACAAAACCAGTGTTACTGTTGGATTTCAAGCAATAAATGTATTTATGAGGGCTATTAGATTGTAAGTTCTTTGCGGTAGGGCCCTCCTTATCTGTTTTGTCTTAATTTACACGTACTCCACATTGTACTGTGCTGCGGCACAGAATGGAACATTTGGTTGTGGCCGTTTCACCGCCACCAAATTACCGCTGACGTGCGGGCGCAGACGGACACTTCACCGCAGCCGATCGACCGCTGGAACCTTCGCCACTGCCTACACCACCGGTCACTTTTACAATAAGGTAAGTTTTAGGGGCTTTACTGGTTAAACTATGGGGTTTACTTTAGGGGTTTTGGTGGTTAGGGTAGGGTAGTGTTTTTTCAACAGAGCTTCCTAGGAACCCTAAGGTTCCTCGGGCATCCCTAAAGGGTTCCCTGCAATTTTCAGGTCATTGGAAAATACAGAACAATTTACAATGTATCTCATCTTAGAGAGGGTTGGAGTTCCTTACAATGCATCTGATTTCAGACGCGCTATTAGAGAGGGTTGGGGCTCCTTACAATGCATCTGATCTCAGACACAAAATTAGAGAAGGTTGGGGTTCCTTACAATGCATCTGATTTCAGACGCACTATTAGAGAGGGTTTGAGTTACAATGCATCTAATCTCAGATACATTATTAGAGAGGGTTGGGCTTCCTTGCAATACATCTAATCTCAGATGCGCTATTAGAGAGGGTTGAGGTTCCTTACAATGCATCTGATCTCAGATGCGCTATTAGAGAGGGTTGGGGTTCCTTACAATGCATCTGATCTCAGACGCGCTATTAGAGAGGGCTGGGTTTCCTCAGGATTTCGCAATATAATTATAGGGTTCCTTAATACAAAAAAAAGGTGGATGGGGTTAACTTTAGGGGTTTAAGTGGTTTGTACAGGGTTAACAATAGGGGTTTAGGATAAGGGTTAAGGGTTTTTAGGGTAAGGGGTAGTATTAGTATTAGGGGTTAACATTAGGGAGTTAATGCTAGGGACTTACCATAGGGGTGAAGCAGCTGGCGGCGACAGGTCCCGGTGGCGAGTTGAGTTGCGGCCAAGTGCTGGCAATCATTTAGTCATGGCAAAACAGCCACGACCAGATGTCCTAGACCAGGGGTGCGCAAACTGGGGGGTGCACACCCCAGGGAGGGGGGGATTTTTCGGTGGGGCGGGCGGTTGCAGAGGCTCCGCGCTCTTCCCCAGGGCATTTAAAGTAAAAGCCGGGGGATCACCTGAGGCTCCTGCAACACTAAAGCTATTCAGACGCTGTGACGCGTCGCCATGGCAACGCGGCATCAAACAACGTTGCGAGGTCAGGTGACGTCACATCACATGACCAACGGCGTCATTTGACGCGTGTGACGTCACCTGACGTCATTTGACGCAGCTGCAAGGTAGGGGGGAGGGGCACGAGCACTGGGGCAGGCCAGACAGGGGGGCGCAGTGGCAAAAGAAGTTTGCGCTACCCTGTCCTAGACCACGGCGGAATTTGTTGCTGCCATACAAATAAAAGATAATAATTAGCCTATAGAGGTCAGAGTTCTATAAAATATATGGTACACAATATATGTTCATGACAGTACCACTGCTTTCTTATTTATAAACCCAGAGTGCTAGCGTATTTCGCAGCGTGCTGCTAGAGAACACTCCTGTCTAACTGAAGTGCATAGCGGATAAGGAAGGAATTATCCGTGACCTTGTGTTGCCTCTTCACAGGAATGTTAGAAGACAGCACTCCGAGGGAGATATTAAACCGTAGCTCATTCTTTATTTAGTTTCAAGGATCTGTAACAAATCCGCCATAAATGTAACAACTTTAATACTCTACTGTTATTGTGACATGGAGTAAGGTTTCATGCCTGAACATCTCCTAAAGTGTATTACTATCCTGTATACGGCATTGTTGCAAGAAGGAGTTATTGTGTATGTAGTTTATTGTAGTAATAAAACACTCAGTCATATGGTTCAAAACCCTTCGCAGTTAGGGGAGGAGTTATAGGGAGCAGTTTAAGGAGCTGTTATGGGGAGCAGTTAGGGGAGGAGTTATAGGGAGTGGTTATAGGAGCACTTAGGAGAGGAGTTATAGGGAGCAGTTTAAGGAGCTGTTATAGGGAGCAGTTAGGGGAGGAGTTATAGGAGTAGTAAGGAAAGGAGTTATAGAGAGTGGTTATAGGAGCAGTTAGGAGAGTAGTTATAGGGAGCAGTTATAGGAGTTGTTAGGGGGTTTTATAGGGAGCAGTTATAGGAGCAGTTAGGGGAGGAGTTATAGGAGCAGTTAGGGGATGAACTATAGGGAGCTGTTATAGGAGTAGTTATTGAAGGCGTTATGGGGAGTGGATATACGAGCAATTAGGAAAGGTTATACAGCGTGGTTAGAGGAGCAGTTAGTGGAGTAGTTATAGGGTGTGGTTAGAGGAGTAGGGGTTGCAATATCCTGTGTGCAAGTGGCCCATTTCTCAGTAGCATGTAGTTAAACTGTAGTTCAACTCAGTTGGACAAGAGGACATTTGTTATGAAAGATCTCAGAATACACAAATTCCTGCATGTGAGCCAAGAATATCTCTTCTATCAACAGTCTAATGCTCCACCATTAACTCTTATCTTATCTGTATTGCCCAGTTCTTACTCACCTCTCAACACTAATCTAGAACTACTACCATTGCCATGCCTCTGCCATGCCTTCTTTATTATTCTGTTGCTCTGAAGTGAGCTACTTTCCAAACTGCACTTTTCTTTCTATCATCCTCACTATTCTTCTACTCCTTCAGAATTTAAAGCCCTCTGCCGCCTACAAGCTCTGTCACTTACTGCCCACCACCTCTAGAATGCCTTTCCCCTCAATATGCAACACACACCCTCTGTCTCCACCTTTAAGGCACATCTTAAAACACACCTCTTTCATGAAGCATTTGGGTAGCTCCGCTGGTTGTGGTACTATACATCTCATAAACATTTACCGTAATCCCTTGCAGATGCACTTACCATAACACCCCCTCCCCCTACTGTATCTGTATATTCTCCCTATTTACCACTTTTGTGGGATTGTAAGCTCTTCGGGACAGGGACTCCCTTGCTTAATGTTACTTTACGTCTGTGGCGTTTATTCCTATTTTGTCACGTGTGTTACTGCTGTAAAGCGCTATGTACATGGATGGCGCTATATAAATTAAGATATACATACATATAGTTAGGGGAGGAGGCAGGAAATGGTTATTGGTGCAGTTAGAGGAGAAGTTATAGGGAGAGGTTATAGGAGTAGTTAGGGAAGAAGTTGTAGGGAGAGGTTATAGGAGCAGTTAGGGGAGGAGTTATAAGAAGTGGTTATAGGAGTAGTTAGGGGAGAAGTTGTAGGGAGAGGTTATATGAGCAGTTAGGGGAGAAGTTGTAGGGAGAGGTTATATGAGCAGTTAGGGGAGAAGTTGTAGGGAGAGGTTATATGAGCAGTTAGGAGAGGAGTTATAAGGAGCGGTTATATGAGCAGTTAGGGGAGAAGTTGTAGGGAGAGGTTATAGGAGCAGTTAGGGGAGGAGTTATAAGGAGCGGTTATAGGAGCAGTTAGGGGAGGAGTTATAAGGAGCGGTTATAGGAGAAGTTACGGGAGAAGTTGTAGGGAGAGGTTATAGGAGCAGTTAGGGGAGGAGTTATAAGGAGCGGTTATAGGAGAAGTTAGGGGAGAAGTTGTAGGGAGAGGTTATAGGAGCAGTTAGGGGAGGAGTTATAAGGAGCGGTTATAGGAGAAGTTAGGGGAGAAGTTGTAGGGAGAGGTTATATGAGTTAGGGGAGGAGTTATAAGGAGCGGTCATAGGAGAAGTTAGGGGAGAATTTGTAGGGAGAGGTTATAGGAGCAGTTAGGGGAGGAGTTATAAGGAGCAGTTATAGGAGTAGTTAGGAGACAAATTGTAGGGAGCAGTTATAGGAGCAGTTAGGGGAGAAGCTGTAGGGAGAGGTTATAGGAGCAGTTAGGGGAGGAGTTATAAGGAGCGGTTATAGGAGAAGGTAGGGGACAAATTGTAGGGGACAAATTGTAGGGAGCAGTTATAGGAGCAGTTAGGGGAGAAGTTGTAGGGAGAGGTTATAGGAGCAGTTAGGGGAGGAGTTATAAGGAGCAGTTATAGGAGAAGTTAGGGGAGAAGTTGTAGGGAGAGGTTATAGGAGCACTTAGGGGAGGAGATATAAGGAGCAGTTATAGGAGTAGTTAGGGGACAAATTGTAGGGAGCAGTTATAGGAGCAGTTAGGGGAGAAGTTGTAGGGAGAGGTTATAGGAGCAGTTAGGGGAGGAGTTATAAGGAGCGGTTATAGGAGTAGTTAGGGGACAAATTGTAGGGAGCAGTAATAGGAGCAGTTAGGGGAGAAGTTGTAGGGAGAGGTTATAGGAGCAGTTAGGGGAGGAGTTATAAGGAGTGGTCAGCGGCAGATTTCAAAATTCACACCCCTAAGCACAGCTGTTACAGCTGTCTCCTTACCTGCCACCCCCCTCCTACTTCTGAACCGCAGCATCAAGTGATGCAGCGGACGTCACCAACGTGACGTTGCACGGCGACATGTTGCCATGGTAACGTGACATCATGACGTCATTTTACGCTGCGACGTCGCGTTGCCAGATGCCGTGATGTCACGTTGGTGACGTCATGCTGCGGTTCAGAAGGAGGAGGAGGACGGAAGGTAATGAGGCGGCCGCAACAGATAAAATGACTTCCTGTTAGGTCCTATAGGCCCAAGAGCACGCCAAAAGTATATGGGGGTGGACATCTTTGCCGCCCTCAAATTTTGCCGCCCTAGGCCTGGGCCTAAGGGAAATCTGCCAATGGGTGTGGTTATAGTTGAGAAGTTATTGGTTCCTGTGGCACTGTAGTAGTTAAATACTGACACTCGATAAGCCTCAGACTTCCCGCTGACTCTTTTGCCCATTTTTTCACATTGCCTCCCCAGACAAACACTCAATCATACGAGAATTGAAAGCAGTAAAATTTATGATTACAACATATTTAGGGCACCTACAGTGCAAGAGACACATATATCTACCAGACACAGACCAAGGAATGAAGGGGCGTAACAAATTGAGCCCTTTGATAAATCCTGGCTAGGCAGCTGTCAGACGTGGGTTCACTAGACTAGACACAGCATTTCTCAAAGGTACATACTCCAGGTAAAAATACTGTATGTATGTTGTTCGTTGTTAATTAAGGGGTCATGCTCACGTAATGGCTTGAGCTCAAATAAATGTTCTAAAAATGTATCAGTGTAATTGGCTTTTTTAGAAAGATGCAGTAACCCTTAAAGTAACTCCTTTACTTATTTATATCTTGTGAAAACTGTGAATGTGTTTAGTATTTCTCTGGGTCCGCTGAATTGAAGCAGATAAGCTCCTTATGTTTATCTGTTTGACTTATAATGGCTGCATAATTACTTTGGAAACAAAGTAAAAGCAAAAAGAACAGCTTGCCTGTAGCTTTGAGGACT
Organism: Ascaphus truei; assembly: GCF_040206685.1. Classification (NCBI taxonomy): domain Eukaryota; kingdom Metazoa; phylum Chordata; class Amphibia; order Anura; family Ascaphidae; genus Ascaphus; species Ascaphus truei. The sequence goes on along the minus strand of NC_134488.1, from coordinate 68,315,526 downwards.
GACAAATAGTCTTATCACCAAAATACATCAGGTAAAGATTGTAATTAAAAAAAAAAAAAAACCTCCAAAGATTTTATTTACCATGGAAATGTTAAAAGTTCAAAAATGTATATTTTAAAATTAAAATGTATGTTTATACTGTTTTTTTTTTTTTTTTTTTTTAAGGTACCAGTCCGCTCCAAAATTAAGTAATAATCCCCGAAGAACAGGGCATTACTGGCCAATAATGCCCTGGCTGGAAGAGTTGAAGGCCCGAGGCAAAGCGGGTGGAGGGGAGATGTGGGTGAAGGGGAGATGTGGGAGAGAAGGGGGAGAGAAGTGGGGGGACTGTGATATTAACTACTACTAAATAAAAAGAAATACAAATTACATTACAATAGCACAGGCAATAAATGTGGTGAGAAATATTACGTTGTTGCAAGTAACAAAGTTACCAGTTGGGACACTGCAGCTTCTGACAGCACTAGCAGCTGCCAGAGAGGGAGAGAGCCTGCTTGTGCTGCCATGTTCAGTGTGCTCAGTGAGGAGAGGAGCGGAGCTGCTGCAGTTAAGTTTTAAACTTGCCGGATTTTTTTTTCAGCGCGAGCCCCTGCATCTCTGCTTTGAGGTGAGTTGGCAAGTTGACAAAAATTCCGGTCATTACTGAATGAATAATGCCCGGAATTTGGACCAATCAGAGAGCAGGGATTTCAGTAATGCCTGGAATTTTACTGCTTTAGCCTATAATACCTCTTAAACATTTTACTGTCTCCTGCTTCCTGAGATACATACCTCCGAAGGAGTCCCGGTTCTTCATGCAAGTTTAAATGTCCCATGTCATGTGATAAGTAGGGTTGCCAGGTGGCTTCTCTAAAAATACTGGACACAATGGTAAAAGGTGCGACGTGCTCGAGACCCACACACACCCTGTATTACCTCCAATGTTTACTGGACAGAGTGTCTAAATACAGGACAGTCCAGTTCAGTACTGGACACCTGACAACCCTAGTGATAAGGGACCTATAAACCACCATATTGTTCACACTGGAGAGGACTGTACTGGGGGCACCTACGGAGCTATGTATCTCGGGAAGCATGGGGTTCCCGGAGCTGACATGAACACGGTTCAGCTCCAGAGACGCCTTGATTCAAACCTAGTAAACAGCTATCCCTTCTGCTAAAGGGTTAGCCCCCAAACTCTAAAAACACTTTTTTTTATTGCTGGTCCCACTCTCTTGAAGCCTATTTTAGGTATCTTTGTGCTAGATGAAGCCTTGGAAATCAGCTTCCCAGGGATAGAATAAAATGGCCACTTGGGTTTGCCATAGCCACACCTACTGTATATGACCTAATTATATACAGCCTGGAGGAGAGGAGGCAGGGGGGGTATAGTTGAAACTTTCAAATACATCTGGCGTATCATCAATGTGCAGGAGGGAAGAATTTCTCAGACAAAGAAGTGCTAAAACAAGATGTTACGCTATGAAGATGGAGAGCGGGAGGATCAGGGGAAATGTGAGGGAGTACTTCACTGAAAGGGCAGTGGATCCATGAAACAGCCTTCCAGCAGTGTTGGTGAAGGCTATTATAGTGAATTAAATCAAAACTGCTTAGAATAGACATAAGGAGATCCTAAAGATGGAAAAAGTATTGGATCTTTTGGGGCTGAGGTCTCACAGCAGATAAGAAAATGGGCAGATTGAGTGGACCAAGTGGCTCTTATCTCCAATATGCCAAGAAGCAACCACGTCCATGTCAGGGAAACTTGTAGTTCCATTCAACTCCACTGACAAGAAGGCAGCATCACAGGTTATTGGATAGCAGCCCTACCGCCTTTTGAATGGAATTACTGCAGACATTGTCAGTTCTCACTGACTGTCTGTGTGTCTTACTGATTTAGAATCTGTCTCATTGATCTTTAGAATCAGCATCTTCTAGGCTTCAATGGAGTCTCACAATAGTGTTACCTTCTCGAACACAAAAAAAGTAGGCAAGTAGCTAGTTTTGCTTAATTAGACATGAGAGGCCCCTCTAAACCTTTAAACTAAAGTGCCAAGCATCAGTTACAGTATAGTCGGTCAACAACATTGCTAAGAAAGTTGAAATAATAATATAAGTGTGGTGTCATTAAAATGCTATTTTAGGGCACTGATTCCAGTGCTTGGAGATTGATTTCTCTGTAGAATCTTGTGGTTGCAGTAATACACATTTTGGGATGATTCAGTGTTTCAGCACTGTTAGTGCCAGCTGTGTTTGGTAGGTCACATCATAGTTACCCTGCCCCCCTCTGTAGTAGCAGCACAATGATGACAGATTACAGTGGTTAAAATTAATGAGCCCCCATACACATACCTCCTGCAGAGGCTTCAGTTTGCAGTTTAACAGCTACAACACATGGCTAAATCTGAGACTAGTAGAGCCACACATCGGTTATTTCCTGGGACATCCGTATGAATAATAGCAGGATGTTACCATCACTTCTAAAAGCCCCTTTTCCGCAAGGCTTCTTGATTACAATATTCATTATTCTGAGGAGGTGGTAGGCAGGATGGAAATACAGTTTATTTTCTCTCCCCTTAGCTATTATTGAAACAAGACCAAAAATAACATAATGAGTTTATGTGAAGCAAAGGCGAAGAAAATATCACTAGAGTTAGGTCATCTGTGAGTAGTACTGTATATATGAATGAAGGATTTGAGTTGATATGCAACATTTTTGCAGCAGACTCAACATTCAAATACGGCGTGTAGAATGATCATGTTTTGGCCAATATATATAAGAAAATTATTATGCAGTCTCTCTTGGAGAACTGCTAGTTTCTGAGAAAGGTTGATTGCCTTAGGGGGTTAACTGTGTAGGCTCAATCAGGTTACTTCTTTTCCGATCATAACGTATCATGTGAATGTAAGGGTATATATAGTGTGACAGAAACCAGGGGATGGTAATAAATTCCATATATAGGGCTCCCAGGATACTGAACAGCTTCTATCCTGTTTAGGCTGGAAAGTGCAGCCTTAGAATGCATGCACTCCATCCCTCAGTTTGGCAAGTGCTGGAACTGAGGGGTGAGGGATCCAGACCAGAGTTTGTCTGCTGCCTGATTTCTGTTACCTGTTCTGCTAGGTGGAAATCAGGTATGTGAGGCTGATTTCCTGGTTCCTCTCCCCTCTCCCCAAGAGACTGGAGGCAGGAAGGCTGCTGGAAGCAGAGAGGGGAAAAGCCTCTCTCCAAACAGGTTAAATCATTTTGTACCTTTGTCAAATTGCAAAGTTCCTGATGTAGCCGGGTTCCCCTGGGTCACCATGTTGTTGTTAAGGAAGAGTGTTGCAGTGCAGGGAACGCTCCGACGTATTGGAGGTTCCGCGTTGAGGGCGCCGCCATGTTAGAGGTTGGCGCAGGAACGGCGAGGCCAGAGGTTGCGCATGCGCGAGGATAGATGCCAAAGACCATGAAGGAGGAGAGCTCTGATAGGGAGGGAGCTCAGGGACTACAAATCCCAGCGACCCCGCGGAACCCCATGACACGCGAGGACCAAACAGGCGTAAGGGAAGGGGGAAAAGGGGGTCAGAGAGGCGCACATTGGGCAGAGCTGGCGAGAGGAGGAAGGAGACGGAGCTCCGGTGTAGGGAGGCAGTCAGCCCCTACCTAGGCCTTATACCCCAGGCCCAGTTAGGCCCTGAGCCCCCATAGTGTGGAGCAGAGTTAAAGACTGACCCTAGGCAGGTTCCGGTTCCCTTAGAGTGTGCGCGATCGTTATCAGAGACACTGTTTGTTCAGCAGGAGGTCTGGACTCAGACCCTGCTACCGTGCTGCCGTGCTGCCACGCGTCTGGGTGGGATCGCCCCAGGCAGCCCGTTCAACGTCAAGTCAGCCCACGGATCCTTTGTGAAGACCCTTGCAGGTCCGGGTACTGGAGTACCCGGCAGGTAAACCACAAGTGCACCAACGATATCATCTTAGTCAGGACACAGTGGCTGCGCAGTCACACATAAGGTTCATTATCTCACTCGGAGGGTGGGGGGATATTGGACTGGAAGGAAAACTGGACACGGGGTGGGATCACCCGGTGGAGGAGGGGAGTTAGCATCCTGCGAGACGCCGTAGATAGTGTCTCCTCTAGGGAGGGACACCTTTTGATGAGTATTACCACACAAACCTCGTTCATGCTAGTAAAGTCATTTGGTTGTTTATATTGCTGTGAGTGTATTGATTTACATAAGTGTCCTGCAAAGATCCACTCCCCCTCTGGTGGGAGCTGTCACAGGTGGAGGCGCTGCACCAAGTATCAGGTATTAGCTAGCATTTCGTATACCCCAGGTTCTCCACGCCGGAGGCTTAGGCCCTATGAGCCTGCAGGTCATACAGCATACACAGGCGGCACACTTTATTCGAGTGCGGCTCATTCCGCAAGCCGGGAAATGTCCCGGCTTGCGAGCCGCACTCCCTCAGCGTGCCGCGCATCACCGATGCGCGGTCACGCATCATCGGGTGCCTGTGCCGCCTGTACGCGTGCCCAGGGCTCCCCGAGGGAGCCCTGGTGTCGCGTGGATGTACTGACGGCGGCGGGACATTCCGGGGGACCCGGCGGACCCGGTAAGGAGAGGGGGAAGCCCCGATCGGCGGGCCTCTCCTCCGAGGCTTCGGCGCGCGCCCGGCACCCTCCGGCGCGCGCCAGGTTACTGCTGCGGCCGAGAACGGGCAAATGCTGGAATAAACTCGGCCGCAGCAGTATGGTAGCAGTCTGTGTTCACAAGGAAACAGGGCTACATTTGGAGGTGCTCCTGAGATACGTAGACCTGGGGTGCCCCCTCTAAAAGCCTACAGCCGCTATGGCCCTTCCCTCGCGCCAGAGAGTGCGTGACTGGGCGCGGCAAATGCAAACGCCAGCCCACTGAGTGGTGGCTGTGACCCAAGTACCCATGGCCCTACCCTTAGAGACATTGCAAACGGCCCTAAGACAACTACCTGGCTTTGCCAAAGCCCACCTTGTAGACGTTCTCATAGACCAAGACGCTAAGTGGAACACCTTGTTAGTAGAATGCCGGCGAGATCTAGTAGTCCTCGAACCCGCAGTCCCACAATACCTGCAACTTCCAAATTCCCCACCCGCCGGGAGCCCTTTTGTCAACCCACTCAGAGACCCCCCGTTAGCGGGACTGGGCGACGACTGCCCTACCCTCACTTCCGCTCCCTACCCCGCTAGCGAAGCAGGCAGCTGCCAATCCGAATTTAGCTATCCCGGGTCTAGCGTAGCAGAAGAAGCAGGGTTGCGTAACAACATGCTGCAGAAACTCAACGACAAAGTAGGCCAGCTAACCACACCACCCAGGTTACCTCCGCTAGTAGAAGCCCTCACTCTGGCCACGCAGTCCCAGAATTACCGGAAATTAAAGGCCTTCTCTGGGACTCTGCCTGTACCCACGGGAGAAGATGGAATAGACCCCTGGAAGGAGCACACTAGGGGGGTGATGGAAGAATGGTCATGCACGGATGTCGTGAAACGGCAACACCTCATGGAGTGCTTGAGGCCCCCGGCGTCCACCCTAATCAGTATTCACCGAGAGCAGTATCCTGAGCTGACCTCTCGGATGATGATCGAGTTCCTAGTCGAGGCCTACAGTGCGACTGAGGATGATGGTGGCCTTGTGGGCTAAATACTACGCTATCAACCAGAAAGAAGGAGACGATTTATCGCCCTATATTCATCGCGTGCAAATCTCGTTAGGTCCCCTGCTACATCATAAGTACGTAACAGCCTCGCAGATGAACGTATACCTCAGCAAGCAATACCTACGGGGGTCCAGTCCTAGCCACCCTATCGCGAATATGATTCGCGACAACCTCACTCGAGGGCCACCCCCCTCGTTCATCAAACTGTTACAGCAAGTCAAAGAGCATGAAACTCACCTAATGCTTCACTCCCCCCAGAAAGCTAAGGCCGCCAGCAGCCCCAAACTCAAAGGAGGTACTGAAAAGAAGGAAGACACTCCGGATAAACCCAGCCCCGAGCGGTCAAAGTATGCCGGACGAACCTCACCTCCGTATAATCGTCGCACTCCACCACGGGATATGTCCTGCTACAAGTGCGGGAAGAAGGGGCACATCTCCTATGATTGCTGAATGGGGGAGCCCCGCCACCGGAGCCCTTCCCCCAAGAAGTTTACGCCTAATGCCATGGTGTGCGGTGTCTACGCGGCCCGCGGGGAGAATCCCGGTCCCAACCACAGCAGCGAAGAACCCGGGAACGAGAATAATTGCGTGGGACTGGTAGCGCTCATCCGGGTGCTAGTAGACGGTATCTATTCTTCCGCTCTACAGGACACCGGGTCCCAAGTGACCATCATATACCGAGGGTTTTATGATCGACACCTCCAGAAGCGGCCACTGAGGTCGGCCGAGCATATCAAAGAAGGGGGCTAAGCAATGAAGACTACCCCATCAACGGCATCGTGACTGTGGTCATAGAGATACAACAGCTTAACACCGGGAAGTCGCACCCCATGAATGTAGATGCCCTGGTGTATCCGGAACCCAAAGACCCGCCTAAGTACTCGTTCATCCTAGGCACTAATGCGGACAGCGTGCAAGTCGTCATCAGGGCTTATCTGCAAGAAACTAATGAGTGGCCCATGTCCAGCCTCCAACTGCAGCTGGTTCAGACGAGTCCCGACCCCCCTGTGGCACCCTCAGAAGATTATGGACTGTTGTTCTGCGGCCGAGCGGGGCTGACCAGACTCCTCCCGGGGGAAATACAGAGGATGCCCGCCTGGTGTGCCTACGCTGAACGAGTAGATGCGGAGCAACTCTTTTCCTTAGAAAGCACGCCAGAAGAAGACGTCAGGTGAGGATACTGGTTGGTACCTGAATTCCGGAGCTGGCCGGCCGCCATTCCGCGATGGATCTTTGTGATGGTCCAGAATCTGTCTCCCTTCCCCTTGGCTCTCGACGCGGGGAAGAAAATAGGAAGAATTTATCCCGTCAGCTCGGTAGATGAGGTGGTGCAAGTAAATGCTGCCCGAGTGGAGCGCCCGGGCGCGAAGCTGGACTTCGACTTTGGGTCGTAGGAACTACCGGAGACATGGAAGGAGAGGCTACAAGTTCAGCTGGACGAAAGACGGGAAGTATTCTCTACCGAGGAGATGGATGTGGGGTGCAGTCGCAGTGCCCAACACACTATTCTGATGAATGACACTAAACCGTTCCAGGAACGTTCCTGCCGTCTCGCTCCTTGGGACGTAGATTATGTGCGGACCGTCCTCCAAGAGATGGAAGAAGCCGGAATCGTCACCGAGTCACGGAGCCCTTACGCTTCCCCCATAGTAGTGGTGAGAAAGAAGAATGGGACCGTGAGGCTGTGTGTAGATTACCGAACACTGAACAATCGGACGGTGCCGGACCAGTATAATCTTCCCCGCATAGAGGAAATCCTGAATGCCCTCCATGGAAGTAAATGGTTCAGTGTACTGGATCTCAGGTCAGGCTACTACCAGGTACCCATGAGCCCCGAGGACCAAGAGAAGACAGCGTTCATCTGTCCCCTGGGGTTCTACCAATTCACCCGCGTGCCTCAAGAAATATGCGGTGCCCCCGCCACCTTCCAGCGGCTAATGGAGAAGACGTTATGTGACTTGAACCCTCGGGAGTGTCTAGTGTATCTGGACGACATCATAGTTTTCGGACGAACTCTAGAGGAACACGAGACCCGGCTCCTGAAGGTGTTGGATCGGCTAGCTCAAGAAGGACTCAAGCTCTCCCTGGACAAATGCAGATTCTGTAGGACATCGGTGACTTACGTGGGGCACATAGTGTCCGCAGAAGGGATTGCCACTGACCCCGCTAAAATAGAAGCCGTTGTAAATTGGCCGCGACCTGACAATGTGGTGGAGTTGCGTTCGTTCCTGGGATTCTGCGGGTACTATCGCCAGTTTGTGGAAGGATATTCCTGATGAGCCAAAGCCCTCAACTGTCTTCTCAAGATATATCTGGAGGACACAGGCCGGAAGGCCACGCCTGCCCGACAACCTTTCGGTGACAAGTGTATGGTTGAGTGCGAGCAAGCCTTCGTTGACTTGAAGCAGAGTTTGACCGTGGCCACCGTGTTAGCCTATGCTGACCCCGAAAAACTATATATACTTCATGTGGACGCTAGCCTAGGTGGATTAGGGGTGGTGTTACATCAAAAGTATCCAGAAGGGTTACGACCTGTAGCCTATATCAGTCGCAGCCTTACCATCAGTGAGCAGAATTATCCTGTGCACAAGCTGGAGTTCTTGGCCCTCAAGTGGGCCATCGTGGACAAACTTCATGATTACCTTTACGGGGTGTCGTTCGAGGTGCGTACTGACAACAATCCGCTCACCTATATCATGACCTCAGCCAAACTCGATGCAGCTGGGCACCGCTGGCTGCCCTCTTTAACTACAACTTCACTCTGAAGTATAAACCAGGTCCCCTGAACATTGGGGCTGACGCATTGTCTAGACGACCGGGCCTGGCCGCAACCCCCGACGACGACCAATGGGAAGAAATCCCGGGGCCCGGGATGAGGGCCCTGTGCTGCACCGCTGCAATAGTCAATGATCAAGTGGCGTTCTCTGAGTTAAGGGTGGCCGACTCCCTAGGATACGCATCCCACGCTATTCCGGCAGCATATCGGGACCCCAGTGGTATGCACGTTACCCCTGACAAGATCATAGCCTGGAAGGATATGGTGCGCTACCAAGAACGAGATCCGTTAGCCGGGGCTATTCGCCACGCTATCAGGCACAACCAACCTGACCTCCTCAGACATAATCCTGGTGACGTGGGAGGTATACTGTGGCGGGAAGCCGATAAATTCGAAATACGGGACAATTTACTATACCGAGTTGTAGAGTACCATAACCATCCGAATAGGAGGCAACTAGTACTACCTAAACGATTACAGTATATGGTGCTGAGGTCGCTACATGACGAACACGGCCATCTGGGTGTCGACAAGACTTTTGGATTGGTGAGGGATCGGTTCTTTTGGCTGAAAATGAGAGAAACAGTAGAGCATCACTGTCGGCGGTGTGCGCGGTGTATTCAGCGAAAGACATTGCCCACCCGGGCCGCCCCAATGGGCCACTTAAAAAGTACCGGACCCATGGACTTAGTATGCATGGACTTCTTATGTATCGAACCCGATAGCCGAGGCATCGGCAATGTGCTGGTCATCACTGACCATTACACTAGGTATGCCCAGGCCTTCCCGACGAAAGACCAAAAAGCCATCATGGTTGCCAAGGTGCTCTGCGAGAAGTACTTCATACATTACGGACTTCCCCAACGACTACACTCTGATCAGGGCCGAGACTTTGAAAGCAAATTAATAAGAGAGCTGCTAAAACTCTTTCACATCACCAAATCCCAAACCACTCCTTATCACCCGGAGGGGGATGCACTGCCCGAACGATTTAACTGCACCTTACTGGACATGCTGGGCACGTTGACAGGAGTAGAGAAAGCTGAGTGGAGCCGCCATGTGGAAACCTTAGTACACGCTTACAATTGCACTCGACACGACTCCACCGGGTTTTCTCCATATTTCCTGATGTTTGGCAGAGAAGCCCGACTGCCTGTGGACATACGGTTGAGAGTCTCCACCGACGGAGTACACAATGCCACCCACTTCCGATATGTACAGAGACTACAGGAGAACCTGCAACAAGCCTACCAGCAGGCAGAGAAATCCACGGAGAAGCTGAATGCCGGCAACAAACGGCGTTATGATCATAAAATCAAACACAGAGACATTCAGCCGGGAGATGCTGTACTCCTTCGCAATCTAGGAGTGCCAGGGAAACATAAGCTGGCTGACCGGTGGAGAGAAGGAGTGTATGAGATAGCGTCGCAAATGCCCGGGCTTCCAGTCTATCGCATCAAAGACTCTGAGGGTCGGGTGAAGACGTGGCACCGAAATCACTTACTCCCTATTCCGCAATTGGAGGACGGGGAAGTGGAATGGCCTACAACCTCCTTGCATGGTGATATGACACAAGGAGAAAACGATTCTACGACCAACGACACAAGACAGCAAGAAGATCCTCTAGAGGGAACCTCTCAAAGGGGTCCTCAACAGCGAGCATCTCCCGGTGGAGCTACGGGTAAAGGGCTCGGGTTAGGATTGTATTTTTATGTGTCGGTGTTCCTGAGGATGAGGAGGATGGCCTTCATCCAAGCAGGGGTAATTAAAACATTTATTTACTGTGTACATTGATTGCCAATGTGGTTATCTAGGCCCCCGTTAAGGATTTTGGTAGCCACAGTGACAATCAATGGATTAAAAGGCTATATTTGGTTTATGTTCTTATATATTGTAATGTATAGTTTGTTGAATACAGTTTTTTTAATGCTTTTCTATGGGCAATATCCCTAAATATCCCTACATTTGATGAATAGGAATATTGGCCATATCTGGGAGGGGGGCAACTTTGTTAGGGGTAGGGGGTGTCTGATGGGGGTAGTTGCTCGGGATGGGTGATGGGGGTAGTTGTCCCGGGGGGTGTGGTTAGACCAGCGGGGGGTGGCATTAGGGGTTAACCCTGGAAGCACCTAATGGCAGGTATAGCCATGACTAAAACATGCGTTAATCAATGCGTTACTTCCTGTGTTAACTTTAATGGACTGCTGAGGATATATGCTGAGCTAGTCCCCACCTCTTTTTCATATTATTAACACGGACGTCTGTTAAAGTTAGCGACAGGCCGTCGTTACTTAAACATCGCACTTCACGCATCAATAATGACTTTGAGGATCCCCGTTAGCTCTTAATGATACATTAACCTAAATTAACGGATCGTTAAGTATTTAATGGACCTCTGAGGATCTACTCCATAGTAACATTATAGATTGGGATGAAAAAGCTTTTTGAAATTCTAATTGAGCGAGATACTCAGCCTATATTTCCAGATATATTGATTTGCACTGCTATTGTTTTGTTTTGACTTGGTATCTATGTTTATACTATGTAACATTCCTGGCACTATACACACAAGAAATGGCTTTCATGATTGCACTCCAGAGCTGTCTGCATGAGTGCTTCTCTAAAGTACTGTATAATTGCAAAGTACTCCGGAATTGAGTGGTGTTATTATTTGAAATTAGAATGCGTGTGTATCTCGGGACTAAAGTGCACTTTATGCTGTAAAAATTACTAATACGGAGACATTTTGGTACCTACACCTCTCCGCATTAATGCATCCCTATACTTTTTCCCTACTTTGGAGTCTGTGGGGCCTATTCTAGTAGGTTTGATAACCAACTTATCGAGCTTCTTTGGCACTTCCCGTACCGTTTGGCAGGTTTGCTATTCAGAATGCTTTGTTGACCTGCCAAACTCGTACAGGGAGTGCATTTTCCCAAGCTGTCTGGCTCCTGGCCAAACACATTGAGCGGGAGCTTTAAAAAGCAAAATAGCGCCATTTTGATAAAATCACCCTATTCTAGTGGCCTCGAATGTCATCAGGGCACTGAAATAGCGAGTTTTTCCTGCATCGGATTGATGTCGGGAGTCTCTTGAGCTAATACACATTAATACCATCTCCAGAAACCCCCCGGCTTCAATTCAATGCAATAAAAGTACATTTACAGACAGCTTCATTACCTTTGTGGCTAAGCGCTAAGGCAATGAAGGGGTTAACTACCAGTGCCCGGTTTAATTTAAAAAAACAAGACTCAAAAATACGAACTGAAGATAAATACAATCAATATTTTTCTTACTTTTGACACCTTCACCATCCGATTCCGAGTCCATCAGCAAAGCAGGAACCTCTTGACACTCAACGCAATGATCCTCATCAGGTGGTAAGTCTATCTTCTTCTTTATCTTAATCTTTGTCTTTATTATTTCTTCATTTGTATCTTCATCTGTCTAATGCAATCTATTTAAATCCAACGAACTATCTGGATAATAGTTATTTTGCCCATTACTGTTCTGTATGTGTTGGGGGGGGGGGGTTGTTGGGGGTAGAAGAGGTGGGTAGTAGGGTTGTTGTATTTTTTATGTTTCTTGGGGGTAGAGGGATTGGGTGAAGGGGGTAGTTGCCCCTAGGGTGGGTGGTTAGGCCTACCGGATGGGTAGCGGGAGTGGTTAACCCCTTCATTACCATAGCGGTTCCCTATTATAACTCGGGAAGCGTGGGGTCCCCGAACCTGAAATTAATGTGGTTCAGCTCCAGAGACTCCCTGCTCACGTACACTAGTATTCAATTTTAAATAAAACACTACGTTCGCCTGTGAGAGCTGTGCAGGGGCGGCTTTCTATGTGCAGATCTATATACAGCTGCGGCCAGATCGTACGAGGAGAACTTTGAGAGAGGCTGAGAGCTCATTGCTGTTGCTCTGAACAGTATTGGCATTTTCCTGCCTCACGGTTTGAGATCGTTTCAGATTCTTTCTGAATATCGTGATTACACAAATGACAAACCGTTTGGTGGGAACATGCTACATCATTCGAGATAGCAGGAAAGTTATCAAAGCTACTAAAATAGGCCCCTGTGTATTTTTTCGAGCAGAGTTGCATCAAATATAATAAACTGTTTCTTCCATCTGCAGATGGTTAGCAGTCAGAAAGTTCCATGTTACACCTCATTACAATCTGCAGATCTTATAACTCCTAGGTAGCTCCCCAAATGGCATGCTAAAGCACATGGGGCAAACAGTGGAGCACAGTGCCTGATACATTAATGCAAAGAGGTGCAAGATGAAAATAATGCTATTTACCGCAACTTTGCTCCAGCATTGCATTGATACATTGTTCATGTGTTGGTTGTCCTCAAGGTTTGACCTAGGGACACATTGATCTAAATAGTACACAAGTTGGTTGCCCAAAAGCATTGGGAATCTCTCCAGGTAGAGTTAAGAATAACTATCCTAGAATGAAGATAACTACATTTTATGGTGCTGTCATGATAATATCATGAGATATGTATTTTAATCCATCTGGTGCTTCACGGGTTATGGGAAGAAAAGGGGAGCGCAACTCGTTCAGTGCTGGATATGTGGAATAAAAAAATGATATAATAGTGCAACACAGTCTTTGTAGGTTATACTCTAAATTCGGTAGATTTCTATAAATTCAGAACTCACATTTTCTCATAAATTAACGAGCATGTAACCCAAACTGATGTGGGTAGTGTGGTAAATTCATGTAGGTTCTCTCTCTCTCTATTTCTCAGGGTTCTTGGGGGTACTTTGATTCTCTCCGGTTGCCAAGGTATCAGCCATATTGAGTCGGAAGCGCCCTGCTGTCTCCACTCACCTGTACTCGATCTGCACCTTAGAGTCCCCTCCATTCGGTGAATTTCAGCCGTGCCGTGATACCAGAAGTGAGACGCCGGTGAACCGGAAGTGATGCGACGGGAGAGTCGAGCAGATGGGGTGAGGATTGGGACACAGAGTTCGCTTTTCCTATGTGTCTGGTACAAGTTTTATTGATGTAAGCATACACCTATATGGGTTTTTAGCAATTAAAGTGTTCATTTTTGTACGGTACACACTATGTCTGGCTTTTCGTTTTCCCATATAAATGGCTGATACCTTGGCAACCTGAGAGAATGGGTGGGTCCTGCACTTCAAATAGAATTTAATTACGAGGGCCTATCCTGGATGGCCCACTAGAAGTGACATGTATTGGTTTGAGGGTCGTAAACATTAAGCAGAGCTAACTCTACCAGCCTCAAAGCAAACTCACAGTTTGTGAATAATTGCTGGTACATTCCAGAGAGAGGCAACCCACAGGTTATGCCCTCATTGAAGGACTTTATTAAAATTTAAAATATTATGTGACGTCATCTATGGAACATGCTAAGAATTACATGTGTGTATCCGTGGCGCCGAGTGGCATAAACTGATTACAGACACATCACGTTTAGCAGGTACTTGAGAACAGATTTGGATTTATTGCTCAGGTTTAGGGGTAAGATGGTCATGTCACGACCGCCATGAGCACCAGAATGTATTGATGTGACTCACGTGTGTGTAAGTATTAGTTAAGGAAAGTTATGAGTGCGTTATATATTGAGACAGGATTCAAACGTCATTTGTAAGGTTTTTTTTACCTCTGTCATAAAACTCTCGGTCTCGCAGCTGATTTCCGACGGAGGTGGGCTTATGTTGTTGCAATGGGGAAAATTGTTCTTAAAGCTTAGCAAGGGTTTCTGAAAATCAGAATTTCAACAGAGGTGTATTTTGGACCAAATACGGGATTTCTCTTTTTATGCCAGTGACCTCTCTGGGAGAAAACCTATGGCATTTGGGTAATGTACTGTATAAGGGTTTCTTTTATGTTTTATCCGTTTATTTTGAGAAACTGTTCTGCATTTATTGTAATTGTATGTTATTGTAATACCTTTTCTGTAATCTGAGCACTGTATTTTTATATATATTATTATTATATATATTAAAACATTTAATAAGTGATGCTATGGGCTCTGAATGAACTGTTACGTGCTCTGGAGAGAGTATTTACATTTTCAGACACATTTTGCTACAGCAAATTTTTGGTGTGTTAAAGTGCATAGTTTTTTCTATAATAAACAGGATACTGGGACCCTAGCAAATACTAATTTTACATATTTTATTTGCATAACTATCTCGGGTGGTGGAAGCGTATAGATATGATTGCAATTGAGTAAGGAGTTAATATTAACTCATTGGAGCTACCTTGCAAAGGCGAAAGGTGAGCTGGCTAGAGAAGCCATGTGTATTAACCCTTATTGCAAATCTACTGTAACTCACGTGCCCACTTGTGTGCTGTTCGTGACAGATGGTATATGGGGATGGAGTGAGGGGAGATATTGTCTATTTGAGGGACCTTTGCGGAGGTGAAAACTGGGACAACTTGCGAGCAGAGTATTAACCCTTGTCCCGTATTCAGGTCATGTGCTCGCAGGTGTGTCGTACGTGACAGGCGCTGTCCAACATTTTCCTATGTCACCTGCCCATCATCTCCTGTTTGATCATTCTTCCAGTTCGTCTTTACTTGAAAATTGCTGCCATCTTGCACTCCCCCCACACACCCTCCTCCTCTAGAGAGGCACTGTGCTTCTGAATAAGTCGGTAGTAATTCTTCCGTGATAGGCAGACATTGACTGATTACCCAACTGTTCTCCACTATTCAGAATGTAGTAAATGTTATAAGATCAATCTGTTACCTTATTTCTTCTGTGGGAAGACAGCTACTGACCACACATTGCTTTTCTGACCCTTGCTATAACCAAGCTCCAATTGGCAATCAATTTATCATTCTTTCTCCGGAAAATAGACAGCAATTGAAAATCAATGTATTATCCTCCACCATTCCCACTATATCCTTGTGCGATTTTAACAATCAATATATATGACCTTTTTTAATAGCTGAAGACTCCTTTTGTTGGGTTCTAGGGGCCTACGGGGGGGGCGGGGGATCTTATAATTTTGGTGTTGTTAAGGTTTGAAAAGTATAAATTAGGATACGCGTTATTTTAACGTATTAAAAAGGAGTGGTTTTGTGTTTGATTAAATCCCAGACCTGTTACACACTGACGATCAATCTCTTTCAACCCTATCAAAGAAAGGTTTATAGTACAGAGAGTCCTCGGTATCCGACGTCCTGTTATCTGTCAGAGGCGTATCCGATGCCACATAATGCAGTCCGTTGGACGCATTACCCGACACCGAACTCGTTTATCCAACAGTCACCGCCACCGATTAACATTGACCCGCAATCTAACGGTCTGGTAACCAACTGCGGTATGCGGTACGCATTCCGTCGGATAAGGCCGCGCTTATAGTGCCGGCAATGCGACGTTGCCCGAAAACAAATGCATTGTCGCTGCCTCCGTGTGCGCTTATAGTAAGCGCGATGGCGACAAAGGGACAGGGCGACGTGGCGACGCGATTTTTTGCAGCCGGGAATATTTGATTTTTCAGGGGCTGTCGCCTCATGTGACAGCCCCTGAACCAATCAATGGCCTGGTCGCCCGCGCTGCCGCTGCAAAGCGAAGTACAACTTTCACTAGCGACGAAGGCGACGGGTGACGTCACGCGTTGCTTTGCCGTCGTGGGCACTATACGCGCGACCTAAGCAAGGACCATCTGTATATATATGTTTTAGAAAGAATGACAATAAATTAAGAAGTATTTGTACCTGCAAATGTTGTATGGCAACTATAAAAAGTAAAGTGAAACAGATGTAATATAGGCGCCAATATGATAAAGGATATATCACACCAAATGCAGGGCCAAGGTGAGGCTCAGGATAGATGAGTTGTGCTTAAAAAGAAGAAGACAAAAATACAAAACATAGCGTGATACTGTAGGTATATGGGACAAACAACATACAATACTAAAAACTAACAGCTGAGATCAAGGTGAAAATTATCAAAAAACATTTAATAAAACATATAATCAATTACTATGACAATGGACATAAGAAAAATAAAAAATAAAAATACACAGACTGATAAAATGACCAAATGGTTAATGGTGAGGACCACCTCACTGCGACACCGGGTGAACTGCCCACTCACCGGACGAAGGATGGTAACGAGCAGTGGATAATTTTGAGAGTATCCCCTCTCAGCTGCTCAAACAGCTACTGCACCGGAACGGATCTGCAGAGGAGGCGCTGCACACGCCAGCCGGCGTGTGTGTGTGTGCTCTCACTGCCTGCTCGCGGGATGGATGCCATGCAGAGTGTTGGCGATTTCTCAGCAGCAGATTCGTCTGTCAGAATTATCAGCTGATTCGCCTCCAGGTCAACTCACGGGAGCAGCGGCAGGCTCGGCGTCACTTTTAGGGGTCCTTGCAAGCCACCCTACGCGTTTCGAAAGCGATCTGCTTTCTTCCTCAGGGGTTATGCAAGAGTGTCCGTTAGTGTCCCTTAAATAGGTGTCTCAATCATTTTTTTTCTCTCATTTCACCTGTAGCACGCTCGCACATGCGCAGTCAATGTTTCAAAATAGTCAATCAAGTTCGAATTGCACATGCGCAGGTGCTGCTATCTATTAAAAGTCAATGCTTTTCATAATATACACAAATGTATGCAAACTGATCTCAGCTGGACAAATAATTATAAAATAAGGAATGTATATATAGACATTCTTAAAACAAGTGATATATAACTAATGTGAAGTACCAAAATTGTGATGTATAAAGAAATGATAAATTAAATAATTAATAAAAAATATATATATATAATGCATTAATTAGCTTTTATTTGAATATAGGGTACGGA
Source organism: Ascaphus truei (assembly GCF_040206685.1). Classification (NCBI taxonomy): domain Eukaryota; kingdom Metazoa; phylum Chordata; class Amphibia; order Anura; family Ascaphidae; genus Ascaphus; species Ascaphus truei. The sequence goes on along the minus strand of NC_134488.1, from coordinate 68,298,307 downwards.
GTTCATATATCCAATAGGATTCCCTCCTTGTATGTACCCTATCCCCAATGGGCCTCAACGTTGACTTCGATTTGAAACCATTTTTGGTAACTTGATTTTCCGTGAAGTTTATCCAGGTTGTTTTTTAATTAACTTTTTTAATTTCCATGTATAATGTTTGGGTTACAACTGATAAAATATAGAATTTACTGTATATGATATATGGGTTATAATACTTTTATTTAATATGTCTAATTATATATATATTGCCTAAACATATCAATATCCCTTTATGATATAGGGGACTTATTACTACACATACACACCACCACGTTAGATTTTGTATATTAATATTATATTTCATTATTTAAAATTATATCACTAAGAATATATTATTACACACAAAATATCACACACCTAACTAAATATAAAATATATTTATCTAGTAGTTTTTGATATTTTATAATAATTACACTATCACAGTTATATATTCAAATAAAAGCTAATTAATGCATTATATATATATTTTTTTTATTAATTGATTGACTATTTTGAAACATTGACTGCGCATGTGCGAGCGTGCTACAGGTGAAATGAGAGAAAAAAATGATTGAGACACCTATTTAAGGGACACTAACGGACACTCTTGCATAACCCCTGAGGAAGAAAGCAGATCGCTTTCGAAACGCGTAGGGTGGCTTGCAAGGACCCCTAAAAGTGACGCAGAGACTGCCGCTGCTCCCGTGAGTTGACCTGGAGGCGAATCAGCTGATAATTCTGACAGACGAATCTGCTGCTGAGAAATCGCCAACACTCTGCACGGCATCCATCCCGCGAGCAGACAGTGAGAGCACACACACACACGCCGGCTGGCGTGTGCAGCGCCTCCTCTGCAGATCCGTTCCGGTGCAGTAGCTGTTTGAGCAGCTGAGAGGGGATACTCTCAAAATTATCCACTGCTCGTTACCATCCTTCGTCCGGTGAGTGGGCAGTTCACCCGGTGTCGCAGTGAGGTGGTCCTCACCATTAACCATTTGGTCATTTTATCAGTCTGTGTATTTTTATTTTTTATTTTTCTTATGTCCATTGTCATAGTAATTGATTATATGTTTTATTAAATGTTTTTTGATAATTTTCACCTTGATCTCAGCTGTTAGTTTTTAGTATTGTATGTTGTTTGTCCCATATACCTACAGTATCACGCTATGTTTTGTATTTTTGTCTTCTTCTTTTTAAGCACAACTCATCTATCCTGAGCCTCACCTTGGCCCTGCATTTGGTGTGATATATCCTTTATCATATTGGCGCCTATATTACATCTGTTTCACTTTGTATTCCATTCTGACCAGGGGGTCAGTTTTAGTATGTAGGCAGCCCCTGCAAAGAGTCCAATTAACTTTGCAAGGTTTTACCTTGTATTTACATAGGGTGGTATCACCATCTAGTTAGCGCTCACCTGCTCTGTGTTTCCAACTATAAAAAGTAGTGATGCTCTGCACCCAGTAATGACATTATACATACACTGTTTAACCCCTTCACTGCCAGTGTGTCATGGTACCTTTTCGTGATTATGGATATAGGGAGTGAATGTATGGAGCAAGTGGAAATGGTAAGAAAGGAAAAGGCAGAAAAGATATATAATTCACTAATTCCCCTTAGTAGCTAGGGGCAAGCCGCAGAAATTAGCAGGCAGCAAGAACACACACAAAAAAGGTGTCAATGTCTTAATTATCTAACCTAAAGCAACCTTTTTTCTATGGAGTGTGCTGCAGACTTCTTGTTTTTATATATCTACAGTATTAGACTGGTTGGTGTTCCCTGTCTATCTGCAAGCACCTTGATTTATGATAATGGCAGATTGCAAGCGCTAAACCATCAGCGGCAAATTCAAAGATGCACTGTGAAGAATAGACATGAGCTGGCTTCAGATATTTAGACTCTGAAAAGTCCTGCTTTTGAGAACGTAGTGGTTGCGGCTGGCATTGCATGCCGAAATCAGTTCCAGGACTTTCATGAGTACCTCCCGGTCATAGGGAAGGGCTCCTACAGAGGTCATTTTTAAGAATTTCATTTAAAAGATTTTATTCATTAGCCCCGTTTCCAGTAAGTGTGTTAACTGTGTAAATTGTGCTACATTATGTGTATGTCTTTTCCTGAAATAAATTACAATTTATTTTACCTCCTTGCTTTGCTCAATCATATGATCCCGGTATAACAAGGTGTTGATAAACCTGGTCTCCCGTGGGTAGTGGGAGAGGGTGGGTTAACCCCTTAATTACTATTGCGGTTCCTAACTGCTAAGGTGATTAATGGGTTAGGGGATATTAGATTGTATTTTTGATTGAACTGTATTGTTTGTGGCAATGGAGGACATGGACGGTGATGAGGATGAGGACAGCCTTCATCGTGGCAGCCTGGCAGGGGTGAGTTTTATTTATTTTATTTCTGCAGGTTAATGTTTAATTTTAAATGGGCAAATGCACTATTATCCATACTGGATACTGGATACCCATTACTGTACTGTATGTGTTAGGGAGGAGGGTGGGAGGGAGTGTATTTATTTCCCGTTTTGTTTTGGGTTTTTTAAAGCACAGGATTGGTCCTGCAGGCCAGCGGGGACTCCAGAAATCCCGTGGGGATCACCCGATGGCCCCGTACTCCCGTGGGGATTACCCGAGGGCCCTGGACTCCCGCGGGGATCACCTGAGGGCCCTGGACTCCCGCGGGGATCACCCGGGGACACCCACTGACCTGTTGTATTAATTGTGTGGTGGAAAAAACGTAAAGAATTATTTTTTTCATGGCTCCATTTCTTTTGCGCCTGCCTTTAACTGGTGCAAAAATCTGCCGCGGTTTTAAAGTACAATTCACTTATCACTGCTTAGTGAATCGCGCTGACTGGCAAAAAACGGCGCCTTTGCCGTTTTTTTCCTAATGGGACGTATTTGGGGGGGGGGGGGGCTGAAAAAATGCCTTTTACGGCTGATAAAGCACTGGAATCACTGCTTAGTGAATCGCGCAGCAGGCAGTATCGGTCTTAAAAGCCATTTATCGTACTTAAAAGCAGTTATCACTGCTTAGTGAATCGCCCCCTTAGAGTCCAAGTTTCACATCTATGCATTATCTTTTTCTTTTACCCATCTCAATTGTCACAACAGCAAATTTTCATTTTGTTATTTTTAACATGTTTTCCCAAAGTTTTCTGTGTTGTTTTAAGAAATGCAGCTCTCACGATTTTATAAAAAATTGACATCTTGGAAATATCTCAAAATCTATTTTTTTCTTGTGAACAGTATGATATTTATATTGATTACAGATCATGAAATGCACATTTATAATGTGTAATCTTTTTTTTTAATATGTATGGGTGCATCTGTTACAAAAAAAAAAGGACCATCTGCAGCTGTATTATTTGCGTGTGTATTTTTATAGTCAGGTTTAACCATTTTAATATTGGAAGAGATATAAAGGAAAAGTCCCTTATAAAGCAGCCATCCCCCCTTAAGCTTATATGAGTTTAACTCATATAATGTTAGTACCGTATCTTGCACCCTGAGTATGTCCCGCGTCTTAAAAAAAAAGAAAACGTTTTTCTTGAGTTACAAATGTCTAACGCTTAAGGTTACAACGGTAACCTTTAGGCTGCGCTTATAGTGGCGGAGACGCTATAAGCGCGGCCTTAAACTGCACTTGGTTCTGGGAAGACCTTCATTCTAACCTCCTGGACACTTAATATTTCAAATGCTCATCTCTCTTGAAGGAGGATTAAAAAAATTAAAACAGCATTGGAAAGGGCAGGAAAATATCTCTTAAAGTGAGTGGAAAGATGCAAAATTATTGTTGATCAGTGTGGACAAGTACAGAAAGAGAAATTACTGCCGCTCACCAAATGTGTGAAGGATATATACATATAGGGTGCATACGGGAAGATTGGAGATGTAAAGGAGGAGGAAGGTTATAAATATAACCCAAAAGAATCCTATTTGCACTCACTATTAGCAATAAATGGCTAGGAAAGATTCAATCCTTGGGAGCAACCCATTAGCCACTTACTAAACATATTAAAATACTTTATTTAACATATACTGTATAAAAACAAAACAAAATATCTAATATAAAAAAAACAGGTGGTAGGTACGAAAAGGTAAGTAGTCAATATGGCTTATGTTAATAGACAAGGTGTCTCTTCCTATCTATTTAGATGGAGGACAACAAGTATATGTGGTGATGCACCAATGGTCATGTAAATACACAGTCGTCATGTATAGTAACGCATGGAAACATATCTATCTTCATGTGTAAACTGATGGTAAATACTGTGTATGCTCTCGAAACTGCTTCGATATCCCTTCACTTTTGAAGTGTGTATGTCTAATGTATATATAGGTATATTAGTCAATACATTAATTATTGTTTTAAAATAAACCTATTGCGCTATTAATATAGCTGTCCCTGTAGAGGGGATACCGCGGTTGTTTGTCGCCTGTACGTTCATGTGTCACAGCATCGACAACACCTATACATTGCGGTATCTGCAATATGCTTAGCTTCAGAAATCATACCAGCAGTCACATGTAGGAACAGAACACATCGCTACAGCAGCGTTGTTATGGAGATATACGACCTGGAGTCTTTAGTTGTTCAACGGAGCTTCCTCTCACCGTTCCGTACCCGCGCTCCCTGATGACGTCACGACTGAGACATCATTAAAACCGACGTACGTTTCGCACCACCTAGCGCTTTCTCAAGGTAATAGGAGTGATAGAAAGACCACATCCCTGACATCTTATGTGGAGTGGCTGGAGGTGTGTCTACTTACGGTGGCCAATCACAACAAAGATGAATGATGCAGACATACTAATGTGGCTGCTGTATATACATCTTAATCCATATTACCACTGTGTGTGCCTATTATAGTCTGCATTTAGTATTACATTTGTTATGTTTTGTCCCTATCGCTTAAACCAATTCATCAACGTGTTAAACAAGAATGACCATAACCTTAAACTTACCTTTGAAGTGAACGAAACAACCCTTAATTTCTTGGATTTGACTGTTTCAAAACAAGTAGATGGCAAATTGATAGGAAAACTACCACAACCAATAGCCTTCTACGTGCAGACAGCCATCACCCTCAACATATAATCTAAAACATACCCACCGGCCAATTCCTGAGGCTGCGAGAAATTGATCAACCTTACAGAAATTTAAAAAACAGGCGGTGGATATGAATGCAAGATTTGTTGAACGTGGATATTCCAAAAATTCGATACATAAAGCATATGTAAGGGCAAAAGATACAACACGTACACATCTTTTAAGTGAGAGACAACAACCGAACACACAAGACGATAAAACAATATGATATATTGGTACCTTCAACAATCAGTGGAATGAACTACGCAATATCTTTAATAAACACTGGCACATTTTGAGAAATGATCCGGATTTGAAGCAGGTTTTGAAAGAAACGCCAACTATGACCTGTAGAAGGGCTAAAAATCTGAAAGATAGGTTAGTACATAGCCATTTCCTAGTAAAATCACCAAGGACATGGCTAGGAGATAGGAAACCAATCGGGTCTTATCCATGCGGCCGTTGCCGAGCATGTCCCTTCATGAAGGTCACTAAGAATATCCCAGACCAACCAAACATCAAACAACACGTATAAAAAGTTTTATCAATTGCTTAACAGTTGGGGTGGTCTATTGCATTTTTACATTGTTACATTGCAGATGTGGCATGCGATATGTGGGTAAAACCCACAGAGCCCTAAAGGTTAGGGTTCTCGAACACCTGGGATCAATTAGGAACATCCAAGACACTCCAGTTGCACGCCACATCCATGAACAACATAACGGTGATCCACATTATCTCACTTTCCAATGGATCTTCACGCTCCAGACGTTACAGTTACAACCTAACGGACTCAACGAGGGATACATTTATTCCGCATTTTTATAAATTGGCTCCAGACTACTGCTTAAACCAGTGTAAAAATAGTTTTGGGACAGTCTCACGACATATATCCATATTGGGGAATAGGTATCTGTATGTGGACACAGGACATAATATATACATCTTGATACATCTCCTAACACCCTATGCAGGGGCATCTATTGTGTTAAATTAGTTACATCTACCTCACAATATTTAGACCCAAGTATCATGTATTGGTACACATAATAATTTTATTCGATAAGGATTATGATATCACTGTACCTTTAATATCCAAGCATATGGTTCTCACTTACCATTTATTCGGGGATCGGGGTATACAGTGGAGTCTCAAACTCTATATGGCCGTTTTGACTCTTAGAGGCGGCCATTTAAAGTTCATACACTCCTACGAGATACATATACCCTTGTATGTATGTACTGGCACGCCCTTACATATGCGGATGTATATACATACAGTACGGTGATATTTAGATATTATACCAATCAATAGTGATGTGACAATTATGAGTGATATTATGTCACTATAATGTCACCATATGTTATTCCCATACATCTCCCCTTAATTTTATATGTTTTATCTGTACTATAAACACCTCGTAACATCTTTAATCACACTAAGTGAAAATATACTACTTCTGTTAATATTATGAGGCCACAGTGACACTCATCTAAGTCCTATAAATTGCTACAGCGATAGGGACAAAACATAACAAATGTAATACTAAATGCAGACTATAATAGGCACACACAGTGGTAATATGGATTAAGATGTAAATACAGCAGCCACATTAGTATGTCTGCGTCATTCATCTTTGTTGTGATTGGCCACTGTGAGTAGACACACCTCCGGCCACTCCACATAAGATGTCAGGGATGTGGTCTTTCTATCACTCCCATTACCTTGAGAAAGCGCTAGGTGGTGCGAAACGTATGTCGGTTTTAATGACGTCTCAGTCGTGACGTCATCAGGGAGCGCGGGTATGGAATGGTGAGAGGAAGCTCTGTTGAACAACTAAAGACTCCAGGTCGTATATCTCCATAACAACGCTGCTGTAGCGATATGTTCTGTTCCTACATGTGACTGCTGGTATGATTTCTGAAGCTAAGCATATTGCAGATACCGCATTGTACATGTGTTGTCGAAGCTGTGACACATGAACTTACAGGCGACAAACAACCACGGTATCCCCTCTACAGGGACAGCTATATTAATAGCGCAATAGGTTTATTTTAAAACAATAATGAATGTATTGACTAATATACCTATATATGCATTAGACATACACACTTCAAAAGTGAAGAGATATCGAAGCAGTTTCGAGAGCATACACAGTATTTACCATCACTTTACACATGAAGATAGATATGTTTACATGCGTTACTATACATGACTGTGTATTTACATGACCATTGGTGCATCACCACATATACTTGTTGTCCTCCATCTAAATAGATAGGAAGAGACACCTTGTCTATTAACATAAGCCATATTGACTACTTACCTTTTCGTACCTACCCCCTGTTTGTTTTATATTAGATATTTTGTTTTTTTATATATATATGTTAAATAAAGTATTTTAATATGTTTAGTAAGTGGCTAATGGGTTGCTCCCAAGGATTGAATCTTTCCTAGCCATTTATTGGTAATAGTGAGTGCAAATACGATACTTTTGGGTTATATTTATAACCTTCCTCCTCCTAGATGATCAGTGTGGACTGCAGATTTAAATATACAAAGGCTTATATAATCAGTCATTAAAGTATATTTTTTAGGGGGAAAACATAGGAAATATCGTAGCAATTCCGATAACAAAATTGTTTTTTTTTTTTAATTCTCATTTGAAATCCTATAATTAGAGCTTTAAGATACAGTTTATATGCCAAAATGGAAGAGAACTCTTTAAACACAAACATACAGTAGTACAGTCATTTGAAACGGTGTGCTTTCTATTGGAGTGCTATCATAATATACAATGCTATGCTAAATATGAAAGAAAACAGAGGACCTAATATGGTTTGAGGTGTTACAGCACATAGGAGAATGGCCAGACTGCGTGGGTTAATTGGTTATCTGCCGTCAATTTGTTCGTTGCTCTTTTATATTATTTCATACTGATAAAATATAATTTTGTAATTCTTAGGTCGGGAGATGATACTGGCTCTAGCACTGGGATCTCCCAAGTGAAACACCAGCAAGAAGGCCACTCCTCTGTATTGTAGAGCTTAAAAAGTATATCGTGACCAGCTGGGCACATCATTTGAAGGGGAAGAAATGGTTTAAAATGGGTTGCATCCTTGGGAAAATCAATTTCTCCATATTCAATATAATTAAAAACAAAGTAGTAAGCAGATAGCATGGCATCAAATTCCATTTACGGTGTGTTTCTCTCTCATTGTGTTGAATAAGGAAGTATGGCTCATATATACCAAGAATTCTTCTACCACAAGACATGTTCTGGTCCTGGAAGACACTTTACAGCCAATTGACTTTAATGGGTCATAAGATGTCTTCCAAGATAGGCAGGTGCATTATCCGAGAAGGCTGCTTATTAAATATGGCTCTTAATCTTCCAATATCTACCAAAAATTAGATTGCAAGCTCTGCAGGGAAGGTACTGTATCTATATGTACACTGCTAAATATACTGACATTATTATATTAAAAATAAATCTGCAGAGCTACTATCCTTGATGTTTTCTAAAAGTTGGTACTGCCACGGACCCAGAATTTTGTCTAAATAAATACACATGTAAATAAGTGAAGCCCTTACCCTGTGTTCTTCTTTTCAGATAAGGGCTGCATCAATCAGGAAAGCTGTTAATTAGTTGATCTCTGAGGTTGATTGCTCTAAACTTTGGGCTGGAGAGACAGAGACAAACAAGCAACTGCTTGATTGCAAAGACCAAATCGAGCTTGTCGAGAGATTTCAGATTAATTTTTCTGTGTCGGAAAAGGGGATGTTGATCAGCTCTGAAAGTCGCTAGCTACGGGAGTAGGGAGGTCTGATTGAGCGTGTACTTATTCTCTCCTAAGGTGGACAAGTGTTTAAAGGGTAATTTCCTCCCAGAACAAAAGTGAACGAAAGAAAGTGAGGTTTAATATGTTAATTGGAGCTGGTTGATACCTTGTAAAAGCAAAATAAAAATCCATTAAGTAATTTTTTTTTTTTTTTTTACTTTAAACATGTTTATGGTGTTAGTATCTGAGCTTTACAATGTTTAGCTAATGTCTTTTGCTGATAAGACTGTTTGTCAGTCCTCAATACCACAGGTAAATTATTCATTTTTGTTTTGTTTTGTTCTGTGTTTATAAAGTAATTATGAAGCCATCATTAGTGAAACGGCTAAATATAAGTAAGCAATCTGCTTTAAAATAGTGGACCTAGAGAAATGCAACACATTCATTTTTCACAAGATACAAAGATTTAATCAACCTTAAAGAAACTGTTTTACAGATTTGTATCTTTAATAGTGATTGAATTTGTGTAAGGCCTCGGCCATGTTTGGCGCTTGCTGGCGGAAGCGTGCTGACGCGCGCTCCCGCTCAGCACTGAGCCCCTACAGCCGCAATTAGAGCGGCTTTAGTAGGGGCTCACCTGCGCGCCTGCGGAAGCGCAGGTCTTAGGGGAATTTAAAATTCCCCCTCTTGCCGGCGAGACAGGCCGGTCACATGAGCGGTTCGCCCAATGAGGGCGAACCAACTCCGTGACGTCACTGGCCCGCCCCCAGCCAGTGACACGCCCGCCCCCGGACCGCCCCCGGACCGCCCCCGGACCGCCCCCCGACGGCCTGCTGAGAGCGCTTGCGGTAAGCAACCGCAAGGCCAGGGAAAGCACCCGCTTTCCCTGAGCCTCAGCGCGCCTCAGCACGCCAGCGGTAAGCGTGTCCGAGGCCTAAGGAAGCCAAGATGGAGTACAGTTTTGGGCACCACTCCATACAGAATACATTATAGAACTGTAAAACGTGCAGAGAAGAGCCACCAAATTAACAAAGGGGATGGAAGGTCCGACTTATGAGCAGAGAAATTAGGTTTGTTGACATAAGAAAAGAGGTGTCTAATAGTGGACATGGTAACTATACACAAATATATTCAAGGTCAATACAAGGAACTTTCAAGGGAACTGTTCGTCAGTAGAAATGGTCATCCCTTGTGATTAAAGGAAAGAAGATTTCACCTGATTTCACAAGCAACAAAGGAAAGGGTTCTTTACAGCAAGGGTAGCTAAAATGTGGAATTTACTACTGATGGAGACTGGGAGGGCAGATACAATAAATATCTTTAAGAAAAGGCTAGACATATATTTAGAAATGAAAGGTATATAGGGATATAGCAAATAAATGAAACATAGAAAGGGTATTGATTCAGGGATAAATCTGATTGCCATTACTGGAGTCAAGAAGTTATTCATCCCTCCCCCCACTAATTAGACATAATTGCCTAATGTTTCACCGGTTTTTTTTTTTGTTTTGTTTTTTTTTGCCTTCCTCAGAATCAATACAAATATAGGATGAGTATCTCTAAGTATTGACTAAATTAACATAGGTTGAAATTGATGGACATATGTCTTTTTTCAACCTCATCTACTGAACATCATCTACTATGTAACTATATAAGATGTTATATTAATAACTTAACCCTTTAAAGGAGCAGTTTGCGGTGATCACCATGTTATTTTACTATAAGAAATCTTAATGTTGCCCTTTCCAAAGCTGTTTTTATTTTTTAAGCTGCCGTCAGGAGATAAAGACTGAGTCTCTTTAGTAGTGATATATCCTCAGTGGTAGAAGTATATGTGCTGTCATAAAGTTACATATCTTCCTGCCATCAAGGATAGTTGAAGGTCATGTGAAATCCCATTGATGTGTATGACACCTGGAACTCCCTGTACCATTATAAATGCCATCACCAAAGTGGCAACATTGAAACTTTCTGTTCTGGTTTTTGTAAATGTTTATAACTTTAATATGGCTGTAAAATGTTTTGTTGTTTTGTTTGAACAAGGAAAGTAGTTACGTTTCGGGAGGTATAGACTGCATTAAAGAGGCAATCCAAGCAGTTAAAAAAAAAAGTGTAAACTAATTACAGTCTCCCTAAATTCGGTCTCCCGTGATCAATCAGCAAAATCCTGCTTCCCAGGGTTCGCTAAATGGTTGCCTTTCAGTTTCAAATCAATCCTTCAGTCAGTGTAACTCAGCTGCTACAATATATTCTTATATTACTAAGGTAACATAAGCTATTGTTACAGTTTGCTGCTCAAACTGCTGGGAACATTGGCAACAAATTATCAAAAACAGGAAAGTGTTATAAAGTTCTTGCACTGCTGGGGAGATGGGCTAAAACTTGCTATAGAAATCAAAGGATGCTCAATATACTAATGCTCATTAAAAATGGCATTAGGAGGTGAATTTTAAAATAAAAAAAGGTAGTAAGTATTATCTAATACTACAGAACTGATTTACTTACAAAAACACTCATGTAAGATATTTCTTGTCTTGCTCCTTTAAAGAGTTATCAATAAAATGTTTATTTAATGCCTCTCCTTGTGTGTGAGGGTAAAGCCCGTCGCCTGAAAACTCAGAGGGTTTTTGATTTGTGGGTGACAAATTACTGTATCACACTTATTAACATAATGACTCAAAATGTTTAAGAATATACTTGTACAGCGGTGGAGATATACAAAATGAAAGCTAAAATAAGATTATCCAGTATCATATGGCTGTGTCACCCCAAACTGTAACATAAAGTGTCTGTGGAGTTAGTTTATTTATTTATGAATTCTACAGGAAGATCTGGACTCTGCACTTCAAAAACAGCTATAACCGTGTAACTGTGAGAACTTGACTTCCTAAATGCTGTGATAATTTATACTCTTCCTATCTTCCAATACCTGGTTTAGTCTCTCCTCTTGCATCTTACTATGCCCTCCCAATAGCTTTTTCTGTTTAATGTCTCCTCACTCCTTTGTAAATGTTTCTGTTCTCTCCAACTTCCCCACTCCCCTCCTATCCACATGTCTTCATCTCTCCTCCATCCACTTATGTCTGTGCCCATACACTGCACTATTATTTATACACCTCTTTCCCAACAACTTCCTTACCCCTCAATAAAAAGCACCCCCACAAATCCTCTATTCACACCCTCTTTCTACTCCTTCCTGCTGCTGGGGATATCTCTCCTAATCCTGAACCCAGACATAAACACACCTGCTCTCACCCACGCCTCCCTGCCATCTCTTCCCATGCAAATGGTTTTAACCTTCTGATTTAATCCTGACCAACTTAAAAACTTGCCCCACAAATCAAGCATCCCAATAGGCTCTAGCTATTGTCCCACACCCACAGTCACTCCTACCACCCATTGTGAGCAAGCACTGCCATCTACAGCACTTATTCCCTCACCTGCTGTCTCTGTAAATTTCCCTTTATACCTCTTAGATTGTAAGCTCTTCGGGGCAGGGATTTCCTTTCCTATTGTCTGATTTTGCTGCGCTTAATGTATTATTATGATTCCCTGTACTGTATTCTTTGTGAAGCACTGAGTACACTTTTGGCGCTGTATAAATAAAGACATACAATACAATACAATCCTGTGTCGCCTGTCAGGAGGTGGCCATTTTGCATTATGATACTAAAAGGACTAGAGCAGCCAGCATCATTATCACACTGTTGGCAGCTATGATGAAGTATGAAAGGTCTTTACTTTTGACTAGGACTTTTTTCTAGGACTTTCTGGTTACACCTGAGAGAACATCAGTTCAGGAGAATTTGCATCCTTTTTTCCCGCCATTTCAGAGAATCAGGGGGGGGGGGGGATGTCCATGTTTTCCTCACAGGAACACAAGCTGGAATATCTGGCAGTAAAGAGATTAATGATATAACACACTATAACACATACAGACACACTAATACACACAGATCATACACTGTCTGTGTATGTCTGTAACGACCCAAAGTAGGAGGTTGCTTATGTGTGTGAGATGGTGTGTTTGTGTGTTTGTGTGTGAGATGGTGTGTAAGATGGTGTGTGAGATGGTGTGTGAGATGGTGTGAGAGAGAGAGAGAGAGAGAGAGAGAGAGAGAGAGAGAGAGAGAGAGAGAGAGAGAGAGAGAGAGAGAGAGAGAGAGAGAGATATATGCTGGGAATGTGTGTATAATGCTGGGTATGTGTGTCAGATGATAGGTGTGTGTGTATGAGAGATGCTGAGTACTGTGTGTGTGTGTGTGTGTGTGTGTGTGTATGTGTGAGAGATGCTGGGTATGTGTATGTGTGAGATGCTGTGTATGTGTATGTGAGAGATGCTGTGTGTGTGTGTGTGTGTAAGTGTGAGAGAGATGCTGTGTATGTGTGTGTGTAAGTGTGAGAGAGATGCTGGGTACTGTGTGTGTGTGTGTGTGTGTGTGTGTGTGTGTGTGTGTGTGTGTGTGTGTGTGTGTGTGTGTGTGTGTGTGTGTGTGTGTGTGTGTGTGTGTGTGTGTGTGTGTGTGTGTGTGCGCGTGTGTGTGATATGCTGGTTCAGTCAGGGTTGTCCTGGCAACCTTGGAATATTGTCTCTTGAAAAGTGAGGATGCTGAGGGGTCAGTTAGAAACAGGACTCACACAGACAGACGTATAAATTGACATCAATAAGAGAAGTTGTAAAATACATTGTTTTAAGTACCAAACAGTGATAAGTCTTCCTCCTGCCTCTCCTTGTGAATTATGGTGAAGATGCCCTGCTTTTTATCTGGTGAATTTATTTGGCGTCCCAAATACGATATAAGGAGCCCAAAAGCAGGAGTTGACAGATGAGCCCCATGGCATTTTCATATATATAATAAGTATGCATGGACTGTATCACTGTTACCCCAACATTATGCCGCACTTCTTTAGAGCAGGGGTGCGCAAACTGGGGGGCGTGCCCCCAGGGGGGCGCAGGATTTTCGTGGGGGTGGTGCAGTGGTTGCAGAGGCCCCGCGCTCTTCCTAAAGAATCACGTGAAGCCTCAGCATCTGAACTTACCGAGGTTCAGCCGGCTTCAGATGAAGCGTTGACATGGCAATGCTGCATCAAAGGACACCGCAGGGTCATGACCCCGCTAACGCCGACAGGGAGGTAAGGGGCGCGCGAGCACCAGAGGAGTGGATGCAGGGGGGCACAGCAACAGAAGTTTGCACACCCCTGCTTTAGAGCTCCTTAGCTGCCAAAGTTGACAGGTGAGGAAAAGATGAGGGCCTTGTTTGTGCACTATCAAGTGACAGACACACACAAATCTGCTATGATAATGGGACTGTTGGTGGGAGTTACCTTTCGAGAGATAGATTGCTGAACTGATAATGATATAAACACAGCTAAACTACTTAGGAGCGCATTTGACACTAGAAGTCATCAGCAACAGGTGCCTACATCTACTACACCTGATTCCACATGTCATGCTGTATATATGGGACCAGAAATTAAAAAGGAAACAGACTGCCAGGATCAAAGGTTCACTCAGACTCTGACCAAGCACCTAGTGAAACATTGTGTGTCTCACATTAAAAAATATCACTGCCTTCTGTTACAACTCACAATCCTCATGAGCTGGATTGCAGTCTGACTCCAGGTATTGAGGATCAAATGATAAAATCAAATGAGATGTTAAATGGAGCTACAGAAAAATGGTGCTGTACAGATAATCAGACAATAACTATGCCACGTCACAGCTGAAAATGGCAAAGTGTAGCAGCCAGCTGCAAACATGGAAACTGCAGCCACCATGGAGGAAAAGGGCAGAGAACACAATAACGGTTTCCAGGACAGTTCAACAATTTGATGCACAAACTGCGCAGAAGGGAGCAGAGGTACATAATGTGACATCCAGATAGAGGATCGATTACTTAGAGGCAGGAAGGGAGCAGAGGTACATAATGTGACCAATCCAGACAGAGAACCGATCACTTGGAGCAGGGGTGCGCAATCTTTATGTGCTGCCCCCCCCCCCCCTCCCTTGCTTGGCAGCCCCTGTGCTCGCCTCCGCCCATACCTAAGATCCAGCGTCAAATGACATAGGGGTCACGTGACATAATGTGACCTGCAGCATCATTTGATGTCGCGTTGCCATGGCGACGTGCCACTGAAGACAAGGTAGGAGACACTTTAGAGGCCTCATGCAATCCCCAGGCATTTAATTTAAAGGCCTTGGGGAAGAGCACATGGCCTCTGCAACCGCCAACCCCCCCCACCCCCCCCCAAAAATCTTGCGCCCCCCTGACTTAGAGGCAGGCAGGGAGGAGAGGTACATAATGTGACCAATCCAGACAGAGGATCGATCACTTAGAGGCAGGAAGGGAAGAGAGCTACATAATGTAACCAATCCAGACAGAAGATCACTTAGAGGCAGGAAGGGTGCAGCAAACAATACACAAACGCGACAGACTCTGTGAAGAAGCCGTAAGGCGAAACATGTGTTGAGTGGGAGCTGGAGCGGGACTATATTCAAGTATTTGTGCCACTTCACTCACTACAGGACTTGCCTACCCCCTCCTGGTGTATGGCTGTGTTATTCTGCTCTTGCAGCAGCGAAGGGATCATATGGACTTACCTTTTTCCATGTGACTGGATTCAGTTTACTACAGATCAGACCTACACACCTTCATCACGGGGATAAGTATACATTTCTTCTTTGCCTTCCCCTGTGTGTTTTTGGACTAGTGCTGTTTATATTATGATGCATTAATTTCTTACTATCAATGGACAATTTCATTAAGCTATCCATCTACATTGGTGGTTTATGCATCCTTTTCCAGATAATGTGTCAGGATAACAAATTATCAGCATTTTTCACTGATTTCAGTGTATGAATTCTTCTTAGAGTCGGTTCTCTTACCATAATATCCTGCATGTGTGGAGTGCATGAGATTTATTGTGAGATTTATCGTTAGCTCTGTTATCAGGGTTCTATCTCTTTGACAGGCCGGTCTTGATGACTCAGGGAATTTGTTTCCGAGCTCTCATTTGCATTTTTGCTATTACAGCTTTCCACTAGTGCAGAGGTTTATTCCATGTCCTTCCGATCAAATCCCGCATCTCACACTCAATTCTCCTCCTCACTTTTAAAGCTTTACACTCTTCTGCCCCTCCTTACATCTCAGCCCTAATTTCTTGTTATACACCATCCCGACTCTTGTGTTCTTCTCAAGGATGTCTTCTTTCTACCCCCTTTATATCTAATCCCTCTCCCGCCTTAAACCTTTCTCACTGACTGCCCCGCACCTCTGGAATGCCCTTCCCCTCAATACCCGACTAGCACCCACTCTATCCACCTTTAAGACCCACCTTAAAACACACTTGCTTAAACAAGCATATGAATAGCACTGTGGATAATACTGGACACATGATACATAAAGCTTGGACCCCTGCAGACCCACTTACCAGAACTCCCTCCTGCTGTCTCTGTACGTTCTCCTACCTACCAATTAGATTGTAAGCTCCTCGGGGCAGGGACTCCTCTTCCTTAATGTTACTTTTATGTCTGAAGCACTTATTCCCATGATCTGTTATTTATATTATCTGTTATTTATTTAATTACCACGTGTATTACTACTGTGAAGCGCTATGTACATTAATGGCGCTATATAAATAAAGACATACAATACAATCTCCTGGTAGAGTTTTTGTGGCACGTTCTCTGTGTCCAATTTAAATTTAGGGGTCCTGCCATTTTGTTTTTATATGTTTTAAGTGTGTTATGGTTGTTATCAATAAATTGTTATATTTTCTGGGATTATCTGAGTGCTCATCATTGAGACTTCTTATTGTTTCTTTTTTTGTGCTATATATATATATATATATAGTTCTTTTTTCTGTGTTTCCATGTGGTCTGAATACATTTCCTTTTTGCATCTTGACGGACAGTGCTGCAGATTCCTTGTTCTTTATATTTTCTAGACTGGAGGGTGAACCCTGTCCTTCTGCCTGAACCCCATTTCAGTTAAGTATTTTGCCTTATTTTTACTCGTGTGCACCAGGTATCTGCTATTTTATATATATTCTTTATGTACCTGCAAATTGGTCGTGCTGTGACACAGCTGCAGGCTTATAACGCTTTGGCCACAGGGACCTTACTCATGAGATCACTAGTATATTTTGCCCAATTTGGTAGGGACGCAGGAATTGTTCTTTACTAAGTGTGGTGAAACCTATCCCTGCTTCATTTTGCAAAGCCAGTATAACCAACCCCACACTGAAGAGACCCATTAAGGTCGAAACAGTCTGTCTGTGGGTGGGTTTACTGACTATGCATATTAACCCTGGCTGTGCTCAAAACTGTGAAATGCAGCAAGCTTAAGCTTATAGGGGACCATGTTAAATGGTTTTGAAGCAAAACGTGGCACTGTGTGCTTATTTGCATGTCATTTCACAGAATCCATTGCTGCAGTGGAAGTGTTGTGTGCTGGGTGATAATGGTGAAAGGCAGGGGTGCAGACCTGTCTAAGACATGCAAATGAACATACAGTAATATTTCCATTTGATATATATATATATATATATATATATACAGTGTATATATATATATATATATATATATATATATATACAGTGTATATATATATATATATATATATATATATATATATATATATATATATATATGATACGAACCAATCCAAAGACCAGTAAAGAGACAGCAGACCGCACGGGGTTAATCCAAAAATCTATATTCACAACATGAAATACACGTAAGCCAACGTTTCGGTCCCACAGAGAGACCTTCCTCAGGGCCGTGCAACCCACAAGTGCAAGTGACCAAACATATATACCCTCACCCATAGTGCAATGCAAACAAAGGGAACCAATCACCAACATGCAATCAGACAAAATATGCAACATAGCTGTGCTCCGTGCCCCCTCCCCTATTACCTGATTATCCAAATGACTCATCATGACATGAGAGTAGGCACTTAAACTATTAGGAAAGAGACACCCTTAGACACTGGTCCCAGGGTCTACTGCCATTGCGGGGGAAAGTCGCGCGCCGCCAGGAGAGGTGGCCGGAGATCGGCGGTATCCCGTGCGCGAAGGAAAAGCGACAAGGGGCACCAGGCAAGCGAGACGGTGATCTACAATCTATCGGACCACTCACTGACACCGGCAGAGGTTAGCATTCTACAGAAAGGCTTATCATTCGTGCCAACCCATATGCAGGATTCCTTTGACTGGGAGGTTGATATGTACAGACTGCACAGACAATTGAAGTTAAAGGATTTCTTCTCTAAGAATATTGATATTAACTCTTCTGGAGACATTACCCCAAATCCATTTAAGACCAGGAGCACCTTTGACCCGCACTCACTGAACCCCAACATAGCTGCATTTATGAACTTGGTGACTAAAGACACACGGAAAATTCTGAAGAATCATAAGACCAGCTTTTTTAATACATCGAGAGAGCTGCCCTGAAAATGCTACGGGAGAACAAGGGGATCATAGTGAGAGCAGCAGACAAGGGTGGAGGGATTGTGGTTTTAAATTATCAATACTACAAGCTGTTTTTAATAGCCAGAACACTAAAATTCATTTTTCTGCACTCACTGCGCTCCCATCCTAGTGCGGGGAGGCTGGAATTCATCCCCCGGTTTCAAATCGGGATTTCGATGTACATGACACGTGAAGTGTTCGAATAACAGCCGCTATATCAGTTTATATATATATATATATATATATATATATATATATATATATATATATATTTATATATATATATTTATATATGCAAAAAACAAAAGAAAAACAGGCGCACTCCTAGTGTAATAAAGTATAAAAAGGTTTTATAGTACTGTAACATATAAAAAACGCACTCACAAACAGAGTAGAATAAAGAGCATGTATGAGATAATACTCAATCGCCTGAGAACTGCAGGTGTCCACGCCAAATGTCCCGTTGATGCCACCGCTGGTGTATCCAGTGATCTAGCAGGATGTGAGAATGCTCTAGGAACCGGATGATGTCATACTCAATGTCCCATGTGGAGACTTCCTCCGGCTACAACTCCTTCTGCCGCTACTGCTCACCAGCAGACAACCACAGTGGTCGGAACAACGGCAACCCCATACAGATTCACACCAGCCGCAAAATAGGCTCTCTGTTCGTGTATAATAAAATCAGCTACAAGCTCGCTGCTTTAGGAAACGCGTTTCCTAAATCTGTATGGGGTTGCCGTTGTTCCGATCACTGTGCATCACTCTGAATCTTTCTCGGCACCTGTGGGGTCATGGACCTTTTGGCAGCAAAGAATAGGGAAAGTATTAATATCCCGGAGATCACCTCTCCCCAGTACATTGTACTATATTGTGTGGTTGTATACAATAATATAATCTTTATCTCTTATCTATTTCTGTTGGGGCGCAAGGTAATTCCCTATGGACCCTGAGAGAGTTCAGAGAATCCCTCTTCTCTGTAGTTCCAATGTTATGGACAGGACATCCCTGCTTCAGCGCAGTCTTGCATCCTTCATTCTTCTTTCTGGGATTAAGACCCAGTCAGTCCCAGCAGACTCCGCGACCACTGTCAAGTGGGTCTAGGGGACTGTGCCAGCCTCTTCTTAGCTGGGGAGTGCTCTCTCCCCCTTCTCTGGGATAAAGCAGTCTCTCTCTGAGCAAACTCTTAACTCCCTGTGCAATCAGGAGTCGAACCTGCTCAATTAGTTGCAGCTATAGCAAGCTCAAACAGAGGACTTTAACCTCCAGCATGCTGGAAAGTCCGCTAGCTGTACTATTCCATGACCTATATAACAACACACTAATTATAAACATACAAAAACAGCAGTATATAAATAAATTATTTACTGTCCCTAGTGGATAACATATATTGAAATCTGTAGGAAGTCTATAGGGATATTCACCTATTAATATACTTTATACCTGTCTAAAGACTCTCATACCTGTCTAAAGACTCTAATCAATATATTTTTTCTAAAACACCAGGTTGATCGCAAACCAGGAGCACTAATCCCTTAACCGGGACAAACCAATATGGATATAAAAAAAGATAAAAAAATATTTCTAAAAAAAACTGCATAAAAAACATATAGGGGCCTATGCAGTAAGTGTTCATAACCCACTTATCGAGCACTTATCGCCCAAAATGCCTACTGCTGTTCAGTAAGCGTCGATAAGTGGGCGATAAATGACTGAGTGAGCAGCGATAAGCCATTTATCGCCGCTTTTCGGAATGTTCATAAACTGGTGCAATTCTAGTAGCCGCAAATAGGTTATCGAGGCCTATCGCGGCTCTAGAATAGCGATTTTTTTTCCACAAATCCAAACGCCAGGAAAAGTTGACGAGAGGGTGGTGAGAAGCTGCGATGAGCGTCGAGACGGGAATTAGAAAAAAAAATGCATTTTTCCTGCATCAGATTGATTCTGAGTGTCTCCGGAGCTGATACCCATTAATATTAGCACCGGAGACCCCCGGCATGAATCAGATGCATGAAAAATGCATTTACAGGCTACTTCATTATGGTAGCAGCTAACTGCGAAGGCATTGAAGGGGTTAGCCACCAGTGCCATGCTTACCCATGCTACCCACAATAAAACAATATACACACAACAGTTCCACTACCCACCTCCTAGGCCACCAATAAACATTACAATAGCTAATAAACACAAAGACACAATCCAACCACCCCCTTTGCCCACACATAAAACTCTTCTTTATTATTTTACACACAGGATTAATACCACATGCCAGCGGGGGTCCCCGGGTGGTCCCCACGGTGTCCGCAGGCACCACAGTGCACCTCGGGGGGTACCCACACATGCCAGTGGGGGTCCCTTGGGTGGTCTCCGCTAGGCTCCATGGGCCTCCAGGTGGTCCCCGAGTCATCCCCACTGGTGTCTGGGGGCCCTTGGGTTGTTCCCACGGGGGTCTAGGGGCCCTTGGGCGATTCCCACGGGGGTCTGGGGGCCCTCGGGTGGTCCCCGTGGGTCCCTGTTGGCCTGCGGTACCATTCCTGTATGTAAAAGAACAAACACATGGCCTACATATTATTAAATATACCTCCTCCCCCCCCCCCAACAAATACATACAGTACAGTATTGGGCAAAATAACTATTATCCAGATATGGATAATAGATTATTTGCCCATTATTAAACACAACATTAGCCAGGCAGCATAAATAAAGTAAATAAAAACTGTTTTCCTTACCCCTGCCAATGTGATGGGCATCCTCGTCAGCTTACTGCAGGTCCATGTCCTCCGTTGCCAGAAAAAATACCTAGCAAAATACATTCTAATGGCCCCTAACCCCTTAATCACCTAAGTGGTTAATAACCGCTATAGTAATTAAGGGGTTAACCCACCCTGCCCCACTACCCACCCGAGAGGCCTAACCATTCACCCTGTACCCACTATACCCACCCTGTACCCATTGAGTGGCATAGTAGTACATCATACCCATGTAATATGAGCATGATAAGCTACTATAGCAGTCAATGGTCACAATAATACGAAAGCACGAATGTCAAAAATACACAATAATAAAACAGATACAACAAGCACCTAAACACCTATAAACAAAAAATAAAAGCACTAGCCAACCAAGCAAATATCTAAATAAATAAAACCACTAGCCAATCAATGAAAGAAATCAAACCACTAGCCAATCAAAGAAATCAAACCAGTAGGCAATCAATAAAATAATTAAAACCACTATGCAATCAATTACATAAATCATACCAGTAGCCAAAAAATAAATGTAATACCTAGAAACAGTAACCAGCACAACAATTAATTCCTGCAACCACTAGGCAACACATTAATTAAAACTAGTAGCCACCAAAATACATAATTAAATAAAATCGCTAACCAAACTGTAAAAAGAAAAAAAACAAGCCATCACAATTCAAATCAATTTAATCTAAACAATAAAAAGAAATAGAAAATATAACAATATATATATATATATATATTTATATATATATATATATATATATGTGAAATATAATCAATAGAAGAAGTACATTTGCCAAAAAATGCGTTGGCTCCCACTCTAGTCATCTGTACCCTAAACAGGCACAGATTAACATATTAGCAGTCAATGGGCAATTAAAACCATAAAAAAAGAAAAATCCAATCATAAAAACCTGTAAAAATAAAAGTACATACATTCAATATTTATCTTACCTTTAGAAGATTTGGCCCTTTGAATCTTGGGGAATCAGCAAGCTCTCGTACTGTGACGTCACGAAACACAATCCAATGCCATCCACTGTGAAGATCCAGGACAGGTAATACAATTCTTCTTTCTTTAATCTTCCATCATCTTCTTTCTTCATCTGTGATTATTTCTTGCTTTTCTTTATTTTCTGTCTTTATCTTCATCTGTTAATCCAATAACCCCATGTTAAATCCACGATGTTGATCTAAACACCCTCCTCTCTTGTCCCTCTTCCCCCTCTCCCCCTCTCCTCCCCCACTCCTCTCTCTCCTTTCCCTCTCCCCTTTGTCTCTCCGTCAAAGCCAGGGTTCTCCTTCCCAGCATAATGTGGCTAACCTCACTCTCCATCTCTGCATCTGCCATCTGTACCACAAAGTGTGAGATTTGCTTGGTTTAAGTAGGTATGTAATGAAGCCACCTGACTTGAAATAATGAAAACTGTTCATAAAAACATTTATAAACAATACCCTGCATGTGTGTTTAGAACCAAGTAATATGTGTTCTGTAGAATTCCTTAATCGTTAAAACCTGATATTTATTGAAAATGTGACGTCCGTATTCGTAAACCTTTGTTAGACAAATTAAAACAGATGTTTCTAATGTCATGATTTGTCACGTACCCAACAGTCAAACTTTTGAACGGCAATTAGCAGTTACTGATAATTGTTAGTCAATATTTGAAGCATTTTGACCTTTACATTCCCCCCCCCCCCCCAGCCCCCAATCAAAAAAATATTTACATGTTAAAAGAGTTTGCAAAATAGTGAAGGATTGATTGAAAGGGCAAGACACTAATGGTATTGACCATAGGAATACAGCAATTGTTGATCAATGACAGAAGAAAACATGTATTGAATAGGTTACCCATGATTGCAAAATGTTTACTTATATGTAACCAGTGAGACCATATGTCACCACTGTCACAATAATTAGCTTAATATGTTAAAGCTGCAGTGGAAACTGGCATTTTAAAAAAATGAAATATCTTTTCTCTCATTAAATATGTGCATTAGTACAATCTGCACACTGACTAGTGGTTATCTACGTTGCAGATCGATCCATTCTCCTGTAATCGATCGCTTGATCAGGCTATTTAATTCATTTTTTGCACAGCATTGTTTGAAATGTAGTCCATCAATATAATGTGACTGGCCAGTTACTAGATACAATTGGTGCAGTATAGAGAGAGAGACCGGGGATCAAGAGCTCGAGCCAATCAGAAGGGGAAGGGTCTGTCACTTTGTTAATGCTTTCTACATTATAAACATTCAAAATGTACGTTGAAAATTATTTACATGGCTTTTTTTTTTAGGTACAAGTATTTTGTCATAGCACATAAATGATTTATTATTCAATACGCACATGTAGGATATTGTTTGAACTGCACCTTTAAGACATCCCGATAGGACTAGCCAGTGACCCTGCTGAACTGAAAACTTCATGTACCCCCTATATAACCCTAACATCAACAAGTGATATTTGAGCCCCTTCAATACGTAAGCGGTGACACAATAAGGTCCAAAAGGTCAATGCTTATATTTATTATAGCTCCTACTTTTCAAGACCACGGACTCACAACTACAAAGCAATATGTGTCAGCTCCAAAGACTCCAGGCTTAAATCATATGTATAAAAAATGCATGATTTTTTTCTACGTCCCGTCTCACCGCTTCTCGGCAGCTTCTCACCACCTTCCAACTTTTTCTGGTGGGAGGATTTTGAGAGGAAATCTCTATTCTAGAGCCGCGATTAGCCTCGGGAAGCTAATCGGGGCTACTGGAAGTGCACGAGTTTGAAAACCTGGCGATAAGTGGCTTATCGCCACTCGTTTGTCGTTTTCTTTTCTCAGCAAAAAAAATTGCCAAAAAGGTCTGTTATCGACGACTTATCGGGGCTTGCAGTACTGAATCGCTGTTGGCCTTTTTGGCGATAAGGCAGCCGCGATAAGTGGCTTATCGCTGCTTAGTGCACAGGGCCCTACAGTATGTTCTATGGAACTTCCTCATATGGACGCTGCTGAAATGACTGGGAATCGTGATAGGCTTGCATTGGGAGAAAGCCGAAATGAAATCTGAGTGTCAGCAATTCAAGCATTATATGTCAAAGGAAGAAGAGCAATTGTTGCCCAGCATTTATATAACATTAAAGCATGACAAACTGGAGTCAACCTTTCCGAACATTGAAATTGCTTTACAAATTTTCCTATCAATGATGGTCAGAAACTGCGAAGACAAAATATCTTTTCCACAGCTGAAACTTATTAAGAATAGGCTGCTGCCTCAAAGAAGACTGAACGCTCTTCCCTTGATGACAAGCAAATCAAATATACTCCATAAAATCAAATTTGATTGTTATTTGTGACTTTGCTAATAAAAACCCAGAAAGAGACATGAAGATAAATAAAAAAATTTGTTTATAGTAATATTTGCAGAATTCCAATAAAAGTTTGGAATGTTGTTTGGTTAAAAACATACTGTATTAGTATTTAAATGTGACCTTTGTGGGTGAAGGTCCCTAATTTACACTTAGGCTGGGGCACCACACATTCTTAGATGGCTCTGTACAAACATTAACACACTAACACAAATACACTGACACACATGGTACACACACACTACTTCACTGATACACACACAATGCACACACCAATACACATACTATACAGACACATTGATACACACAGTACACATACCGATACACCCAGTATACATGTAACGGTGCTTCCCTCACCTGGTGAGGAGGGCTGAGTCGTCCGCCGATGGTAGTGGGGACATAGGACTAGGCTTCTGGGGTTCATACCCCACATATCTCCTTAGCAGTGCAGTGCCTCCATCTACCATAGGCTCCAGGGACTGAAGGTGATCTCCCACGGTAGAACTATTACCTCTCCCACCAGTAAGGTCACACAGCAGGCAGGAGGTACTGTATATGCAAACAGGAACGGTTTATTACTCTTCTGTACAGTACAGGAACAACGGCAGGCTTCTGCCCGATGCAGTCTCCCAGCTATCACTGGATGATGGTCCCTGGACCGTCACTACAGGTCAAGGGCACCCGCAGCCATCCTAGCTCTTCCCCACCTCCCTAGCGGATGCGGAGGTATGATCCACACTCACTCTCCCCCGGAGGGAAGAGGACTGGAGAAGGCTCATTCTCAGCCTTTCCACTGTGTGACCTGCCTTCCTCAGTGGGGGAAGGTACAACCCTTGAATTTGAGGCGGCCAGGAGGAGGGCACCAGATCTGGCTCATGATTGGTCATGCCCAGGCCTGATGTCACCGCCACCCGCTGTCACTCAAATGCAGCTCCTCGGAGGGGGAAAACCCCATAGCAACTATTGGCAACCTGATTAACCAGAGTTTACTGCCAGCCCAAGGGCAGAATAGTAGGCATCAGGTGACCTGGCTACATACACATTACCAGACTGATACACAAACACACTAATACAGTGGCGGACGCCTTTAGCCTCCTGCAGCTTTTTCCCCGCGATTTTTAAAATTATGCGGGCCGTTTTTGGCAGTTTTGGGTGCCTGTGGGCATTTTCATTGTCTAGCGCTAAGCACTTTCATTGTCTAGCGCTATTAGCACTATCTGGTGATTTCGGGCTGCGCGGAAAAGGTCCGTGAGAGACGGAAAACATCCCCGAATTTTTTCGGGGATGTTGGAGATTAAAAGGGGCCGCGACAGTACAGTTTACTGATGCACACAATGGTGCACACAGGCCCACAAATGCTCATAAACTGTATATACTGACACTGAAAGACTGTTCTTTTATTTCATGGGTGCTATGTCCTTGGCAATAAAACTGTAGTGAATCTTCTTTAGGGGACAATCAGATTCAAACAGGCCGGCAACACTTTGCGTGTTATGACAGTGCACTGCGTGTTATTACAGTGCTTTGTGTGATATTATAGTGCTTTGCATGTTATTACAGTGCTTTGCATGTTATTACAGTGCTTTGCGTGATATTATAGTGCTTTGTGTATTATTATAGTGCTATGAGTGTTATTACAGTGCTTTGCGTGCTATAGTTGTGCTTTGAATGTTATTATAGTGCATTGTGTATTATTATTTATTTATTTATTTATAAAATATTTTACCAGGAAGTAATACATTGAGAGTTACCTCTCGTTTTCAAGTATGTCCTGGGCACAGAGTAAAACAAATAATACATGGTTACATGTACAGTTACATAAATGAACAAGGTATACATTATATACAAGACATTGCGTGCACAGTTAAAGAAAATATATATTATGAGCGTATGAAACAGTTACAGACCAGATTACAGTGTGAGACGGCCTTAGATTTGAAAGAACTTAAACTGGTGGTGGATATGAGAGTCTCTGGTAGGTTGTTCCAGTTTTGGGGTGCACGGAAGGAGAAGGAGGAACGTCCAGATACTTTGTTGAGCCTTGGGACCATGAATAGTCTTTTGGAGTCTGATCTCAGGTGATAGGTGCTGCATGTGGTAGGGGTGAGGAGCTTGTTCAGGTAGCTGGGTAGCTTGCCCAGAAAGAATTTGAGGGTGAGACAGGAAAGGTGAACTTTGCGCCTAGACTCTAGTGTTGACCAATCTAGTTATTTGAGCATTTCGCAGTGATGTGTGTTGTAGTTGCATTGGAGAACAAAACGACAAATTGAATTGTAGAGGGTGTCAAGTTTGCTAAGGTGGGTTTGAGGAGCCGAGCCATATACTATGTCTCCATAGTCAATAATTGGCATTAGCATCTGCTGTGCAATACGCTTTCTGACCAGGAGACTTAGGGAGGATTTGTTCCTGTAAAGTACCCCTAGTTTGGCATAGGTCTTGGTTGTCAGGGTATCAATGTGCATCCCGAATGTTAAGTGGGAGTCAAACCATAAGCCCAGGTATTTAAAACTAGTGACAGGTGTTAGGGTGGTGGTAGCGTTGGTTCTAATCAGGAGCTCAGTCACTGGAAGCTTTACAAATTTAGTCTTGGTCCCAAATACCATTGTTACAGTCTTGTCAGTGTTTAAAAACAGTTTGTTTTGGGAAATCCAGTTTTCGAGTCTGAAAAAGTCAGACTGAAGTATGTGATGAAGGTCAGAGAGGCTATGGCTGTGTGCATATAGGATTGTGTCATCTGCATACATGTGTATTGAGGCTTCCTTACAAGCTGTGGGAAGATCATTAATGAACACTGAGAAGAGTAGGGGCCCCAGAACAGAGCCTTGCGGGACACCACAGGTGATATCCAGGGGGTTGGAGTTAGAGCCTGAGATGGACACATGTTGGGATCTTCCTGATAGGTAGGACTGAAACCAGTTTAAAGCATGTTTCCCTATTCCAGAGCTCTGGAGTTTGATAAGCAGGATAACATGATCAACTCTGTCAAAAGCCTTTACAAAATCTAGGAATACTGCACCAGTGAGTTGTCCCCGTTCCATTCCACACTGGATTTCATTGCAAACTTTTAGCAGGGTAGTTACGGTGGAGTGTTTGGGACGAAACCCAGACTGGAATTGGCTAGGGAAATTTGTCTTGGTGTAGAAATTGCTTAATTGGGAGTGGACACATTTTTCCATAACTTTGGATAGAATTGGGAGAAGTGAGATTGGCCTGTAGTTTGAGACAGTGTTTTTGTCCCCACTTTTGAAGATTGGGACAACTCTGGCAGTTTTCCAGGTCTTAGGGATATGGCCTGCAGACAGGATAGAGTTGACTATGGACGCAATTGGTTTGGCAATGGCTGGGGCACCAAGTCGTAGGAACCTAGATTGTAGTAAGTCGGGTCCACATTGGCTGCTTAGTTTTAGTTTGAGGAGCGCTTGTGTAATCTCCTCTTCAGATACTGGGCTAAATTGAAAATTGTGGGCAGTGTTGGGAGGGGGTGGGACTGTAGGGATACTCCCAGGATGAGATTCATGTTTGGGGTTTGTGCTGCGTTTTGCTAATAAGTTAGTGGCACACCCCACAAAGTAATCATTGAATGCATTTGCAATGTCAGTAGGGTTTGTCAGAGTAATATCCCCCTTAGTGATATTACTTGGTTGTTGATGGTTAGGAGGCTGGAATATATTGTTGATAACCTTCCAGAAGTTAGCTGGGTTTGATGTATTCTGGTGGAGATTGTCAGAGTAATATTGTGCTTTTGCATGCCTTGTTTGCCTTGTGCACATGTTCCGCATGCATCTGTAGTGATTGAGATCCTTGGTAGTGCCAGTTACTTTGTAGCTTTTCCACAAGGCATCCCTGAACTGGTAGAGTGCTATAAGGTCAGTTGTAACCCATGGAAGGTGGGCCCCCCGTACCCTTATTTTGCGTAGTGGAGCATGGGTATCGCAGAGTTTTAAGAACTCGGATTGGAAATAGTCGAGCGCAGAATCGGGGTCGGGAATTAAATCGAATCTGTGCCATGGGCAGTTGGTAAGGTCATCCAGAAACTGTTGTGGGTTAAAGTTTTTAAATGTTCTAGTGAGGAGAACTTTAGGGCTTGATTGGGGCGGTTTAATTTTCCTTACACAGTACACTATTGCATGGTCACTGAAAATGTCAGGAAGGATGCCAGAGGATTGGATTCTGCTGGGGTTTGAGGAGAGAATCCAGTCTAGCAAGGAATGGTTATGCGATTTTAGGTTTATCTGTGTGGGTTGGGAAATGAGTTGTGATAGGTTAAGTGACTTGAGTTGTATCTGGATTTTGTGGTTTTTAGGGTCAAGCCAATTGAAGTTGAAATTCCGTAGAACTAGAAGCTCACTCTTCTCATTTAGAGAGGAAATGGAGCCAAGAAATTGGGTGATATCAGTCAAGGATTGTAGAGGGGCTTTAGGGGGGCGGTAGATGCCAGCAAGCAAGATGGGCTTAGAAAAGGGGAGGCAGATTTTGCAAACTAGAGTTTCAAAAGAGGGTGGGCTTGGTGGGCAATTTAACAGTGTAAATTGTAAGGTGTCTGCAATATAAAATAACACCCCTCCTCCTCTCTTTGACCTATCTCTCCTAAAAATGGAGTATCCCTGAATGGCAATATGTGCATCAGGGGTTTTAGGGGATAGCCATGTTTCTGTAACAACGATGGCTTTAGGTTTATGCATAAGGCACCATGCCCTTAGTTCATCCAGTTTGGGCAGCAGGCTCCGGATGTTTATATGGGCAACAAATAGCCCTTTTTGGAATTTAAAGGTGGAATTCTCAGGGGCATGGGACAGAGCTGAAATGGGAGGACCTGGGTTAGGTTCAATATCACCTGCTAAAGAGACTAATAGTATGAGTAGAAATTTGGTTAGTTGTTTGCAAGTTGTAGATTTGTGGTGTTTGCCATTAGAGTGAGCAGTGGTTGGTGTGCTGGTTTTTAGAGTTCTCCACCAATATTCAGTAGGTAGTGCAAGGCTTTTGAGTAGTCCAGGGTGTATGGTGATGTTGGGTGTGGGCCAGGATGGAGGAGTTTGTAGTGGATAGAGGGAGTAACATCTCCATGAGGCCAGGAGAAAGAAAAAAGTTAAAATACATAGCAGGTTCATGATGCCAGAGGTAGGCAGTGCTGCAAGGAGCTGTTGTGAGCAGAGTGAGTGTGAGCAGACTAAACAGCAGGTGTGTGCCTGTTCCTTGTCAAATGTTTAGCTGTATTGCAATGCTAGAGTCAGTTCAGGGTTTCAGTGTATTGTGCAGTCAGTTTTGGGAGAGGCTGCAGTAAATAAATTGTAAAGGGGTGGGGGGTTGAAATAGGCAGGTTAGCAAGCATGGGATCATAGTGTGATCTGAATAGCTTACCGTTTGTTGTCTTGAGTGAAAGAGTTTGCAGAAAACGTGCATGGTGTGTTATTATAGTGCTTTGCGTGTTATTATAGTGCTTTGCGTGTTATTATAGTGCCCTGCATGTTATAATAGTGCATGGCGTGTTATAATAGTGCTTTGCATGTTATTATAGTGCATTGTGTATTATTATAGTGCATTGCATTTTATTATAGTGCAGTGCACGTTTTTATAGTGCATTGTGTGTTATTATAGTGCTCTGCATGTTATTATAGTGCATTGCGTGTTTTTATAGTGCATTGTGTATTATTATAGTGCATTGCATGTTATTATAGTGCACTGCGTGTTTTTATAGTGCATTGCGTGTTTTTATAGTGCTTTGAGTGTTATTATAGTGCTTTGCAATGTGCTGCAGACCCCTTTGGCACAGAAGGGGTTAAGCCTCCTTATAAATATCTAGTAACAATGATACATCTGTCAATAATGCAGATAAACGTGACAACATTCCTTTAATGGCGAATTTGTTAAAAAGAGCAGGTGTTTTTAGGGCAGTATAAAAAACGATTTGGGTTAAATCCCCATGGTAACACATGATAATTAATGAGAATTGCTCACTTAATTACAGGTCCCAGAAATTAGAACAAAACATACCTCCATTACTTTGAATAAAAGACTACCCTTGTTGTAAATGATTTGCTTACTTAATTCCTTTTCAAAGCCTCATTTGACGAAAACGGGCAGCTATTGTTAATTACAATCTGTCTGCTGTGTGTTCTTTAACGCTTTCGCGGGAGCAGAAATGTTCCTCACAAATGTCCTGACTCCTGTGTCAAAAAGACATGGATCAACCAGTCAATTATATTATAACACAGAATATATCTCACTCATTTATATTAACTTCAGGGAATGCCATGTTGTTCCATGAACTTCTTAACACACACACACACACACACACACACACACACACACACACACACACACACACACACACACACACACACACACACACACACACACACACACACACACACACATTTAAGACACATCTCCTTCCTAGGGTTGAACTCTTTGTTCTTACCTGAGGGCTAAATAATGTACTGCTGCCTCAGGCCTCATCCCCACTGCTGGCGGTTGTGCGCGCTCCAGTGTGCGCGGCGGGAACAAGATATGGCCCTCTATGGGACCTGGCCCAGTAGCTACCTGCATGCACCTGTAGAAAGTGCGATGTGCAACAGCATTTTATAAAGACAAGGATTTTTTTCTTTTCTTGTGGCGACGGCGTCACGTGGTTTCCTGTAAACCAATGTTAGCACAGATGTTTTAAAGCCAATCACAGTGAGTTCAATTTCAACCAATGGAAAAGGATGTTATGTCATGGCCGCGCCCCCTCGTCGTGTGTCCCATCGCAGAAAGTCAGTGTCTGGTGAGTCTACTGATCGAACCTTTTACGTGTACATGCGCCGCCAGACACTCCGCCACGCGTGTGCACATGCTCACTGGGGCCGTAGCCTTAATAAGGCAGTTCAAGCAGCTCCCTTGAGGCTGCTAGTGGTTGGACTGAGCTCACACCCTGAGAAGGTTGGAAGCAGAGTGCAGGTGCTGTCCTATGCATAGGTACAGGGCTGGCTGTAAGTATAGAGCTTAGCTCTACAACTTATAGTTAGGAACAAACACGTGTGTTTGTTAGCGCTTCAGAAAATAAGCTTGGTATTTTGGTTTTATTTTATGCCCTTTGACAACAAAACCGATAACAGATCTTTCCATCTCCAGCCTTTCATATTGGAGCAAAGATCCTGCAAAGTGACTGAGTTGTCATGTATATATATACTGTATGTAGCCCTCTTCAGCCCCCCACCCTCCCACCCTTGGGAGATCCACTGCATTGCTACCGTGTGGTGCTGAGGCATACCTGTAGGTTCAGGAGAGCTGAGCTGATCTGCGATGGTGGGAGATCAGGACAGGCTTAGATTCTTCTCTCATAGTCCTTCTCACAGATGCGTAGTGCCTGCAGCAGTAGTGGGCTCCAAGGAGTTCGGAGGTCAGCCACCACTATTGCACTCTTTCTCCCCCTGCCCAAGGACTGATACTCAGACAGGGGTATATTAGAACAGGATCTTTATTGTATGGCATACACTGCAGATCTTCTCACAGCGATGCAAGGTCTCAGAGGCTCCATACCTCTGGATGGTGCATTGCCCCTGGTAGTATAGGGCGTCTGTGGATGAATCAGATGTTCCCTCAGTCCAAAGACTGAGAGTGAGAATGCTCATCCCGCCATGGGTGAGACTGATAGCTCTACTGCTTCCTCTCTCTTCCAGAGCAGGAACAGGACTCACTCTAAATTTGGTAGTCCCCTAATTAGGATAGAAGGGGCAGGCTCAAGGTCTATTCCTATTCCTGATAGGCTTACACAGGCCATGAGTCACCACCTTACTCCTGTCCATCATAAAGGAGCATGGGTGGGGGCACAAACCCATAGAATTAACCCCGTACAGCCTGCCACTAGCAGGACTTACATAACAGGACGGGGAATGAAATGCAGAATGACATACCATACTCCCCTGGGTAAAATTCCCAACGCTCTCACTTGGGGCCAAATTTGTTGCACCATCCGTCAGTCAAGAAACTGCAAAATAAATAACAGGACATATATCAAGATAGTACATCACCATAGTACAACCAGAGACCCAAGTCATCCACTGTTTACAGCGATGAGAATGATTACTTTTCCAACTGGGAAAAGTATGGGGCACTACTTGTAATACCTGGGGTCATGCTTTTTTATAGGCCGTCCCTCAAATCTGTAACCCAAACAGAGTATTCTCTGGGTCCGCCAGTATCATAGCGAATCTCTACCCAATCTTTAAAGATGCAGATCCCAGTAAACCATTCTCTCATGATCTCACATATTTTGACTTCAGTTATGTGCTCTTTATAACTGGTCCGGGAATGTAGATACTCTTTAACGGCTAACCTTAACTACAGTAATCATGCCATTCATCTTCAATTTCCTGCATAATTAGCTCGGGAACATAGGGAAAATTGAACCCATGAAACAACCGGTACCTATTTCGTATGGCTCTATATACTCTGTTTAGCCTCACAATTTTCTAGCCAGCTACTTCCCCAGGTAATACCCAAAACCCAGGGTCATTAGAGTCCGCCTCCTGATATAATATAGAGGGACCCTTCCGTACGCTTACTTCTATATTTATCTCAGTCGGTTGCAACATACCTCTGCCATTTCTTCTGGATCAAATTGGCCCTTTTCCCACCAATGGTCAACTATGGATCCCCCAACCAATACAAATCGTGTACATTTTAGCAAAGGGACATACCCACAGAACATAGGATTCCACCACCTAAGGGGGTCCTGAGATAAAGATTCAGATCCTACTCTGACAGGTCTGGTACATACAGAGGAAAATGCACTGGAGGGAGTAGATACAGTAGCTGGGATGACCCAGATACCCTGGATACTTGATACAGAGACCCTGAGGATCTCCTGATAGAATGATAAGATCCTTTAACCCCAGATCTTTTGACACAACTGGATACAGGGACTTCTCTCTCAGATTCCTCAGAACTCCCACCCACACCCGACCAATTCCCCACATTTGCATCAGGAAGCTTAGTTAACACAAATGGTGTGACAGTAGGATCTATATACCTCACTTTCTGGGAACTACTGGTCGAGGATGGGGTCGTGACAGGGGCAGAATTGGCCTGGGTAAAATCCACAATGTCCTGCACAGGGGTAGCATGGGATAGAACATGGGATGCTAGGGCCGGTGGCGGGGGTACAGCAAAGTCCATGGACTGTCCTTTGGGCCAGGAGGGTGACAAGGACAGGGAGTCAGAGGCCCAGTGACCTTCTCTCAAACAATTAGCCACGTAACATGAAGCACTGATGGGAATCTAAAAAAGGTGTGTGCTGCGCTATTCTAATATTACAATATAATAATAAGTGATCACTTAAACTAATTGCTATAGTGTGTGTCATATGGCTGTCTGATCAGTGATTTCGACCACCCTGGTCAAAAAGTGAACATTGTGAAAAAAACAGTGCTGAATGGTGCCTTAAAGCTGCAGTTCAAGCTCCAGTTTTTTAATTTTTTTTAGTTTTTGTTTTTACTTCAATAGTTTCATGTGGGCAATCTCTACTTACCTAAAGAACTGCATAGCTGCCGGTCAATTCGTTCTCCGTCTATTGATCGGCGAAGTTTGGCGACATCTTTAGATCTGGGGAATGTAAATGGTTGCTATAGGAACAAACATGCTTGTTAAAATAGAATACAAGAAAATTGGTCTTTCAAAGTTGTTTTTTTTTTAAACAGAAAATGCTAAAAGTATTTTTTCTTACTACAGAACTGATTTATTAAAAAAACACACATGCAGGATATTGACTGAACTGTTGCTTTAAACTTAAACTTAGATAAATGCTAAACTAAATAATGTGTATATATAAACAATACCAAAAACAGAATATCACCGTGAATATAATGTATTGTCCGGCTTAATCCATAGCTGCTTGACTTGTTGAACTCAGCATATGTACTGTAAAGAGGAAAGAGAAAACATAACATAGTACAATAACGTTTTGGTAAGAGCAGATTATACCAAATGGTATGAGAACAATTAATTCCTCAGAGGTAGGAAAAAGATGCAGAAAGAAAAGTAAAAAAAGGTACATTTAATAATCTTTAAAAACATGTATAATTAACATAACCAGGTCCACTCCTCACGCCAGCGAAAATTTAAATCCTACTTACAGGAGAACAGTAGGAAATGCGCATTAGATATTGTCTTTCTTGGGGTAGCTGCTTCTCTTTCTCGGCAAACCCTTGGAAGTTCCATCAGCGCTTGTTCCAGACCAGCTGATAATCGCTGTTGACTCTTTGGATGCTGCGATATTACAGTAACTCAACTGTTCTCCCCTCCTACTGACATCGGTCTCGCGAATCAATTGGGTGTGAAATATAACCAGGCTATAATAGCCACTAATTGTTTATTCATCATTTCTTTTTTCTCTATTTTTCTAAAAGGTCTTTTTATTTTCAGTATTGAGCAGTCAGAGGTTTAGGATGAGCAGATTTGTAAGTTAGGCATTAATGGATTATGATAAGTATCACATGTTTCTTTTCCCGGAGTAATTTACGGGACTATTTAAGAGACGGGACGGTTCTATTTTCCATACAGCATACCCCTGAAGAAGCAGAGGTATTCGTGAAACGCGTAGGGTGGAGTCACCACATCCCTATGTCACTGTGAATTAGTGCACACAACTGTGTGTACGCTCTTGGAGGATGTCTTTGCAGGACTTTGCTGCCCATTCAGAACCTTTTTCTCACAGCTAGCCCCAGCAAGAGTGCGTGCGGGTGTGCGGGTTCCCAGGCAAGCAGCTTGGCAGCAAGACCGACGTCAAAAGGAGGGGAGAACAGCTGAGTTAATTTCACGACACCCAAATAGTCAACAACGATTAGAGCGCTTGTCAGACAACATTATTCTTTATATATATTTTGCATGTTAGATATCTCTGTTCAGTCTATTTCATGAGACGTATAATCTTTAGTCATTTATTTACATTAAGATGATCAATATAGCACCAAACAAGTGAATTCAAACAAGTTCATATATGTGATAGGATTGATTATCATGATCACTACAAGCATTATCATGCATATTCACAAAGGCAGCTCTTAAAGATTATTATCTTTCTTTTTACTGGGATTTTTTTCCCATATTTATATTTTTGAACGAATACATATCGTATAGTTATCTATTAGTAGAATAGTTTGATCATGTTTTCTAGTTGTGTTCCAGTACTCCACCAGATGGGTCGCTGTTCCGAAGTCTTGGTTGCTACCCCCTCTTGGGTTTTTTTTCTCCCAGGGGGGACGTTGGTGTCCAGGATCGTACTTTCGGCTTCTGGTGGAGACAGGTATAAATACTTTGTACCATGTATTCAGCAATCACTCTTTGACAAAGCACCAGTTGGCACGAACATGTTAGACCTTGCTTTTTCTTTGCAGTACACAGCTTGGGTGGGCCAATAAGAAGTTTTTAACCAGCATCGTTTTCAAGACCTTATTTTTTGCTACATAGATGTGCATCTTCATCTTCCAGAATCCCAGCTGGATACCTCATATGCAACAGTTATACGCTTCCTCAAAAACAGCAAGCTTGACCCTACTTGTCTCTCCAAGGGCCATTCTATACAGGTTGCCGCCGTGCGCGCGTGCATGTGCGAACACGTGTGCATGTGCCGCATGCTTTTCCCTGATATAGAGCCGGGAGCTGCAGGTACTGTGTATGTGTGTGTATGTGTGTGTATGTGTGTGTATGTGTGTGTGTGTGTGTGTGTGCACATGCACGCGCGCACGGCCGCAACCTGTATAGAACGGCCCTTCGAGAGACAAGTACTGTAGGGTCAAGCTTGCTGTTTTTGAGGAAGCGTATAACTGTTGCATATGAGGTATCCAGCTGGGATTCTGGAAGATGAAGATGCACATCTATGTAGCAAAAAATAAGGTCTTGAAAACGATGCTGGTTAAAAACTTCTTATTGGCCCACCCAAGCTGTGTACTGCGAAGAAAAAGCAAGGTCTAACATGTTCGTGCCAACTGGTGCTTTGTCAAAGAGTGATTGCTGAATACATGGTACAAAGTATTTATACCTGTCTCCACCAGAAGCCGCAAGTAGGATCCTGGACACCAACGTTCCCCCTGGGAGAGAAAAAACTCAGGAGGGGGTGGCACCCAAGACTTCGGAACAGCGACCCATCTGGTGGAGTACTGGAACACAACTAGAAAACATGATCAAACTATTCTACTAATAGATAACTATACGATATTGTGACAGGGTGAATGAACGTCACCAGCCATATACCTGGCAAACCTATGTTTAGGCTTGCAGTGCAGCAGTGACGAGGTTATGTTTCAGTTGAGAAGGGCTGCTTAATTTGTCTGAACCCAGCTGCTTAATTAAGGTGTTTTAAAACCCCCGGCTGTACACACATGCAAGCTAGCTGGTCAGGACACAGGACTGAAATGCTGAAGAGATTACTGCTATAAGGTCTGTTTTATAAAGTACGTGTGATGAACTGTCTGTGTCCTGCATGCTGAAGAGAAGATGCCTTGTTTTCTATGCTGAAGAGAAGCTATTTTGTTTTTGTCTGCTGAAGAGAAGCTATTTTGGTTTTGTATGCTGAAGAGAAGCTATTTTGTTTTGTGTGCTGTATGGTTTTTAAGGCTCAATAAAGAAGCCTTATCAAGAGAACCCTCGTGTGTGGTTTCATGTACCCTGCAACAGATATGTATTCATACAAAAATATAAATATGGGGAAAAAATCCCAGTAAAAAGCAAGATAATAATCTTTAAGAGCTGCCTTTGTGAATATGCATGATAATGCTTGTAGTGATCATGATAATCAATCCTATGACATATATGAGCTTGTTTGAACACACTTGTTTGGTGCTATATTGATCATCTTAACGTAAATAAATGACTAAAGATTATACAAGTCTCATGAAATAGACTGAACAGAGATATCTAACATGCAAAATATATATAATGAATAATGTTGTCTGACAAGCGCTCTAATTGCTGTTGACTCTTTGGGTTGTGTGAGTGAAATAAGTCCTAAATAAGATTTTTTAAAGAAAAAAAAAAGTTTAATAAATATTTTTTTATTTTAATTGTGCAATCATTGACACACACCCACACACACACACTCATCCATACAAATACACATCCACGCATATATGCATACATACATACATACTGTACATTTGAGCGCCGGTAGCGGCGCAAAATCATCTTTTCACCCATCTTCACCGCTGTCTGTCGGCTCCCCGCTCCCTGCCGTGCGCTCGCTCGGCACCATTATAGAAAGGCTGACTAACGTCAGCCAATTAAACATCTGCGCGCGCACACAAAGTAGCGCGCACCTGGCACTATATAACAGCCCTAATTATCGCCTTGTCTCCCTCCGGTCTTTTGACACTAAACTGCCCGTATTAGGCGCAACCGCATACGCGACACTGCAAGCGGCACAAATAAATTAATTTACTTGAACCTGACCAGCCATACTGCGCACGATGTGTGCGGCAGGATTTGGAGGAGATTAATCCATTAGATTTTTTACTTGACGGCCGCGTCACATGTGCCGTTTGAGCCAATGTGAGCAATCCTCAATTGTTCAACCTGGTGATGTAACGGGCAAGCCTCTCCGTCGCGCACGTCAATGGAAGGCACACATTGCTCAGGTGACAGCCGCGCGAACCTACTTCCAGGTCTGTCGCATGCGCGGTCGCGCCTACTATGACCACGGCCTTACCCACACAATTCTCCTCACTTTTAAGGCTATACACTCCTCTGCCCCTCCTTACATCTCAGCCCTAAATTCTCACTATACACCTGTCTTGCATTCTGCTCAAGGTTGTCTTCTGTCTATCCCTTTTGTATCTAAAGCCCTCTCCCACCTAAAACCTTTCTCACCAACTGCCCTACACCTCTGGAATGCCTTTCCCCTCAATATCCAACTAGCACCCACTCTACCCACCTTTAGGGCCTATCTTAAAACATACCTCTTTAATGAAACATATGGGTAGCTGCGTGGCTGATACTATACACCTCATACATTGGTCTTCACCCCTTGCAGACACACTTACCAAAAAACCCTCATACTGTCTCTGTACGTTCTTCCTTCTTACCACTTAGATTGTAAGCTCTGCAGGGCAGGGACTCCTTTTCCTAATGTTACTTTTATGTCTCAAGCGCTTATTCCCATGATGTGTTATGTTATTTTGTTATGTGTATTACTGCTCTAAAGCACTGTATACATTGATGGCGCTATATAAATTAAGATATACATACACAAAAAGTATATGTAAAATTGTGAGTATTTAAAGTGCTAGACTAAAACTACTGCACTAGTGCTAAATGATAATTAAAAGGTCAGTAGCAAAGAGATTCATCCAACTGTCTATAATAAGTAAAATCCTTGGTATGGATTAAGATGGTAATATACTACAATACAAATGTAAAAAATCACAGGAGGCTTTGGGCAAGTTTCCCAGGATCCACCAATTCCAACAACGAAAAGCTAAACGTCAAAAAAAGAAAAGCGCGCGCTCTATAGTGTAAAAACATAAAAAAACTATTTAATACAGACCGAGGATAAAATAGATACTCACAAGGATAGTGTCAATGCGCATGTTGACAATAATTCCCATAGAGTCTCTTGACAAGGTGCACGGATGCATGAAACGCGTCAGAGGTTCTTCTCAAGATCCCTGTTAGCCCATAAATTGGGGTTTGTCCAATAAAGTACTTTTTACACAGCGATCCAGCATCCGTCATCTCTTTTTCCATTTGGAATGCAGCTTTTAGTGCATTTGGTTACGCAGTGCACTGTCCTCATCCTCCCCCTTGGAAGATTGCTCTCTACGATTACTTCGGGCTGGGAGTACGCCTCATCCAGGAATCAGCAACACAAGGTCGTGAGTACTTCATTATTTCATATTAATTACGGACTTTTAAGTTTACATGTTATTGGTCTAGCTCCAGGGGTCAGTTTTGTCAGTGGATCAAGGGGTCTGGACCCCCACTCACGAGGGTATCTTAGACATCCCCAACGCACCAACTTTATAACATTCCCTCACATAGGAGCATTAAAGACCCTATGTTAATTGATGCTCACATTTATTTACTTGGATAAACCATCAAGTGATTTTTATTCCTATATAAACTTATCTTTGAAGACATTCGAACATTTATTGTATCATTATGGATGTATTTACATACTCTAGAGCCCTGATTTAGGAGGTCTGCCTCCATTTTTCCTGTCTCATGATCTAGCAAGCGTATTACTTTGGCAGACAGATTCTTTCAGCTAAATTAAAACAGAAATTTTCAGTACTCATAAAACGTTTCTCTTCTAATTGGATCAGTGTATGCAGGTCCCCTAATGTTTTCAGGGTAAAGCACCACTAGGACTGGGTAACATTAATCAATTACAATGTTACTGATTCTATTCATTCTAGTACAAAGAAGCTTTTCTATTGTGTAATCTTCTATGCTTTATCCCTGTATTGCAGAATCATTCCCATGTATTTCAGACCGTTTTTATGGCAATGCTATATATATATAAATATATAGGTATATATATATATATATATATATATATATATATATATATATATATATATATATATATATAATAGAACAGGGGGGCAAATGGCACTCACATCAGGAAACAATGGTGTGGTGTATGTCCTATAGAAATAAACAAAAGAAGCAATCATCCCTAACAAGAGAGGACAAAGGACAGCACTCAAATATATATGGCAACAAAATAACCTGTATTGAGATGGTACAGCACAAACAAGACCAACGTTTCGGTCCTTGTAGGACCTTCCTCAGGATTGTGCTAGAGAACATTGGCCAGTGGATACCTTATATACCTAAATCACACCTAGTGTCTAACTAATTAGTCCCATGATCTGTCCCGTCGTGTCTGGAATCGCATGACATCCGTCATACTGTAGGATCAGCTGTACAGAAGGGAGCATCAGGCAGTGCGCATGCACTTGCCGCTGGAGGCCACTTCGTGTGCCGGGGGATCGCGTCCTATGATTGCTTTCACTAGGTGTGATTTAGGTATATAAGGTATCCAATGGCCATTGTTCTCTAGCATCATCCTGAGGAAGGTCCTACAAGGACCGAAACGTTGGTCTTGTTTGTGCTGTACCATCTGAATACAGGTTTTTTTGTTGTCATATATATTTGAGTACTGTCCTTTGTTCTCTCTTTTTAGGGATGACTGCTTCTTTTATATATATATATATATATATATATATATATATATATATAGGCCTAAAGTAACATCCCAGTGCCTTTGCTGGTTTCGAGATACTTGCTTTACTTCAGTTCTGCTTTTTATGCTCCTATCCTGTTGCATCTTTGGAGTTGTGGTCAGTACGTCAGACAGAAGGGCTTTATTCTATACTGTCCATAGCAGCCTTTGGCGTTATTGGGGATTTCCATAAAAAACAGACTAAACTGCTACTTCAGACAATATACAGTAGAACGAACAAAAGACAAAATTACCCAATGCTACTGCACATCCAATGTGACAAAATACATAGTTAAATACTTCAATGTTAGTATTCTCATGAGTAAGGGTCATTTAGTTAAACCCTTTGGCCAAAGCGTTATAAGCCTGCAGCCATTTTACAGCATGACTAATATGCATGTCATACATTTCCACAAAAATTCTCTTTGTTTTATCCTTTTATTTTAAGAAATTGTTCTGCATTTATTGTAATTGCATTTTCTTGTAATAATATTTTTCTGTTATCTAAAGCACTATATATATATATATATATATATATATATATATATATATAGTGCAGAATAAATGAGTTCTTCAGTATTAGGTGATACCTTTTTTATTGGACTAACAATTTATGTCATAGGACAAACTTTCGAGAGTTATCCTCTCTTCTTCAGGTCAAGCAATACAATATATAAACAATCTTTAATAAGTGATGCCTTGAGATCTGAATAAACTGTTGCACACTTTGTAGAGAGTATTTACATTTTCAGACACATTTTGCTACAAGAGATTTATGTGTGTTAAGTACATAGTTTGTCTTTAATAAACAGGGACCTGAGACACTGGCAGATATATAGTTACATATTTTTGCATATTTCTTGGGTGGTGGTAGCAGATACATATGATTGCAAATGAGTAAATGGGTTAATATTAACTCATTGAAAGTACCTTACATAGGATAAAGGTGAGTTGGCTAGAGTAGCCATGTATATTAACCCTGGTTGCATTTCTAAGTCACTTGCTCACTTGTGTGCTGTTCGTGACAGATGGTATATTAGGATGGATTGAGGGGAGATATAGTTCATTTGAGGGGCCTTTGTGGAAGGTGATCAGTGGGCCAGCTTGAGAGCTGTGTATTAACCCTTGTCCTGTATGCAGGACACGTGCTCACAGGTATGCCATACATGACAAAAGCAAACTTAATTTCTATCTAAATTACAATAAAAATTAAAAAAGAAACTGAACTTTTAATAGAGATGTGGTAAAAATTATTATTATTTTAGCAACATTCCTAATAATTTCATAATCACGATATTGAGTTTCTTGTACAGTGTATGCGCATGTGTGTATGTACAGTATATATACTGTATCTTTATATTAACTCATCTTATAATTATGCACCTACACCTGTATGTAACCGTAATAGCATATGCATATGTCAGTAATTACAGTGTAATTATACATGATTATTGCAATTCCTTTTTCAGCTCCTGTAACCATATTGCAGACCTTTAATTTGTACAAAAGTTCTCAGATAACAATCTGGAGGCCTTCTCATCAGAATAATGGGGCTGTCAACAAAAGCATTATGATTAATGAGATTTCAGAACAGCACGCTTCTCAAGCATTGATTCACTCTGCTGATTTACAGTGGAGTTTAAATAAGCAAGACCTACAAACAGTGTCCCCATATCCACTGCAGTGGTGCAGAATCATTTTAATGATAGGTGGCTAGTGTGGTAGCAGAAGCATTCACCTCTTAATACTTGCCAGGTTTTTAACAAAGGGTGAGTTTAACCCTTCACTGCCAAAGGTGCCAGCAAGGCATAAAACCAATATCGATAACTCCTCCTATTGCTCCTTATAAATCCTCCTTTATCTCAATATAACTGCGTCTAATAACTCCACCTACTGCTCCATATTACCACATCCTATTGCTCCATATAACGGCTCCCTATAACTCCTCCTACCATTCCACATTGACTGCTCCCTATAGCTCCTCCTACCGCTCATATAACCTCTCCTTATAACTCCTATTTGTCAATATAACTGCTCTGTATAACTCCTCCTATTGCTCCATATAACCGCTCCCTATAACTCCTCCTATTGCTCCATATAACCGCTCCCTATAACTTCTCCTATTGCCCCATACAACTGCTCCCCATAACTCCTCCTATTACTCCCCCTATGGCTCCATATAACCGCTCCCTATAACTTCTCCTATTGCCCCATATAACTGCTCCATATAACTCCTCCTATTACTCTCCCTATGTCTCCATATAACCGCTCCACATAACACCTCCTATTACTCCCTATATCT
This sequence comes from Ascaphus truei, assembly GCF_040206685.1. Lineage (NCBI taxonomy): Eukaryota > Metazoa > Chordata > Amphibia > Anura > Ascaphidae > Ascaphus > Ascaphus truei. The sequence continues at coordinate 68,255,318 of NC_134488.1, read as the reverse complement.
CCTCCTATTGCCCCATATAACCACTCCCTATAACTCCTATTGCCCCATATAACTGCTCCATATAACTCCTCCTATGACTCCATATTACTCCTCCTATTGCTCCATATAACTAGTCCCTGTAACACCTCCTATTACTCCATATCACCGCTCCCTATAACTCCTACTATTACTACATATAACCCATATATATTCATTCTTTTTTGCATTCAAACACAGTAACACCACTTGTACATGACCACATAGCTTCTATACATCACTTTGCAATGAGTTGCAATACATAAAAATACATTTTAGTTTTTTTTTCATTTACAGAATTTAGTGACTATAATAGGCAAGGTCCAAAGGTAATTGCTGAGGATGCTAGCCCATGAAAAATCTAATTATTTTAGCTACTTCAAATCCCCCTATACCATATGGTTAGTGAAACCAAAGCATTTGTTTAGAAACAAATAATTCAATTTACATAATAGATTTTTTCCCATTACAAGAAATGCTGTTCAACATTACTAATAGCAAATGTGCCCATGCTACAAACTACATGCTATACTGTACATTGGTTGTTTCCGTCCACTAGCAAGCTTAGCGTGACCATGGAAAGCAATTCAGTAACCATGTATTATTTGTCTTAATTCTGTGCCCAGGACATACTTAAAAACGAGAGGTAACTCTCAATGTATTACTTCCTGGTAAAATATTTTATAAATAAATAAATAAAGAATTAGTGAAATACCTCATTAATTCTCTGCATGGGGCTGTTTCCTATATATATATACCAGCATACAGTGCTTTTGTTCTAGAAAAAAAGGTGAGAGAACTCTGACGTGGGGATGGGACCGGGGGACGGAATTATTCTTGGACATGCGCAATAATATATTCATTTATTCCCATTTCAAAATCGTTTTGAATCTATGTTATTATTTTTGTAAATGTAACAGGGTATGTCATTCTGCCTATCTTTCTCCGCCCTGTTATGCAAGTCCTGCTAGCTGCAGGCTGCAGGCTGCAAGGGGTTAACCTTATGGGTTTGTGACCACACCCATGTTCATCTATGATGGACAGGAGTAAAGTGGTGACTCATGGCCTTTGTAAGCCTATCAGGGATAGGTGTAGACCATGAGTCTGTCCTTTCTGTTCCTAATCAGGGGTATACCAAATTTAGAGTCTTTCCTGTTCCTGCTCTGGAGGAGAGAGGAAGCAGTAGAGCAATCAGACTCTCCCATGGAGGGATGAGCATGCTCACCTCCAGCCTGTGGGTTGGAGGAACATCTGATTCAGCCACCGATGCCCTATACTACCAGGGGCAAAGCAGCATCTGAGACTTGCATCACTGTAAGAAGATCTGCAGTGGATGTCCCCAATAAAGATCCTGTTCATATTATATCTCTGTCTGAGTATCAGTCCTTGGGTAGAGGGAGAAAGAGTGCAATAGTGGAGGCTGACCTCCGAACACCCTGCAGCCCACTACTGCTGGAGGCGCTAAGCACCATGTGAAGAGCTCAGAGAAGAACCTAAGCCTGTCCTGATCTCCCACCATCGCAGATCAGACTCAGCTCTCCTTACCCTAACAGGTATTTGCACCACACACTAGGTAGCATAGGCTGTGTATCTCCCACTGGAGGGGAAAGGGGGAATGGGGGGGAACAGTGCTACAGAAATAATAATTATTACATTCTAATTGTTTTATAAAGCATCTAAAAATATTTTTTCTTAGATTATCACAATAATTATATAAAATATACCATGTCGTCTATGAAAAAAAGGTATAGGAACTGCATTCCACCGCGGTCCCCATGAAAAAAAGCCCTGCCAATATACTGTATACACCAGCCGGGCAATCAACCAGCTGTGAGCATATCCCCATACTTCACAACTAACCACTTCTCATGGAACCTCATGTGTGTTTTCCACAACAACAATTCCATCGACATAGGAATTTACCCCTGTTGGCAAAGACCACCACCCCAGCTGTGACAAACCCACACTTTTATTTAATCGCAAACTTATGCCCTCATTGAGAACCCAAAATTCGGTCGGATTGGTGGGATGTTCCCTTCATTTTTCTCCCGTTCAACTACAAAGATTGTTGGGCAACACAGCCCATTGACACCACTTCTACTTTCTCCTCTCAACCAATCGCTATCTCCCATAGAGAATCAAATAATGCAATACTTAACCTTACCATTCCACTTCTCACCTAGCCCAGTCATGCACATTACACGACAGCTCCAGTGTCATCTAGTCTAACCTAATGTACACGGAGAAAAAGTGCCTTGTTAAATCAATGCCAAGAGACAAGGGTTTAAATAAATGCAACCTATTTTTGTTTTAATTTCTTCGTACTTTTTAACATAAAAAGAGTTTCCCCAAAGCCCAATAGATGTCCATACATTTTCTCCCCAATGCCCATGAAGAAATGTTTTACATGTTGGCCAGAATGGTTAGATGCCAAAGTATATCACACTTGTCTTCCTTGACCAGCTACTAGATACATATTTTCCACACACTCTTCATTGAATTATCTCCTAGCCACGGGTAAGATATGTAGCACCGGAGGCCTGAGATTTTTGTAGTCTCAAACTTGGTCTGGTTGAAGGCCTTAAAGTGCTCCCAGTTCATAAAAAATAAAGTAGGGTGGTTGGGGAGAGCTTGTAGGCCAAAGTATTTCAAACGACCGTGTGCATTTCCAATGTTGTTTGAGACAACAAAGCCTCAGGCTGGAGACAACAAATGGTTTAATAATATATACTGTAAATAAAAAAGAAAGAGTAGGAGATTTATGCCCCGGTTTTAAAGCAATTGGGAGCCTGTATTTATAAAGAAAATTTAACCACTTAGCTTCTAGATGAGGCTGCACTGCATTGCTTATTTATGTCAACTTGAAGCAGCAATTTCCACCCTTTTATCTTTTCGATAAGAAAAAGGTATTTCCCCTTGAATGTTTATTTTTAAACTATTTGCCATGGTCATTGACTCTGTATACATTAGTAGGAGATGGCAGTATGCCTGCTTTCCAGTAGACGAGGGGTTAACCCAGCTTATTAAGCAGTCCATAGGTGATTCAAATTAAGCTAGCTCACCTGCTTTAAAAACAGGAAGAGGAAATGCCTCTGGGGCAGCAGTCTCTCTCAGGCACATAGAGAAGACAGAGGAGTGTTGACAGACAGACACAGGCTGCTCAGATTGATCCTGTCTCAAGGGGGAATACAGCTCTCAGGTAAGGAGCCAACTGGTGTTGTTGAACATTGTTGGGCTGCACTAGGTTAGCTAGCCAGCCAGGTAGATAGCCTGCACTTTTGTTTAGTCAGTTCCCCGACCGGGGATAGGTTTTTGTTTACGTTTATTGCACTTAAAGGGACAGAGTACCCATTGTTTTGGTTACACTTTTGGACAAATAAATCCACCAGCATATTATTTCACCAGAAGAGTTGTGTTGTCTCCTCACTAACCACGGTCATCCTGCCACACGTGGTGTCAGAAGTCGGATTTCAAACACCCTGTAAAAAGGGCGGAGCTACAGATTGCGACTGGTGGAACCTGTCCACGCGGTAACTGTCAGTATGGAGGACGTTGTGAAGGCCTTAGTACACAGCACCGCTGTTCAGCAGGAAGCTAACAAACAGGGACTGGAAAGCACGGCTGCACAACGTGTGACAAAAAGGATACTTGCAGCCCAGCTTGACGCTATCGCAGAAACACAGAGGGAACTGATTGAATGCCTAGCCCAGATTAATATGGACTCGACCAGTGTGGCCCAGGCGCGGCCCGTCCAGGCGAACCTGTACCTGCAGAAAATGACGCCTCAAGATGACGTCGAAGGATACCTCCGGTCCTTTGAGCGAATCGCTTCCCGGGAAAGTTGGGCCCGCTCCAAATGGGCTGGGATTATCGCTCCCTTTTTACTGGGGGAGGCCCATATAGCATATTGTGACCTAGACGAAGAAGCTGCAGCAGACTATGACTGTCTGAAAAGCGAAATCCTTACAAGGATTGGAGTGACTCCTGCAGTCTGTGCGCAAAGGTTCCATACGTGGAGATACCAGGAACAGAAGTCACCCGGATCCCAGTTATGGGATTTGATTCACCTAGCGACCAAGTGGCTAAAACCAGAGGTATATAGCCCGGCCCGGATCCTTGAGATGGTGGTGTTGGACTGCTTCATTCGAGCGTTACCCCAGGACCTTCGACAGTGGGTGGGGCAGGGAGATCCCATCACTTGTGATGCCCTGGTAGGCGCAGTGGAGCATTTTCTGGCCACCCGTGAACTGTCACCCTCCCCTTGCACAAACCACAACCCACGGCCCAACACAAACGGTAGAGGCCAGCGCTGGCGCCAGGACCCGCGACCGGTCGCACGATTTGAGCGAGTGGAAGAAAACCTGGATAGGGACAGAAACTCTAAATCTCTGAAAGGGTTTCAAGAACGAAAAGGGCCAATTGTTTGTTTTGAGTGTGGGGAGGCGGGACATATTAAAGCTCACTGCACACAGTTGTCTGAACCAATGGATTGTGCGTATGGCTCTGTGAAGTCAGAATTTTGTGGAGTGGTAGGTATGACCCGCGGGGGAAAACATACCCACAACTTCCTCACCACGGTGATTTTAAATGGTAACCCAATCTCCGCCCTGGTAGACTCAGGGAGTGATATTAACTTGGTATCAGGGAAGTTGGTTAAGCCTCTCCGGTTACACCAGGGTGAGAAGTTGCGGGTATTATGTGTGCATGGGTGTACGCTTCCGTACACCACGACTCAGATAAAAGTGAAAGTCGAGGGGCAAGTCATCCAAACTACGGCAGCAATTGTACCAAAGTTACCCCATTCCCTAGTGTTAGGCTGTAATTTCCCTAGTTTTGACACCCTGATCAGAGGACAACTCACCTTAAACAATCCTACTCCGGATGAGCTTTTTCCGTTTACAGAACCTGAATTAGTCTCCGAGGTGTCTAAAACCCCTAAGTCGAAACGAGAACGTAGTAAGGGGGAAAAAGAGGTCCGCCCCCACCCCAGTTAGCACTGGTTAATACTCATAACGGAGGGAGACCAGAGGGAGAGGAGTTGTCCGAGGTAGGGCCTGTTGACGCTCAGGAGTCAGAGTTACCCGTGGATATAACCGGCCAAACTCCAGATGAGGAGGGTTTTGGAAGTCTAGAACTTTCCCTGATTAACTTTGGTAGGGAGCAGGCTAATGATCCCCAGTTGAAAAATGGGTTTAGCCAGGCGGTAGAAGTTAATGGGATCCCGGTAGAAGGAACAACCAAGGAATCCTATCCCTATTTTTGTATTAAAAATGATTTGTTATACCATGTGAGCCAAGAGGAGAGCCAAGAAATAGAAACATTGCTAGTACCCAGTTCATTAGTAAGGAAGGTCCTAGAGCTAGCACACTCTCACTTATTGGGGGGTCATCTTGGAGTAGAGAAGACACTGCAAAGAATCCTAAAAAGATTTTATTGGCCAGGGATATATAATGCAGTAAATAGATTCTGTACATCTTGTTCCGAGTGTCAGTTGACAGCCCCCCCGGCCAAGTTTGAGGGCCCCTTTGATCCCTATGCCTATTATTGAGATCCCATTTGAGAGGATCGCTATGAATATAGTGGGTCCCTTGGAGAAATCTACCAAGGGTCATCAATACATCCTAGTGATCCTAGACTATGCCACTCGCTATCCAGAGGCGCTGCCTTTACGTAATACTTCCTCCAAAGCCATAGCTAAGGAATTGTTACAGGTATTCTCCCAACTCGGGATACCGAAGGAAATTTTGACAGATCAGGGTACCCCGTTTACATCTAAACTTATGCGAGAGTTATGTGTAGAGCTAAAAACACAGTCTCAAAGAACCTCTGTTTACCATCCGCAAACGGAGGGACTGGTAGAACGATTTAATTAAACTCTGAAGATGATGTTGAGAAAGGTGGTTGCTAATGATGGGAAGAACTGGGACACCTTGTTGCCTTATCTCTTGTTTGCTATCCGAGAAGTACCACAGGCCTCTACAGGGTTTTCCCTATTTGAACTCCTGTATGGGAGACGCCCAAGAGGGATTCTGGATAGCCTCAAAGAAGAGTGGGAGCAACAAGCTGTTCCAGGGAAAAATGTCGTCCAATTTGTGGAAGATTTAAAAGAACGCATTGCTCATATTACTCCCATAGTCAGACAACATTTAGAAGAGGCACAGAGGGCCCAACAGAACCTTTACAACAGACAGGCTACGGTTCGCAGCTTCTGACCAGGGGACCGAGTAATGGTGCTTGTTCCCACGGCCGAAAGCAAGCTGTTATCACATTGGCAAGGGCCATATGAAGTTCTAGAACAGGTCGGCCCGGTGAATTATAAAATTCGACAGCCAGATCGGAGGAAGGTACAGCAAATCTATCACATAAATCTATTAAAATCCTGGAAGGATAGAGAGGTATGTCTGACGGTAGTAGCTAACAAATCCAGGAAAGGGGAGGATCCACTCGTTCGAATATCGGCAGAACTCACTCCTGAACAATACAGAGAAGCTGTAGACTTGGATTAAAGGAACAGGGATGTATTTTCCAGCGTACCAGGGAAAACTAGGGTGATTTCCCATGATATCGTCACCAAGCCGGGAATAGCCATTAAGATAAGACCTTATAGGATCCCAGAAGCCAGAAAAGGGGCTATTCAGTCAGAGGTGAAGAAGATGCTTGAATTAGGGGTAATTGAGGAGTCCCATAGTCAATGGCCCAGCCCTATTGTCTTGGTACCTAAGCCGGATGGGTCAATACGGTTCTGTAATGACTTTAGAAAAGTCAATGAAGTCTCGAAGTTTGATGCCTATCCTATGCCGCGGGTAGACGAGTTAATTGAGAGGTTGGCGAGGGCCCGTTTTCTAACCACTTTAGATCTTACAAAGGGTTATTGGCAAATCCCCATAACAAGTTCAGCAAAAGAGAAAACAGCCTTCTCCACACCTGATGGCCTCTTCCAGTATACCGTCTTACCCTTTGATCTTTATGGGGCACCTGCAACTTTCCAAAGGTTGATGAATAAATTGTTACACCCACACTCGAACTACGCCTCAGCGTACTTAGACGATGTGGTAATTCATAGTCCAGATTAGGACTCACATCTACAAAAGGTTGAGGCAGTGTTGAGAACCTTTCGGGAGGCGGGTCTTACAGCCAACCCAGCTAAATGTTCAGTCGGCCTAGCAGAAGCAAAATATCTCGGCTATGTTGTGGGAAGGGGGACAGTGAAACCTCAGCTCAATAAAGTTGAAGCCATTGAGAATTGGCCCCGTCCCCTTAAAAAAAAAACAGGTTAGGACATTTCTAGGCATTGTAGGTTACTACAGGCGATTTATACCCTATTTTGCAACCCGGGCTGCACAGCTTTCAGATTTAGTAAAAGCAAGGACACCTGATGTTGTAAAATGGAGCAGTGGTGCGGAGACCGCATTTTTAGACCTACGTACAGCGCTCTGTAGTCATCCAGTCTTGGTAGCCCTGGATATTACGAAGGATTTTTTTCTGCAAACGGACGCCTCTGAAGTAGGTCTCGGAGCAGTACTGTCCCAGTTTGTAGGAGAAAAGGAACACCCGGTCCTCTCTCTAAGTTGCAAATTGTGTCCCCGCGAACAAAGATATGCCACAGTAGAAAAAGAGTGTTTGGCCGTAAAGTGGGCAACAGACACGTTGAAGTATTACCTTTTAGGCAGGTCTTTTACGCTCGTTACAGATCATGCACCCCTACAGTGGATGCATAGAAACAAAGAAAAGAACTCGAGAGTTACCGTTGGTTTCTATCGTTGCAACCTTTCAACTTCACAGTCCAACATCTGCCAGGCATACTGCACGGTAATGCTGATGCACTCTCTAGGGTGCACAGTCTCGGTGCATGGGCCGCTCCACTCTGTAACGTTACGCTGGGAAGGGGGATATGTGACAGGGTCATTGACTCTGTATACATTAGTAGGAGATGGCAGTATGCCTGCTTTCCAGTAGACGAGGGGTTAACCCAGCTTATTAAGCAGTCCATAGGTGATTCAAATTAAGCTAGCTCACCTGCTTTAAAACAGGAAGAGGAAATGCCTCTGGGGCAGCAGTCTCTCTCAGGCACAGAGAGAAGACAGAGGAGTGTTGACAGACAGACACAGGCTGCTCAGATTGATCCTGTCCCAAGGGGGAATAAAGCTCCCAGGTAATGAGCCAACTGGTGTTGTTGAACATTGTTGGACTGGACTAGGTTAGCTAGCCAGCCAGGTAGGTAGCCTGCACTTTTGTTTAGTCAGTTCCCCGACCGGGGATAGGTTTTTGTTTACGTTTATTGCACTTAAAGGGACAGAGTTCCCATTGTTTTGGTAACGCTTTTGGACAAATAAATCCACCAGCATATTATTTCACAGAAGAGTCGTGTTGTCTCCTCACTAACCGCGGTCATCCTGCCACAAGAGCTGTTAAGAATTACACCCTATTGAGGGTGAGAATGGGCTTCACACATGCATGAGATTTGCGTGAGACCCCGCAGAGTTTTGACATACAGGGCCAGGATTGTGACACATGAGAGCGAAGTTATGATGGTGGTGGCTTGGTTTAGGGCTCTGCCTCAGGGTCTTCTGTTATATGATTTATCTCATGCTGCGTGAGAAAGCAGAATGAGGTTAATGAGTGAGACTTAAGACAATTGCATAAATCTTGATGGGCTACTGTAATGTCTATGGTTAGCAAAGTGTTAACAGCATGTGTCATAATAATATCATGAGATATTATGGGGCTTATGTACTAAGCTCCGATAAGTCACTTATCGCCACCTTATCACCAAAAAATCCTACTGCTATTCAGTAAGCTGCAATAACTCGGCGATAAGAGAGCTTTTCGGCAAAAAATTTTGCCGGGAAAAAAAAATCGCCACACACGTCACTTATCACCACTTATCGCCAGCTTTTCAAACTCGTGGTATTCTAGTAGCCACGATTAGCTTATCAAGGCTTATCGCTGATCTAGAATTGAGATCTCGTCTCAAAATCGCCTCGCCAGGAAAAGATGGCAAGAGGGTGGTGAGAAGCTGCCGATAAGGCGCGAGATGGGACTTAGAAAAAAAATGCATTTTTCCTTAATTGGATTGATGCCGGGAGTCTCCGGAGCTGATATCCATTAATATCTGCACCGGAGACCATGGGCATCAATCCCATGCAATAAAAATGCATTTACAGTCAACTTCATTACCTTAGCGGCTAACCGCTAAAAAGGATGTGACGTCCCTTTAAGGGATAATGTCACATCCTTTTGAACTAAGGTAACCTATCAAATTTTACAGCAACCATTGGGATTGTTTTTTTCTATTGATTATTAAAATAATTAATTCTTTCTTGTGTTGGCTCCTGCTTTCAAGTGATGTGTTGGATAGTGGTTTTATAATTAATTGATTTATTGGCTACTGGTTGAAATTAATTAATTTTTTAGTTGGTTACTGTTTGTATTTATTTAATTGGTTGACTAGTGTTTTTATTGCTTGAATTGTGTTGTTTAGGTGCTTGTGTTTGATTATTGTTGAATTTTGGCCTTCATACTTTTAGATTAGGGTTACCATTGAGTGTTACAGTGGCTTATCATGCCCATATTATATGGGTAAGATGTATCACTATGCCAAGCAATGAGTACAGGGTGGGTATAGTGGGTCCGGGGTGAGTGGTCAGGCCTCCAGGGTGACTAGTGGGGGAGGGTGGGTTAACCACTTAATTACTATAGCGGTTATCAACCGCTGCGGTGATTAAGGGGTTAGAGGCCATTAGATTGTATTTTTGTATGTATTCTTGCTGGCATCGGAGAACATGGCCCTGCAGTATGCTGACGAGTACGCCTAACTAATAATAATGGGCAAATGAGCTATTATCCATATCTGGATAATGGTTATTATGCCCATTACTGTACTATATGTTAAGGGAAAAATGGATACCTGGCGCTCAAAATGACACTGTGTCCATAGGAAACAAAAAACAGTCTATTAAGATTCCCCCAAAGAGTCCAAATCATGAAGATGATGTTGGAAGATATCCTTCACTGCTGCAACTTCCCAATCTACCTAGAAATGATAAAAAGGCACACCATTGCGCAGTACTCCTGGTCTTAAAAGCTTCCCTTAACACAATAAAGATGCCAATGTAGACAATGCCTACTTACAAGAATAACTCTTTCTGAACACAGTTGAGACAATCTGTGCTCGATTCCCTTCCGCATCCACTGGTACCACGAATCCCCCGAGTACTTCCTCAATCCCTTAAAGCTCCGTGGTTTAAGGATCTCCCATATCACATGGAACCCAGAGAGAGAGAGTGGACAATAGCAAAGATTGCACAAATGTAATTGAAAAACTGCTACAACAAGCCTAAAATACACTTACATGCACTCACATATAGGCATGTGGTTTAAAGCACCATGAAGATGCCGTCCGCAACTTGTATGGGAGGTCCCTTGACTTCTCCGTTTGAGATACGCACTGTCACTGCTTCTCTCCAGCCGGTCTGACACGCCTGTGTTTCCCATTCGTTAGGCTGCGTTCCGGTACACAGCCAGCTAGCGTCACACACTAAGCGCCTCCTGAGTCTCTAGGAGTCCCTTGCCGACGGCAAATCCAAGCTCCTCCCACCCTAACGTGTTTCGTGACGTAAGGACGTCACTTTCTCAAAGGAATGTGGAGCTACTTCCGATCTCACAATTTATACCCCCAAGGAGATTATTAACCCCTTATCTTATCCTTGAGAAAGTCACTCTGAGTAACGAAACGCGTTGGAATGTGGTGACGCCATCAAGCAGCGACGCAGTAGGGACTTGGGGAAGGGAGAAGAGAGGATTGAGAGAGAGAGAAAAGAGGGTGAAGGGAGATAATGGAAGAATTTGGGTAGGAAGGAGAGAGAGAGAATGGAAGGATGTGGGAGGAAGGAGATAGCATGGGGAGAAAGAATGGGGGAGAGATAATGCAGGGAGGAAGAGGGGAGAGAGAATGGAGGGAGGGGGAGAAAGAATGGAAGGAGGAGGGGAGAGAGAGATGAGTAGAGTGCGTGTGAGAGAAAGAGGGAGTGCGAGAAATGGGGAAGAGACAGAGAAAGTGGGGGGGGGGGGCAGTTTGGAATGTAATTTGCTTTATCAATAATTATTTAATGGATCCAGTTTTTTATTTTTTAATTTTAAAATCTGCTCAGCCTATATACTGTAAACGTTTTTAATATGGAAGATTAAAATGAAGCTTTCCCCAGAGACCGGTGCATTCTAAAGGTAACCATTATAACATCAGATACATTAGAGATAGAGATGAATTACATTGTAATTTTTAACACTACAGTATCTTTATTTGTGTATCCCCTTAAAAGAGCAGAACATGCTCAGGGTGCAGGATATTAACATTATATGAGTTAAACTCATATACAGTGCTGCTTTAAAGGCATTTTGATCACTTTCAAGGACATTTTTCTGGGAAACTGCACCTTAAATCGAGATTATAGATACCGATCTCTTCCTAAAATGTGACATTATTTTGCCAGGTACATGCACAGTAAAGAAAGTTAATCTTTCCCCAATTAGTGAGAATTCTGACACTAAGAGGATTAGTCATTATCCTAAGATAGTGCCGATTGGGTCAATCCTCACGGAAACTCCCATTGAAGTCAATAGTGTTTTCTGGGCCTCGTTCGGCACTATCCCAGTTTAATAAATAACCCCTAAGCAAGATATTCAACCGATCCCTTCCACACGCTCCCAGCATCCACCCATTTCTAATGTCCAGGCTTTCCCACTCTCACAATTTTTTTTTCTTTTTGCAGCGTCTCAAAATTCAACAACTTTATAGTAAAGTGCTATTTTTGGGCCTGTAGCCCCCAAAGCGCCCTCATTTCTCTCCTTGGAAGTTGACTTCTCTGTCCCATCAAAAGTCGCACTCCCGGGACTTACTAACTTAGTGGGCAACATCTGTCTTAGTGTCAGGAATCGGCGTTCTCCGCGCTCCCCACACAGAGCACTCTCTTCTCACAGGGAGCCCCTGGACACACAACTCAACCCTACCTTACCGGTTTCCGCGGCTCCCCGCCCCTGCCGCCGTCACGGGATCACTCCCCTCGGCGATTCCTCTGCTCAGCACCGGGCGCCCACGGCCTCCCGCGCACACACCTGCACTCTGCTCTGGCACGGTCCACGCGCGTACACGCGTTACGGAGCGCGCTCATTCTGCACACTCTTCTTCCTTTCCCCCGGACCTCAGGCTCCGCCCCCGCACGGGCATACTCAGGTTACCAACAAGATTCACCTGGCTTGTTATGCCTGCACCAATCTGCAGTGTCTCCCTGTAGCTCTTCCTGTCCCGCCTCCGTTCCTACTACCCCCTCTGGCTCTCGATCTCGGCACTCCTTGGACAACGCTCACTCTGGTAACCCCTTGAACACGGCTTGGACTACAACCTATCTCCGCTCTCCACTCCCTGACCTCGGCAAAGCATTCTTCTCTCTATCTCTACAACTGGTACCGGCAAGTATTGTCTACCTTACTACACCTGGCCTGGCAACACTTTATACCACACTCCAGACACGCTCCCTTTGCTGCGGGTGCGTGTATTACCCCCTTCAGCTCAGGGGACGGGTCTGGTCTGCGGGCAGCACCGGCGTAACACTTAGTCTCTGCAGAAGTCTCTTGGTCGAAGCATTCTCTTCTTATAGATTTAATTAAGTGGGACTAGTCTCCCTCTTATTAACACGTCTTACTTACATTTGCAGCAACACAGTGTTTCTTTCCCACAGTCTCCGGTCAACAAAAGGATTACACTGAAATTCCTTCTCTGATACCTTTCTACAGGTACCTTGTTATTCCCCTCTCTGATACTTCTTCCCTCCCTCCCATCCTCATGTATTCTTCACCTCTGTTCAACACCCCCCCCCTGTCCTTTTTTTTCTGCATTTCTGGATATAAATAGTCTGGTTGCCATAATTCTTATGCATACAGCGTCAGATGTTAATGCCCTCCCATGATTGACAGGTAATCAGTAGACATTTGTACCAAAAAAAACTACACAGAGGATGAATAACTCTGTAATTTTATTTCTCTGTGATCCCGCTGTGTGGGATGCTTGGAAATTAGCAATCAGTAAGGTCAACGCAAAGCTAGTAAAGTGAGCTTCTAAAGAGTTTAACATACCCATCAGTGTGTGTGGATGGGGACAATGCTACTGCAAAAGATTGCTATAGTATAATAATTTCACACACTCATGAAAATTACGCTTGTGTATTATTCTTTCTGCTTGTGTCGAATGCAAGAAGCCGTTAATCAGTTTTTTTTTGTTGCACTTGTATTTGGGCATAGAGGTTTATGTCAACCCAGAAGGATTTTGCAACAGAGGGAAAAGAAAATATATGACAGTCAGAGGTAGAAATTCATACATTTCATTATACCATGTGCTTCAATAACTTTTTCCTTATGCCTCCTATTGCTCCATGTAACCGCTCCCTATAACTCCTCCTATTGCTCCGTATAACCGCTCCCTATAACTCCTCCTATTGCTCCGTATAACCGCTCCCTATAACGCCTCCTATTGCTCCATATAAACGCACCATATAACTCCTCCTATTGCTCCATATAACCTCTCCCTATAACCCCTCCTATTGTTCCATATAACCGCTCCCTACAACTTCTCCTATTGCTTCACATAACCGCTCCCTATAACTCCTCCTATTGCTCTGTATAACCTCTCCCTATATATTATCCTATTGCCCCAATAACCGTTCCATATAACGCATCCTATTGCTCCATATAAGTTAACTTCTCCCTTTGCTTGTATATAGAATCATATATTCCTGGATTTGACTGACATACTATATAATTGGGTTTACATTATCTTTGATTCTATTTTATTATATGCCTCGCCCTGTATTGTGGTTGTTTTTACTTATGCTATAATACTGTATATTTTTATGTCCCTTTTATATTGATATTTAATAAAATGTATATATATTCTAAGACATTTTCACCATCCTTTAGTTCCCACATGATGAAGATTTCTGCCTTTTCCCCAAAATCTCAGTTTGTTTGTTCTTCTATATATTATAGGATAGGCTGTTTTGTTTATTTGTTTGCTGCCTTAAAGCTCTGTATTGTTTGAAGCTATGGGCTGAATAAAATCTATTCCCCCCCCCCCCTTACATGTCTCCCTGGTTATACCTCTGCCCTCATTTCCTACATATGGTGTCACAAGTTGTGATGAGAGGTGGCCTGAGAATTTATAAAGGGCCCTGGACACTGTCTGGGAAAATTTGTTGTACTTTTGTTTGCCTATAGTTCCTGCAACAGCTTGAGCAACAAAACCAAGAACAAAAGAACCAAGTGCAGAAGTGACCAGATTTAAAGAGCTACTGTATGATTGGCGGCAGCAAGAGCAGGACCAGCTGAATGCCAAATATTGCTGCCAGCTAATGCAATTGCAAGAAAAGCATGGTGGATGCCATGAAACTGCTGAAGTTTCAAAGAACGAGACCACAGTATTCCTGATGGGATGGATTCGTCTAAAGCAAAAAGGTGGGAAAAGAAAAGTGGTTCTCAGCTTACCTTGGGAAAGCGCTCTGTGAAGCGTGAAACGTTGGTAGGGCTCTCCATTGCCCTGTTTTTCCATGACCAATAAATAATCTTTTTATGGGATACGCACCCTCCTTTCTACTTTTTTGATACCTACAGTAGTGCTCTTCCAGTTTTTCTCCTTCTCTAGAAGAAAAAAGTAGAACACAGCCAAACAGGAGCAAGGAGAGGATCCAATAATGCGAACAATTATTTGATGGAGTAAGCAAAACTCACACAATAGACACAAAGAAAAAACGGAGAGTGCGCACTAAGTAAAGGCAATATAAATTTATATCATAAAATATTCCACAAATGTGGATAACAACAGTTACAATAATCAAACAATATAAAACAAAATTTAAATTTACAATCTAGCTAAAAGGCTGCTGAGGTATAGCCGGGAGATCCGGAGATTGAAACCAGGAGTGGATGAAAAACTGGTCCGGACCGATGCTCCGTTGGTCGTGTTCTCCAGCATTCACCGGTTCACCTCTCAGCTCGTGGATGCTCCGCAGCAGCCCCTCGTGACCTCAGGTAACAGGCAAAGAATATAAAGTATTACAATTCATTCATTGTCTCACCAATTTCGTCATAGATGTAATTGATAGCCCATGTAAATTGCATTATATTGGGAAGACTATTAGACCCTTAAAAATACGAATTGGGGAGCATATTAATGGGATTAAGAATGCAAAACGTTTGCTTGACAATGGAAAAAAAAATTCATAATATAGCCCAACATTTTTTGGACCATCATGGAGGTAGACATGAAGATCTACGCTTCGGGGGGATGCAACAACAAAGATAGAAAACGCACAGTGAATAAGTATAATATATATTGAAAAACGTCTGGTAGGGGACCACATGATATTACAACAGTATAGAGTTCAAGTGACAAGGCTTACAATGTAACATAAAACAAGATGGTGAGGACAGGGAGAAACGGATGCTGCTGGAGTAGATGCTGGGTCCGGACCACTCTCTCTGTCAGCTGTGCCCGAAGTCTCTCTTTGGCGGTATGATCCTCCACCAATAGCGTTCAACAACCCCACGTGACCTCTATGCATTTCGCACGTCACCTCCTGAGGAAGCATGCAGTGCGAAACGTGTTGAGGTCACGTGGGATTGTTGCATGCTATTGGTGGAAGATCATACCAGGAAAAAGAGACTTTGGGCACAGCAGACAGAGTGGTCCAGGCCGAGCATCTACTCCAGCAGCATCAATTTCTCCCGGTCACGGTCCTCACCATCTTGTTTTATATTACATTATAAGTCTTTTCACTGTACTATATACTGTTGTAATATCTTGTACTTCCCTACTGGACTTTTTTCAATATAAATATTATACTTATTCAATGTGCGTTTTCTGTCTTGGTTTTTGCCTCACACTGTGAGCTCCCTTAGGGTAGCTCACTCCACAGGAGATAATTGGAGTACTCCTATTGAAGGCTGCACGTGAATTCAAGTTGTGTTATTTACATGGGACAGCACCAGCATGGATTTCCTATTCTACTCTATCTATGCTTCAGGGGTCTAGAAGTAATCCCTCGGGATCCAAGAAGAGAGGGTAGAGATTTGAGGCTTCTCAAAAGACAACAATACTGGATATACACATTGCACAGTAAAGCACCTTTAGGCCTCAATGAGCTAATAGAGCTCAATCCTTTTCTCAAGTGACAATTTCATGTATATAATATTTGGTCTGTAACTATGGTCAAACATTGAGGTACCATTACCATTCAGGATAGCATTATTTAGACCCATGGATGTTGTCTCTTGAGTCATTATTTAATTCTATGTCACTTGCAAGTCCCTTGGCTATATATCTGTTATAATATATCATACGGTTTCTGGATAGGGAATTTATGAATTCATTCAATGTTATTCTATCAATTGATAAATTTACCAATAATATGCTACTATTGATTTATTCACCAAGATACTCATTTGTTTATAACTCTAGCCCTAAGTTCCATCATTACGAGTTAATGTATTTATCCATTAGTATATCCAGGACGTTATGGTATGGTATGCTCATCCAAATACTTTAGATTTTTGGGTTATTAATGAATGGTCCGCTGGATGTCCAGTTTCAATATATTTCTATTTGGGTTAGGTATTATTTTTAGCTTAGTAGCATGTACTAAGTATATTCATTATTTATCATTTTTTCATTTGAGCATTATTAAAATAATTATCATGTTTTATCATGTATCAATTTTTTGAGGCACTGTTATGTATGTTGATTCATATTTTATATATATTTCTTGTATGTTCATATCATGTATGTCTAGTGTATTGTTAAATAGTTTATGTATTGTGATTTGATGTTTGCATTTGGAAGGTATCTGTCTATATTTGATCTAAATCAATAGGAAGGGACTAGATAGTATATATATATATGACAGACCCATGATCTATAGACCCACCCCCTGATGAAGTGTATTTGATGCGAAACGCGTAGAGGTTTTAGAGGTCATCACGTTACCACGTTAGACGCTCTGAAGACAGACACCAGGCGTTTCCCTGTGCCCATGAGGATGCTGCAAGGAGCTCTGCAGCGGTTCATCCATGCATATTAGGACTTGGGTCAGGTCCCTCAGTGTTTGGTATTTATACCCTATTTTTCCATCGTTATTGAGGGATTCGCGCCATACCATTCTGTCCGAGATGTGGGATGGGAGTTTTTACATGATGTTGTCTCATCATATGTGATCATGTAAGTTTTGAATTTGTTTATAAAATTTATTTATGAAAATTAAAAGCCTCAGCAGATCTATTAAACACGTGAGCATGATGAAAAATATAAAAACAAGTTAGTTTGTAAAATCATAATCTTCAGTCCTTGATGACCCACTGCTGGATGAAGGCCTCCCCAATGATCTTCCATGTACGCTTACTTGTTTCCTCGACTCATGCATGTCACACCATGTGCAGTGCCTGACACCATCTGATCTTCTTTCTCCTATTGAAATTTGAAAGGTTCCAATACATTGATCCTTGCTGGCCATGGTAGGCATCATTTTGACTTCTTGTAGTTACTATATATTGCCTTTATTTAGATCCTTGTAGCGTTGACACATTTATTGGACTTTGTCAGGTACGCCACACTTGTGAGCATGTGACTTATGTATGTGAAAAGGGTTAATACTTCTAGCTATCCTGCTGACTGATTTACCTCTCCACAGGGCTCTTAAAATGAACAATATTTCTCCAAAAACCTTCACACTACACCTCATTTACACTGCCCCCACCAAGAATAATTTAAGGTCTTACCTCTGGAGTCCTTGGTCCCGTTTAAAAGGGAAACAAATGTAATTACCACAAAAACCCACTGTAACAAAATGTGTCAGAAAATGCGGTTAATCTTTTCTTAAAGGTTCTTGGTTCAATAAGAGTCCAAAGGCAGTAAGTACTACAGTAGTTATAATATATGGAAAGTGGCACAGTTCTTAATTACTGAAAAAAAGAATGTTACTAAGACATACAGTATAATAATGCAGACCATTTCAGAAAATAAGGGGATAAAAAATAGAAAATCTACTGTAAATACGTTACCAAATAACAAAATCAGTTTATTGGCATCAAATACCACTCTACTCATTATGTTCAATTCCAATTTCATGCATACAATTTCCATGCATGGTTTTTATCCTCAAACTTTGCCTCTGTCACAAAGATTAGCTCCGCCTTTTGTGGGTGTGGCTTTAACTCCCAGTTTATGACTAGAGAAGTGCAACATTTTTTGGGAATTTTTTTTTTTTTTTTAACACTGAAAATCTATTTGCGGATTCTGCAATTCGCTGACGGATTTTAACAATTACTGAATCCGCATATTGGATTCTTAAAATCCATCAACGGATTGCGTAAAGCGTGGATGAATTGTTAAAATCCACCAACGGATGGTATCCAATGGTGGTTTTGGATCAATCTGCATGGATTGAAATTGGAACAATCCTTTGCGGATTTTACACAGCAGAACGGATTTTGTATGTCCAATTCAGAAAAATTGGGGAAATAGATTTGGACTGGTTCGCCCATCTCTGAAATTTATGACTGGGAATGGAGAATAGTTTTTTTTAAACTAAAAAATAGCTGAGTATAAAAATAACCCATAACTCTCTTCCCATAATTCCTAGAATAATGTGACCCACATCATTGTATTCGGATGATCAAAATAAACTTTAGACGTGTATTTCGATATGGATAATTTTAATCTTTTAGGGCAACATATGTATTTAACAGATCCATCATAACTAGTGATATACTGGGTACCAGGAAATTACCCGGTACCCGGCCAAATTTAAAGTACCCGTAAAGTACCCGTAACCGTCCCTGGGCGCAGGGACCCAGTGCTGGGTAATTACCGTTCTGCTCTGCTCCCTCGGTCATCCTCTTAGAGATCGGCAGGAGCAGAGCAGCAGAAGACTTACCTGCAGCTGGCAGGTGAGGAGAACCGTGATGGAGAGTGAGGAGGACCACGGCGACATCCTGGTGGTGGTAGAAACAGCAGAATACATCTTTCAGGTGGTGGCAGCAGAGCAAGCTCTCAAATGTTACTGAGTTGAACCAGTTCTGTAAGGAGGAATGGGCCAAAATTCCTCAAAACCAATGTGAGAAACTGACCAGCAGTTACAGGAAACACTTCGTTGAAGCCATTCCTGTTCAAGGGGGTGCCACCAGGTACTGAATCTAAAGGTTCACATACTTTTTCACACATGGATATTGAATGTTGGATCATTTTTGGATAAATAAATGTTGAAAAAGTATTATGTTTTTGTGTCATTTGTTTGATCAGGTTATCTTTATGTATTATTAGGATTTACATTAAGATCTAATAACGTTTTAGGTTTGAAACATGTGAAAATCCTAAGAGGTTTACAAACTTTTTCTCGCCACTGTACATCTTCTTGAACACCAGTTGCCACCTTCCCACCTGGTGAGTTAAGGATATATATGGCTCAGTGAGTAAAAACACTAACTGGCACTGAGTTTGAAGCAGGGGAACCTGGTTCAATTCCCGGTGTCAGCTTCTTGTGACTTTGGGCAAGTCACTTTATCTCCCTGTGCCTCAGGCACCAAAAAATATAGATTGTAAGCTCCACGGGGCAGGGACCTGTGCCTGCAAAATGTCTCTGTAAACTGCAATATAAAACTAGCAGCGCTATACAAGAACATGCTATTATATATATTGCTATGTATTAGATATATATATATCTAATACATAGCAATATATATATATATATTACACAATACCTAGAAGATCATTGAGGAGGTCTTCAACCAGCAGTGAATCAACAAGGGCAGCTTTTGAAAATGATGAATATATATATAACATTGGAACAGCTTCTTCTACTTGTCTTATAGGAATATTGGAAAGATTCAATAATCGATCTATAAAATTGGCATCATATTTTTTCGGGAACAAAGCCCCTACATGGACAATCCTAAAAAAAAGCCTTACACTATTGGCATGAAATATGAGATTATTATTGCTTAATAAACAAACTGAACACTTCTTCTAACCCCTTCACTGCAAATGGGTCTTTGCAACTTATTGCTAACCATAGAGGACGCCTTTACATCTACACAGTCATCTTGGATGTCTAAAAAATCCACATTGACACGAGATTACCATTGCTGGACAGAACGGTCCTGCTGGTGTGCAGAGGCAGAGTGATCAGTCAGTGCTCTGCTCTCTGAAGTCATGCTTTGCAAAGCATTGTGGGGCTGTCACGGGAGACTCCTGTGGCGGGTAGAATCTCGGTGGCCGGAACAGCAGGAAGCGAAGTAGGGGTCACAAGTAGGGGTCCGAGGCAGGCGGCAGGTAGCGAAGTCAGGTAACAAGCAGAGGTCCGAGGCAGGCGGCAGGTAGCGAAGTCAGGTAACAAGCAGAGGTCGGCAACGAGGAGACTGGAACAGGACAGGGGAGCAAGGACAGGTCTGGGGGCAGGGACTGAGAACAGGAACAAACAGGGACAAGCCAGATTACAAGCAAGGGCTTTTACTGTGAACAGACTTCTATAATACAGGTACAGGTACAGAAACAAATCAGGAATCAGAAGCATGTGCATAAGGAGTCTGACATCAAGCAAAGGCAAAAACAACAGACAGGAAGCAAGCTATAAAGGACAGAGACAGGAGCAACAAGAAGACAGACAGACAGAGGAACCCAGAGCCAACAGAAGGCAGCTGCACACCCAGTGGACAAGGAAGCTATGGCTAGGCAGGAGGTCTAGGCGACCCTGACAGGGGCACGACTTCAGAGTGGTAACTGAAAACTGTGCCTCTGGGTGTGCATGCACATTCATGGTCTGTTCTCTCCCGCATTGGTAGCTTTTTTGGAAGCAAAGCTGTAAATCAACTGTTTGCTCTGCAGTGCAGTGGCACCTCACAATGCTTTGCCTTAAACAAAGGGGTCAGAGGCATTCATTAGTAGGAGTCAGGGCCTAAACATATTAAGCCTACCAATGGCAGTGGACCGTAATTCGCTTTGGTGATGCATGTGGCTGTATATTTATATTGATATGCCTCTCTTGGCATCAATGTAACAAAGTACTCTGTACACCATATGAGTGAATAATGATGCAGCAACAGGTAGAATTCACCAAGAAGTTACCTGACACTCTTAATATAATGGTGTTTAATGTTTATCACATACTTGCATTGTTTACTGTCTCTCCCTCCTTTTTCTACATACAGTAAGAATAAAACTATAAGGTGGCATAAAAACCTGCCTGGTTGAAATGTAAGGAATGTGCTTAACGAGCCTCTTAAAGCTCCCCATCTGCTTGGTTTACTTAATTGAAACATTGAAAGGTGACCTTATTAGGCTCTGCACAGTGACTCTAACCTTTTTCTTACCCCGATGCGGTACTGAAGTTATTTTGGGATGTGGAAAAATGTCTGCTCTAAAGGAAATGCACATTTTTGTTCTGCTTAATCATTACATGCATACTGTATACTGTCATGAGCTGTAGGATGAATTGTAAAATATTCACTGCTTTTATTCTTTTGAGTGACTTCATTTCCTTTTCTTTTAGAGGAACTACACCACTGGGACACTGTTAGGACCCAACTAAAGATTGATGACTGACAGCTCTGTCCCCACAATGTTCCTATGCACGCCAAACTCCTCTTGGAATAAACATACTCTTTCAACATTTTTACAGGGGTATTTTTATGCCAAAGAAAAAAATCTAGCTCAACCTCTGGCTAATACTAATTATGTTTGCAGCATTATTTACAGCTCCGGTGTTAATTCCCACAAAGCCCTTAAAATGCACCCATTGGTAGAACTTAGATTGTAAGCTCTTTGTGCAAGATATTCCCTCTCATCCCTTTTGCAGCCTTAAAACCATTTCACTGCCAGAGGGGCATGCAGCAAAAGGGGGCATGCTCACCCCTCCCACACCATTCCCATACATTGAAAAACTCTGATGATCTCTTCTTTGTTTTTGTCCCTAGAAGAGAACCCTGCAGCCCACAAGGGGTTAAGTAGCCAATTGAAGCCCCTTCTCTCCCTGTTATTAGATCAAACCAGATGCTCCAGACACATTCTTTTAGCATTTCTATAGCACCGTATAATTAAACATTAAACCACTGATTAAGTAAAGTGTTGTGCATAAAATTGCCCGGAATTGGACACTTAATTATAATAGGTAGATATAGAAACTGACCTTTTCTGCTGCTCCATCTGTTACATTGTACAGTGTGGAAGGGGGGAGATTTGGGGTTTGGAGGCAACTTTCTTGTAACCGCCTCTCTGCAAGAACAGCCTGCATGGTTATTTTTCAGCCTGGTTTTTAGCTGCAGCTGGAATGTCCCGTCTAATGTCCAATGTAATAATGTCAGCTTTTTGTCAATTCTGTGTACTGTTAACCCTTTAGTTAGCTTCAGGATGACCCAGAGGGTTTTTAAGCCACACGCTTCACTCCTTTCCTCCCCTAATGGATCTCGGTCGACTCCCCCCACCCTGTTGGTGCGCAAACCAATATTTGAATAAACTTGTGGAGAGGGGGAGCCGACCCAGACAACTCCTTGAGGCCCTTCGGCCCGTATGTGGGCGACGGTCCCATTCTGGGGCCTCTGTCCTGTCTTGTTCCCCTTAATGATGTTCCTGATGCAGCATTAGCCCTTGCATGCCAGAGGCCCTTATCATGTTCCGGGTATTATTTATAAAATATTTTACCAGGAAGTAATACATTGAGAGTTACCTCTCGTTTTCAAGTATGTAGCCCCCTTTCCCTGTGTCTAGGCTCACAGGATGCCCGATCCTCCGCTGCAGGGAGCCAGGGGTGTACCTGATTCATCCCAGTGACAGCACCTCCACCTGTGAGGGATCCTGGCAGTGCCGGATAACCCCTTCATAGGACCCAATGCAATAAATACACACGTAGTATATATAACAGTTTACCGAATATGTACCTTGTAACTACAGTACTATTACAGGCCTCGCACGGCCATACTAGCACTGTACTCCACTGTACTTGGGTACAGGGGCACCAGTATCTCAGTGTCCAGCCCACAATTGTCACTCCCACCCCAAGTGTGTGACAGCGCTGCCCACAGTATGTATGGCTGTTGGTGCACTTTGTTGGGATGCGATACCTGCCAGGTGCTCCAGCACCCGGGTACCGCTGGCTGTAGAAGGGATCAGTCAGGTCCCACGTAGTCGTCGTCCGCGATGGCATCCGCCTCTGCGTGGTGTGGACTCCCCCTGGAGTGTCCCACCATGAACATACTGTCTGTATCTCGCGGCGGTGGTCTGGTCCCAGACCACAGGCTGCAAGTACTGAGTGGCGTCTTGCTGTGTCTCTGACACTATACAATTTCAGGGGCAATGTCCTTATCTGACGGGCTTGTCCCTGTAGCACCCACAAGCTAATTGGGTACTTGGGGCCTAAGGGGGACAAACTAGGCCTAGTCTAGGGAAGCACAGCTCCCTGGACACTACCTGCTCTGTTCTGCTCCCCCTTACGACTGAGTGCGCGGTCCCAGCGCGCCAAATTTATCTCTTTGGGAGCAGGGGATATCCACAGCCCTATTGGCTGTTGTGCATCATCTGACTAGCCGCTCCTGTGCACTATGGGGCTTATAGTTCCCCAGCGGAGCTTATGGGTAATGGCCGCCGCTCTCTGGTGCTTTGCACATGCGTACGCATACTCCTAATGACCGCCGCAACCTATAAACGGTGGGCGCATGTGCGAGATGTCATCGCCGCCCCCCCCCCCTCTACGGGTGCCCCGCGGACATCCGGCGACCCGCTCGCCAAAAATCAACCTCCCTAACTGCCCACCACTCTCCCCAGCTGCAGCAGAGGTGAGCCAAAGGGAGCCCAGACGGGGACCTGCCCACATTTATAACATGGGCCTTTGCTGGGTTTTTTTTTTTAAGTGGCAAATTGGTAGACTCTACCTCCATTGCCACAGAGGTGAAGCACCTTCCTCTTCTATTTACAGCGTTCGGCGACCTGGTTGTGTCATACATGCTCCTGTAGTGATCCCAGGATGTGGAAGTGCAGGCGTCCCAGTGGCACTCCGGTGCCGTTGGACCCCCGGCACTTGAAAGATGAATGAGATGGACAGACTTTTCATGTCTTTAGCCTGCTGTCCCTTTCTACATCACTGTCATGCGGTCTCCTTCTCCCATTCAGAGTCCCTTCTCTTGGTCACAGCTTCTGGAGCCTGTGCCCCTTTCCCCTCTTACATTAATAGGTATAGCCCTCACTTCCAGGCATCCTCACCCCATTCCATCACAGGGGTTACATCCTAACGGGCTGCAGACTATAGCAGAGTGTTGCCAACTCATGAAAACAAATGACCACAGAGAGTCTGTAGATGGCAACAGAATCTTATCTAGGGGAACGAGAGCAGGAGAAATCTAAATTCAGTTCGGATCCTGCAGTGGTTATGAACTGACTTTTTCCCTTCATCAACCTCTTGATAAATAGAAGCCCTAGTTTTCAGAGCAGAAAAGTATCCTTCAAAACAAAGCTAGGTGAAGTATTATAGATCACATGCAATATTACCTGTATTTTGAGACATGCTGAAACCCTTTGTTCCATTTAAGCCCACTTGATAAAGTAGCTATGATTCAAAGATGTACGTTTTAGTGCTGGTATAAAAGTGATATTTATAAATAATATTACATAAGTAGAGGACACAGTGCAACTCAATTGCACAAGAACAGTACACTTGACAATGGTCAGTCTAAACTGACCCCTCTCCCAAACCCAGGCATACCAAACAATTCCACTGACACTTTTATATGTGGTTTAATGACCACAGCATTTATCTCTATTTTACATACTATTACCACACCCGATTGCATCCCTTAAAACATGTCCAGTGAATCATTGTTTCCTACTTAGCAAAGCTAAACTGCTAACCCTCTGGCAGCATGTGGGTTAAACCAGATATCTTGATCTGTATCTCCTTAATGTTGCAATTTTTGTTTAAATTACTTTTATTTTCTGTTTGGCAGTATTTTCACACCAGGTGTTCCAAAAGAAAAAGACAAGTGTTAATGTACATTTCAGCTGTCCTGTAATTCTCCAAAACTATATTGTGTAATATCCTGGCATTTAAATAAACTCTCATTAGCTTGTTTATTATTTTTTTTTTAAATGATACTCTAAAAATAACTGTGTCACAACTGCCAGTTAATGTTACAGATTTTGTCATGTGTTTAGGTTTAAGATCTAAAGAGACCATCCCTTTTAGGACAGAAGTGAATTAATGACAGCAGCATGTTTAATAGGTGAAATCGAGCTGATTGACACCTTTTTATTTAAGAAAGCCAAGTTTAAGTATTTTAAATCCTTCTTTTTAATTTTTTATCATTTTAACGCTTCAGGGTTTTACAATCTTTACCTATTATCCTCGGTGATAACAGAGTTTCTCAGTCCTAGACACCACAGGTAATGTGGTCCGTTTTCTTTTGTTCTTTATTTGCCACGCACATATGATGAAGCCATCATTAGTCCAACGGGTAAACATGCAGAAAGCAGCTGATATGCTTGAATCCAGTGTACTGTACCTGACAAAAAGCAATAAGTAATTCTTTTTCACAGGATCGAAATGAGTAAAACGGTTATGTAACCCTCTTTCTCTAGGCCCCAGACTGATATCTGTTGCTGAGGTGGGGGCCCTAGTCCTTTATGTCTATGTGGTATGCCACACGTGGCTTGACCACGGGAAACAAACACAATGCGGGTCTGATATTACAGATTTTATATATACTTTAAGACAGATACTAGAGAATCTTGTGATCCATAACAATGGATAATCATAGTCGTATACAGTAACAGCACATCAACATAACACTGCACTTAAACGCTGCACGGGTGTATCTCAGTGTCAGTGATGATATGGCCACCCAATCCTGGGTGTCTAGGCTTACAGTACGTGATGGTGCCGGGACACCGTTGGAGCTCTAAAATGCAACAAAGTATAGCAGGCCTGTACTTCACAAAATACTTCTGTACCACTTTAACTGCAACTGTTAAGGGTCCCCTGCGACGGTGATCGCTACACCATGCGGCTTCTAGCAATGATCTGCTGAGCCTCTCTGCACGATGCCCTGCTCTCCCTCCAGTCAATGCCCGCTCTCTTTAAGCGGGACACAGACTGGCCCCCGGGTCACCCTCGATCACTCCTGAACTCATTCAGGCTCATGCAGATCTGCTGTAGCAGCTATCACCTTGCCGCTCCTGCCAGGGATTCCTAAAACCTCCTCTGTCAATCCCACCTCTTCAATCTCCAATCTCATTCGCTGTCCATCACGCATCACATTTGCATCACAAGTCCTGCCCCAGAAGAGGCAGTGGAGTGTCAGCTGCCTGCACTTACAAGGGGGTTACAGTTAGTTTACAGGTGATTGTACCACTGTGTTTCAAAGGGAGAGGTTTTTTTGGACCTTCTTCAATGGATTATCCCCATAAATCCCTTCACTTCCAGACAACCTGTATATATATAATTATTTAAAAAAATGTATTACTGTATTTGTACTCTTGAAACTCCTCTTTTGACTCCTGTTTTTAGTATATTACAGTCCTACTCAATATGCTGTGAAGTCATCTTCATATAGTGGAGGAAGAGTTTAGCTCAATTTATATGAAAATTAAATCTTCTCCAGCACAGAACAGCAGTTTTACAGCATATTGAAGAAAATCCTGACATATATAGGGGAAGGTCAGCATTGCCGTGGTACTCAGCTCCCCCTCACCCCCCCTTCTTCTTTCTTCCTTTCTTGTTGCCATAATTCCCCCTGCTTTGTTGGATCTCTATCCCTAATGCCTGGGTGTTGGGGGTGGGGGGGGGGGGAATTCATATGTCTGCGTTCCCCCTACTCCCGGTACATTCAGATTGTTTCTGCTTGTTGGGGTGCAAGCTAGAGAGTGAGTATTTTGTGGATTGGTGCTCCGTTTCCTGTTTCACAACACTTAGCACCTTCCTGAAGAAGTTGGTATGTCAGAGGGTGCAGTTGGAAGGAGTCTTGCACAATCTGGGCATCTGGTTATGCTCTAGATGGTCTGGAGAATTCTTAGAGGTAGCGGTTGAATTTGGGGTTCCATTGACGGCTGCAAAGACAGAAGGGCCGACTACAATGTTACATTTCTTGGGTATAGAATTAGACTCGATGGCAATGGAATATAAACTTCTTCTGGAGAAACTGGATATGTTGAAATCATTCCTGTCTAACTTTATTTCACTAAAGGTGACTCTACGGCAGTTCCAATCTTTGTTGGGTAATCTAGTTTTTGTGGCTCATGTGATGCCGATGGGGGGGTGTTTTCACATAGGCTAACCATGGTTGCGGTGAGGCGACCTCTTCATTTCATGCAGGTGACTGCAGGAGTCTGTATGGATTTGGGGATATGGAAAGATTTCCTGGGTTCCTATAATGTGAAGGGCTTGGATTTCAGATAATAGAAAGCTACATGGTTTCGGTACAATCATTGGATTTAATCCATGCTATTCGGAGGGACCTTGCACAGTTACAGGTTCTATTTAATGAATAGTGGTTGTCCATGCAGATTTTGAGTTTCTGACCTGGGACTGAATTTATTCAATGGGACGCAACAGGAGCGATTGAAGAAGGTGATTAGGAAGATGGAAATCCTAGGCCTAATTTAAGGGTTTAAATAGCCCCAGTTGAGGCAGCAATGTTAGTATATTTTGTGGGACAATAATAAGAAAAAGTAGCATACCAACTGATACTTGAAACTTATGATAAATGTATCAACATAAAAATGTGTCCAATCCTAAAAAGTGACCAGCGTTTGCAATAAATACTATGTAAATAAGTAGCTACATAAATAAAGAGCTACTTAAGAACTCCAGTGATTAAAAGTGATAAAAATAAATGTAAAAACAGATGAATCCAGAACAGAATCCTTCCTGTTGGCACAAAGTTTAGCAATCACTCTTGGTCTGCTGCTCTTCAGAAATGGTGGCTCCACATCATGAGTCTACAATAGTCAAAACAAAAGAGAAAAGTGCATGGCCCCTCAAAGTAGTATATATTAATGTGTGGCATAGAAAACAGGTACAAAAGATTAACAATTAAATAGCCAATGATCCTGCTGTTGCTGCTTGTTAAAAAAACAAGAAAAATAACTCATCTTTAGGAGCTATTAAAAAAAATGTAAAGGTTTAGGATTTGGAAACCAGGCTTCATGCAAATATCAAGTAGGCTTTAAATTACTTTTAGCGGGGCTGCTTAAACCTTTCACGGATTAGATTGTAAGCTTTTTGGAACAGGGTCTCCTTTTCCTAATATTTACATTTATGTCTAACACTTATTACCATTATGTCTTCTATTATTTTGTCACGTGTATTACTGCTGTGAAGCGCTATGTGCATGCATGGCGCTATACAAATAAAGACATACAAAGCAATGCAGGAAGGGCAAAGAAACTTTTGTTACTACACAGATTTGAGCAGGCAGCAAAATATATGAGAGCAGCTAAGAGGCCACATCATCCTGTTATAGTAGCTCTGCTCTCCCTAGCCTGGCCTGCAGTGATTGATGGTGTGGAAGATGCCTGAACAGGCAAAGACAAACAATGATACCCTACAGCTCATTTATCATCTGCCTGTGCGTGTGTCTGTAGTGCTTCATATACTAAAGTCATGGGTGAGAGATGTTCAAGGTGCGTTCATCCATAGGTTAAAGCCGATATAAAGGCAGGATACTGTGCCACCCGCCATATAGCCATAGAGTCCATTTTTTATTAAGTAAATATGCTTCTCTTATCTAATTATGTGTTTTAAGGTTTTTACGGTGCTGTGTCCCTAAGTACTATAAACAAAGATTCTCTGATACTTGTGAATTCATGGCCAATAAGAATCACTTGTGCCAAACCACTTTGTGTCTATCCTAGGCAACTATAAATTCCCTATTTGTATTAGCGCCTGTCACCTCTCCTGGGATGCTGTTCCATGCATCAACTACCCTTTCAGCAGACATGCACTTTCTCATGTTTCCTCAGCGCCAGCCACCCTCCAGCTGAGGAGCGTTTCTCTTTCTCTGCACAATGTTCCCCTCCTGTACCTTATTGATACATTGCCTTGATGTATGTGAAAGTTTCTAGCATATCATGTCTCTCTCCTTCCCTTCAGATTCCTGACTCCTTCTCTTTCAGAAATCTTTCCATTCTCTTACTCTGTCTTTCTCTCCTCCTTCCTTCCTTTCCCTCTCTCACACTACTGTCTCTCTCAATACACATATAAGTATATGTGAAGTATATCTATGTGTATGAAGGTGATAATCAGTAAATAACTGTAGACCCTGTACATTCCCATAGGAACATGATTTAGAAGTTGCCTGTCAGGTCTAGTATCATCCTCTCCTCCTACCTCTATCTTTTACCACTACCAATTCTGCACACACCTCTCTCCCTCTGGCCCACATTCTTCACCCCTTTGTTCTTCAGCCTCCCTCTGTCTGCAGCTCCTTGGCTAAAGCTACTGTAGTTCTTGATGTATTGCTATTCAACCCCAACAAATCAATACGATGCTGGAAGAGTTTCAGTTTGTCAGCTTCCGTTAGCATTCTAAACTAAGAACTGTCAGTGCTTGGGATTAGCGTGGAAATTGTACAGTTCACAGCACTAATCTAAGCAGAGATGTGCAGCTGCAACACTTTGTGTACAGTATAAACATTTTAACACATTGGTGAAACATCACTTTGTTTTCATTGTTAACATAAGCAAACTCTTGCACATTCTTAGATATTTACAAAAACTCGCTGTCTAAACCCAGTGGTTTTCATCCTTTTTTCGGTTAAGCAACCCTCAAATTATATCATGAAACTCTGGGGAACCCCAACCCAGTGCCGTTTTAACGCATGGGCACGCTGGGCAGTTGCCCGGGGGCCCCACGAGCATAGGGGCCCCCTGCTAATCTATGCACAGACCAGAATTTAACACTAATTTTCCGATCACCCGTCTCAACATTCAAATCTCCCGCTAACTGGGTAGAAGGAGACAAATTACGACGTGTAGCGGAGAGTTGGCAGGGCCCAGTGCACGGCTTTGCCCGGGGGCCTATAATGCTGTTCTCTTCCCCTCTTACACTCTCCTCCCTCTCTTCGTTGAAAGCGCGCTGCACAATCAAAATGCCGTGCTTCTATGAGGCTGTCCTTAAAGCGTGCCACAGCGGGCGTGATGCAGAGCGCCACGCTCGCGATGCGCGAGAAAATAAATTAATTTGTTTCTGTCACGCGATGGCCGGGTCACGTGAACGGTTCGTCCAATGAGGGCGAACCAGCTCTGTGACATCACGGCCATGCCCCCTACATGACTCCCCGTCGCGTCTACCCCTAGGCCACAAATCTCTCCTGCTACAGGCGTGTGTGATGCCGCGCGAACCCTCGCGTGCACACTAACCATGGACGCGGCCTTACACTCACCTTTCTCTTCCCCTCTTACACTCCCCCTTTACTCCTCCACCTCTCCCCTTCCCTTTGCTGCACATTCAATCTGCCCCATCCTCTCTCACTCAATGCCCCCTGCTCTCACTTAATAGCACTCCCTCAATCACCCTCCCTCTCACATCCTCCCCATAACTCCCCCACCCCCCCGCCCTTAACAATCTTACCTTGGGGCGAGGAGGCCTCAAGTGCTGCACAGGCAATAACTGGGCCCGACTTCCGGCACCAACCAGCAGGGGGTAGGATTGCAGTGAATCTGGAGCTGCAGCTGGGGAGCCACTGTGCCTGGTACAGTAGTCCCAGCTCTCTTCCCTCTCGGACACGG
This sequence comes from Ascaphus truei, assembly GCF_040206685.1. Taxonomy (NCBI): domain Eukaryota; kingdom Metazoa; phylum Chordata; class Amphibia; order Anura; family Ascaphidae; genus Ascaphus; species Ascaphus truei. The sequence continues at coordinate 68,224,498 of NC_134488.1, read as the reverse complement.
AAGCCTTTAGGGATGCCCCCGGGGAAAATCACTAGTGTAAATGAACACATCACAACTGCATTTTAATTACTTGACCCCTGCTCTTCAAAATAATAATAATAATATGTTATTCTAGTCTTAAACAAACACTACTTTCTTAATCTCTAGCTTCTGAAGTTACACTTCAATGGGCTCTGGTGAGAGCTTCATTTTAACATACGTTTATTTCAACCTTATCTCACCTGAACTAAGCATCAGATTAAAAATAAAATAAAACCAGCATTGAAAAGGGCAATAGGAGATCTCTTAAAGTAGGTAAAAAAAAAACTAAAATGCAAAATAAATGGTGATCACTGCACACTGCTGCTTCAAGAGGGAAATATTGGCAGATTAAGATCAGCCTTACAAGGGCACACAGGGGAAACAGAATGTAGAGGCACTTTATATAAGGCTTATAATAGGGTTTGTACTCATTATACTGTACATACATACATATGTAGCCCTTTACCCCCCTAAACAAGATGGCTACTGGTGCTGCCTTTACCTGGTGGCTCACAGGGAGCCGGAGCCTCCGCCACGGAGAGCCTGAGGTGCAATAATAACGAGATCAGTGCAGCGCCTCCACCTGAGAGGGATCCCAGCGTAGTAGGAGGAGCCCCTCGCAGGACCAATTAACAATACTAACGCACACAGAGTAAAATAACAATACCTTTACTTGGCAACATAAATCTTAACGGCTCTATAAAGATTACTAATGGTACAACTACCCTTCAGCCCCGCACAGCCGTGACCCATCACCGTGTAGCCCACACCGTGTCCCAAGAGTCCCACTCCCAACCCCCAATGTGTGAGATCGCGTGGCCCACTATGGAAAGTGTAGTAATGCTTGGCGCATTTGCTGAAAAAGGTACCTGCCGGGTGCTCCAGCATCCGGGCGCGCTGACGGGAGGACAGTTGGGGATCCGCCGATCCAGCGATGTCATCAGAGATGAGTCCGCCTCCGCGTGGGGTGGTATCCCACTGGAGTGTCCCACCATGATGATAGTCTCTGTCTCTTTCAGTGGGGTCCGATCCCAGACCACAATTATCAGGGATGGCTTGCTTAGCAGCTGTTTCCCCAACTACTCAATAGCTAATGGGGCAGGGTCCCTACCTTAGGGCCTGTCCCTATAGCAGCCACAAACTACACTTGTAAGTGGGGGCCTAGATGGGGCCTAGATGAGGCCTAGATGGGGCCTAGGGGGAAATCTGGCCTAGTGCAGAGGGTTACAGACCCCTGCACACATACCTCCTCCCCTGTCTGTGTCCCAGCTCCGACTGCCTCCTCTTCCGGAGTGCGCCAAAGGTATCTCTTTCTCAAGCAGGGGATCTGGCCGAGCTATTGGCTCCCTGGTGTCAGGTGGTACTCCAACCCCTAAGCACTATGGGGCTTGTAGTCCCCGCGGAGCCTCTCTTTATGGACTGCCTCATGCGCTGCCTACACTGCACCTGCGTAACCCTGCAATGGCCGCCGCAGCTCTACTGTGCACGCGCGACCCTCGCGATGTGCGTGCACTACCAACATGGCGGTGCCCAGCAGAGGTAGCTGCCAGCGAACCCGTCGCCACCCACAACATCCCCCCACAGCAGCGGAGGTAAACAAAGGGGAAACGGGGAATCGGGGAGCTAGAGGGGGGACCTGGCTACACATACTATCCTACAGATGTAGCAGGTCTTATTACACCTGCTGGTGTGTGCCACTGGGTGCAATAGTGCATAAACCCCATCCCTTTTCTGCACACGGCTAATACTTTACAACGGCGGCTTCTCCCACTGGTACATTGTGTGTGTCCCGCTGCAATGCGCCAGCCGGAACAATACTGGCTGTTACATCTGTACATGCTTACACTCAGATAAATGCATGATACATACAGTTACTGTACACTGACAAAGAACAGGGAGAGCCTCCCTGCCGCAGCTTGGAACATGGTGGAGGCCGCTGCTTTGTGTGTGTGCGGGGCCATTTACCCCCCTCTCCCTCTGTGGGGCCCGCCCTCGCGTCACGTGACGACGCTTACACTTCCTGCACGCTCTCCCCCGGCCTAACTTCCGTAATCACAGTTTAAATGTTGTGGTGGTTAATTTGACTTTAACCAACACAACATTTAAACTGTGATAACGGAAGTTGGGCCGGGGGAGAGCACTGGGCCTGGTGCAGTCACATTGCCGGCACCACCATCAAGCTGGCCCTTCTGCAGCCTCACACACTCACACACTCACACTCACACACACACGGCCATAACAGATTCAGCCAGGCTCCAGAGCAGAGATTTACTTCTCATTTCCAGGACACTTGGCCAGTCAGTGGATTTCCCCTCAAACCCAGTAGGCCAGTCCTAGCCTGGGCAAATTGATACATAGGCTTCATTATAACAACAGAGGAGATGTTAGTCAGGGACAGTCCACTGCAGTTCAACAGCATTCACTTCATTACCAATAGGAAATTGTCTCAACTTTTAACAAGAAAAGCCTTATGTAAGAATACACAGGGCGCAGAGAGAAAAAGCGCCTTTGATAACTGCAATTCTTCTGCACAGGGCTTTTAACAGCTCACTACAAAGTCTCTGACTGTAGGATTTCTGACTATCGCCGGCAGGCTCTTAATCAGATGGAGAAGCTTTTAAGTAGAGGAGCCACAAGAGAAGAAGCAGGGAGTGTGTGCCTGAGCTTCAACACAAAATGACTGCTTTGAAAACGAGCATGCGGCAATATACAGCAGCACTAAGTATCACAACGTACTTCAGCAACAAGCATCTTATCTGTGGGCGTCAACGATCCAAAAAAAGCATGATGCACACCTTGCGTCACAAACAGAGAAAGCAGAACATACTAAAGTATGTATGTAGCATGTCTGACCCCTACAGTGAACAGCAATGCAGCAAGAAATCTCAAATAACAAAACATAAAAACTGTTTTACAAATATAATCTGGCTTTATAAAAGATTTCTATGAAACCGTGTAGTGATGTTATTAATTTGCTAGCATCATTATAGTAGAAATTACAGCCCATGACAAGTAAATGGCTTTAAACCTGTGTTTATGTACTGTGCGTTCTAATTTTGAAATACATACAGTACCTGTCCAGTAATTTCAGCTGCCTGTCACTTAGGCCCACCTATTGATATAGGAAATCCCTATTGTGTGTATAGATTCTCTTGTTGGTTATAACAATGCGTTAGACGGCAAAGGGAGCACTGTACAGAATGAACACTTCAGTCATGGGCTACGGCTTATTGAATATCCGGCTTTATAGTGTTAAATATATATTCTGGGTGAACCCAAATGGTTCATTCGACAGGCGAGGTATTCAAGAATATTCTGAACATGTTAAAAACGTAGAAAGAGCTGTGATCTAGGAATCAGATTGCCATTACTGGAGTCAGTGCTCATTTGCATGTCATTACCCAGAATCCTTTGCTGCAGTGGTATGCTGTGCAATTATAGGGTAAGGCAAGTTTGTGGGCCTGTGCCAGACATGTGAATGTGCTCATACGTGTTTATCACTGCTGTATGAAGTCAGGAAGGAATTGTTTACCCTTCAGATGGCTAATTGGTTTTCTTTTGTTTGTCATTTCTGCATCAATAAAACTGAAAATATAGAATGAACATAGCACAATTTACAATTTAGCAAAGGTTGAACTTGATGGACATATGTCAACCTGACCTACGATATCACCCACAGTATCATGTGTGGTCTGTACTGAAAACTTTTGCGAGACTGAAGTGTGGGGCATTTTCTTGTGCTTTTGGGGTTTTAACCTCCTTGTTGCTGTAAACCGATGTCCCCTCTTTCTCTCTCCCCCCATCCCTTTTCTCTGCTCCATCCCTTTTTTCTCTCTCCTCCATCCCCTCTTTCTCTCTCCCCTTGTCCCCTCTTTCTCCGCCATCCCCTCTTTCCCTCTCCCCACGTCCCCTCTTTCTCTCTCTCCCTGTCCTCTCTTTCTGTCTCCCCCATCCCTTTTCTCTCTCCCCGTCCCTTTTTTCTCTCTCCCGTCCCCTTTCTCCCCCCATCCCCTCTTTCCCCCATCCCCTCTGTCTGCCCCACTTTCCCTCCCGGCCAAACAGACAGACCTGATGTACACGGTACATCATAAGAGCAGCAAAAGGGTTAAATAACATTTATATAAAAAACAATATTGGTGGCAGTAGATGCATGGAACAGCCTCACAGCAGAGGTGGAGCCGGCTAGTTAGTATAGTAATGAAAATCAAAAATGGGACCAGCACCAAGGCAGAGCTATTTTTGTATGGGGAGTTCACAAGAACTGATTTTTTTATTTAGTCATCAACAAGAATCTCAGTATGAAACTTGTTTAAGGAATTGAGCACTATTTTCCTGTCATGTTTCCTCATATACTGGCAGCTGGATTACGTATTTGCAGTTTCGATGTAAATTATATACAGTATTCGTTGCTTAGGGTTCTGCTGCTTATTTAACCTACAAAAACCCCACTGCACAAGGGTATCGTAAATATGGACATTAAGCAGGCTCTGTATTTTGAGCAGGGTTGACTTAGGGTTGACTTAGGACCTTATTCACTAAAGGGTGCTAAGCTTTAGTACGCACTAACTTCCATAATGGGAGTTAAGGCGTGATGCAGCATAGCACCCTTTTATGGATCTGGGCCTGCAGTCCAAAGGGTCCATAATGACATATGTAATTACATTAGTCCAGTTGCAAGCTGAAAGATTACTGTAATTATGGCTGCTGCAGAAACTTGTGCACAGGACACAGATCCCAGCAGTGCAGTTCCCCGGGGTCACTTTGGCCTTCTGTAGGATGACAGCCTCGCAGGCAGGGGCAGGAGAACAAAATGTGTGCATACAGTATGTATTTACGGTTCTATTCTTGCATCCCGCGTCCTGCTGCGTGCCACAGAACAACCGTAACAAAGCTGTCATTTATTTCCCAATCCTCCTTTATCCTGCGTTTATAGGCAGGCTGTCGTGTCTGCACGGTAAAAGCTGGATAATCCATTGGTGGCGTTACCTGTGTAGCACTAGCCTCTTGCATGCAGGATATAACCCCTCGAGTGCCAGAGGCACAATGCGTTGCCTTTACGAACCCCGATTGATGCTTCGCTGCACCTTTTGGAGTTTTTAAAAAGCGCATAGGGTTTACTCTGTGTATGCGCTATACAAGACATTGAGGTAGATGGTTAGATAATTAGTTAGATATTGTAGGTAGAAAGATCCCTCTCACTCTCAAGGGTTAAAGGGATTTAGCAACAGGCACCTCCTTGTACGTGTCCCTTTATTTTCAGCTTCCTTTTCATTGCATCTTTGTTTTGGGAACTGACATGGTTTCCTTTCAGATTAGGTGCCTAACAAAAAGTAGCATTACTATGCCTGATTCTAAACATCTGGTCAATACTTTTGGGGCCTGGTTTTAGAAAGGATTGCAAAAATTGTTATATTTTTGTTATATGTTTTCATGTTTTATGTATAATTGTTTTGTGTATTATTGCGGTTTGGTTGTATTGTATGTATTGCTATGTGTGTGGCAGTTTCCGTGCTTATTGACATGGCACTACGCTGATTGGTTGGCTTCCTACTAATTACCTGGTGTGAGCCTGATTGGCTTGAAGGTATTATCCTTATGGTATTTTAAACCTGACCTTGGGATCTTCTAGACCAAACCCCTGATGAAGCGTCATTTAGGCGCAAAACACGTTGTGGTGTGGTCATCACGCAGCTACACAATATCGTGATGGCGGATACCCGGAAGCTGCCATCCCTCCACCTCCACGAGGACGCCAACTCTAAGCTAAGTTCCTCGCATACAACAACTGCAAGCAGGACTGAATCCCTTTTTTGATCTGGGACTGTTGTGAGGTCCTGGTTTTTCCAGGATCCAACCCTCTGTGGACGTGTTATATCGATGAGTGCATGACTGGATCTATATGATCCCCTTTTAAATGTAAATGATCATTGTTCTTATTTTATTGAATTGGAATTGATTTTATTTTTGTTTTTCCTCTTGCGCCCTTTTAAAAAAAAAATATGTTCCAATTGACCCCACAGATTACGGGAGAATAGGAGCTGCAGAGGGACGACTATTCTTGTTTAGAAGATACAAAGATTCATGGGACAGCGCGCACTGTACTTTCTCTTGCGTTTAACAGTCTCTCTACTGCGAATATTTTATTTTGGGTGTTGAGTTTGAGAAAATGGTGGCTTTTGAAAGCTAGAGACTGACTGCAATCAGGAGCAGAGTGATGAAACCTCTCTATTACAGACACAATGGAGCAGTGTTGCAGAGAAAGACCTCTTTGCTCAGCACTGGCTGCAGCACAGCCTATTTATAGTATGGGATTTTGCTGTCCTTTATGTACAAAGACACTATTATATGGGAAGAACTGCCCCAAGCATAAAAGTGTATCCATTAGGAGAAACAAGTCCTTACCCAAAGAGCTTACAATCTAAGTGGTATGTTAGGAGACCTGCAGAAAAACTAGGAGAAGGTGTAAGTGCCTTGGTTTGTATTGACCAAGAGGGTGAGGAAATGCTCTTGAATAGGGCAGTGAAGTCTGTATTGGAAGCTATTAAAACGCTTAATTAACTTCTCGAGTACCAGAAGGTCGGGTCAGTTTAGTCCTAAATGTCACTGACCCATTAATTCCCTAAACATGTCACTGACATTAAGTCACTTTGGTGCAATTTGAGGCCGACCCTTTCACCCAAGAAACACATCACTGTCATTAGTTCAATTTAGTTCAACATAAGACTGTCTCATTAACCCATTAATCATCCCTGTCATTAGGTCACTTTAGGGCTATGTCCCTTTCACCTATTAAACACTAGGCTACTTTGGTTTTACATAGAACTGACGATTTAAAGAGGCAATCCAAGCTAGTGATTTTTTATTTTTTTTTGCAACCGTTTTTATTTTTTAACACAGAATTGAAGTGGGGAGTTTCGGGAGCTGAACCCCATGAATTTCAGCTCTGGGGACCCCCTGCTTCCCAAGATACTTATCTCCAATGGGCAGCCATTTCGCCCAGCTAGCAGGGTTCATGTCATAGTGGCGTTTCAAATGTCCAGCACCATGCGGGCGAATAGGAAGCCGTGACGTCATCAGGTTTGGCTTCCTATTGGCCGGTTTGCCTGGGGAACTTTAAACTTTACCGAGACACTCACACCCTCTTTGGAGGTCTGTATCTCAGAAAGAAGGGGATCCCCATAGCATAAATTAATGGGGTTAAGCTGCGGAAACCACCCTGCTTCAAACCTACGTTAAAAATAATAATGAGGAAAAAAATGCATGAATTGCTCTTTTAACCCATTAACACAACTATATACAGTGCATTTGGGGGAGATTAATGTATACTTGGCAGTGGGAGTAAATGCGCTTTGCAAAGGAAACATGCTTAAAAACAGGCCAGGTGTAGACCTCCCTGTTCCTAAGACTCTAGGAGGCACTGTATAGTGAAAGCTTTAACAGATACAATTTCTGCACATGGTTATTCCCCTCGCTTCTCTTTCACACATAAAACTAAACTGGACTAAAACTTTGCACAGACTATGCCAGTTTCCCTATGCATTGGCTATCTTCCCTGTGCCAGAACATACTGTGGAGAGATACGGGCTCCGTCTTTTGCCAACGAGACCATCTGGTCATATTCTCGCGCACGTCAACACCTCAGGAAATACCAGTGGCAGCGGTGAGAAAATGATACCTGCGGGTTCCAGACAATCCGTGTGAAACCATCAGGAACGCATCTCGTTTCTCTACAAACAGTGTCACCGCGATCAAATTAGTTTGATGAAGTCAAATGTCAGGGAGGATTGGAAGCCGCGTGCATTAATAAATCATTCTGCACGCGCTGCTCTTCTGTCTGTGCCTAGCCTGCTGATGACCATCATTAGATTATACCTACAGCAGCCATTTCCATGCAGAATTTAAACCTCAGAGCAATGTGTTGCAGACCTCTCTGGCAGAGAAGGGGTTACTAAGAAGAGCCATATTCAACATAGGCTGGTAATGTAACGGCAATGGGTGAGGTTGCCGCCAATGTGAATTTCTGTTCACAGCTGAGCTAGACCTGCCAGAAAGTTTACATACAGTACAGATGCAGTGCCATCTAGGACCAAAATTATCAAGTGGCAGTGTAATGTTTAATGGCTTCATTCTTGGTTATTGATCCCATTCAAAAAGTTCTGACAAGTGTGTATTTTTAAGCATTGTAAATAACCACAGCAAGGCCCATATTTACTAAGCCCGGCTATTCCTTGGAACACTTTCTGGTCATTAAAGACCAGGGCCGCAAAGAGATTTCCACGGGTCCCACGACTAGATTTACATCCATGCCCCCCACCTCTACAGTATTTCCCCCCTCTTCCCATGTATTTCTCTCCCCTCCATCTCACTCTCTCTTCCTCAATCACCCTCACTCACCTAGCATGCATTTCTCTCCCCTGCGTCTCACTCTTACTCCCTTTTTTCCTAACTCTTTCCCTCTCCCCCTTTCTCCTCTCGCTCCCACTTTCCGTCAAGTGCCCTACTCTCACTCAATTTCCACTGCCCAATACATATTAAAAAGCCCCTGTGAGGGGGTTTACAAACCCCTCACTTGCAAACCAGCAGTACTAACAAAGGTTTGTCAGGCATGTTGCATAACTGCTGGAAACTCCCCTTGCTCAAAGGCCAGGCAGCTAATTTAGGGCAGGGGGCTAGCACCTGCAGCCAATCTCAGGAGCTATATAGTCAGGCGTCTGAGAACAAGCAGAGGCTCATTCTGGTCTCAGCCAAGAAGGAGACAGGAGCTCAGGAGGCAAGTGGTTATATTGCTGTATAGAAACCCTTGTATGTATAGCTTTCTGTTAAGAAGTGTGTCCTCAGCTTATTGAGAGGTATTAAGGGACTGGACAATAAAATACTTGACACCGTGCTGGCATAAGGAGTAGGACTAATTATTAAACAGACTAGGTAAAGTTTGTTACATCCCCCCACTCCTGCAATACATATTAAAAAGCCCCCCACTTCCCCAATACATAATAAAAAGCCCTTCCATTTCCCCAATACATATAAAAACAACTCCCTCAATATACATTAAAAAGCCCATCCACTTTCCCAATACATGTTAAAAAGTCCTCCACCAATTCATGTTAAAAAGACCCTCACCCCCAATACATTTTAAAAAGCCTCACCCACCGTCACAATACATTTAAACCCCCTACTCACCCCCAATATATTTTAAAAAGCCCCCTCACTCCCCCAATACATTTAAAAAAAAAAAACTCCCCCAATACATTTTAAAAGCACCCCCATACATTTTAAAAAGCCCCCTCACTCCCCCAATACATTTTAAAAAGCCCCCCACTCCCACAGTAAATTTTAAAAAGACCACCCACCAATACATATTAAAAAGACCCCCAACCCCTAATACATATAAACAAGACCCCAATACATATATTTTGTAAAAGACTTACCTTGTGGATAGTCTGCGTGGGGTCCGTTCGGCCAGCATTGCAAGATGGGCCCGACCTCTGGCCAGGCCCGGCTTCCGGTCCTCTCGCGTCCGGTTCCCGGCTCTCCCCAGCTGCCTGCAGGCTTCTATCCCTCTGTCCCATGCTGAGCTGGTGCGCGCCGGGCCCCCCTACATGACGTAGCGCACCGGATGCTGGACCAAGCCTGTTGCCGGCGCGCTGATATCACAGAGGCCCGTTGGCGTGGGACAGTGATAAAGGCCTGCAGGCCTCTGAGAGAGGCCTGGCCAGAGGTCGAGCCCAACGTGCGCCGCCAGCTGCCCCCAGCCAGCGGCCAAGGACACCTGTACCTTCTGTCCCCCCCTGTCGGCAGCCCTGTTGAAGACACCTAACAGCTCATTGACGTGAATGGGCAATGAGGTGTCCTCCAGCAGAATGGGACATTTGGTCACGATTGTCTCGTTGAGACCAAGTCCCCACCGGAGTTTGGCTGACGATGGACCCTCCGCCGCAGTCGCTCGTGGACACTAAGCCACTGGTCACTTCTACGATAACGTAAGTTTTCTGGTAGAGGGTTAACTTTAGGAGTTGTACTGGTTAGGGTAGGGTGTTAACTTCAGGTTTTTTTGCGGTTAGATTTTAAGGGTTTTATTAGTAACAGGTTTTAGCGTAATGGGTTAGAGTTTTTAGGTTTTAGGGTAAGGGCTAAGGTTAGGGACTAACCAAATGTCGTAGACCATTTTCCAACGTCTGAAGGTGTCTTATGACAGAAGACTACTTGGTACACATGGGCCTCAGTGCCAGAGTAGCTGTGGCTTAATATTTCCATATGAGAACACAGCACGTCTTCTTTGTTACTAGTCTAAGTCCCGTCAATGCCCAGAGTCGGACCCTTTTTCCGTCACTGTCATGTCTCTACCTTCTGTACCCTCTACTCCTTCTCACACTGACTGCCCCTTTCTCCGTCAGTGTCTTTGCTCAATTTGTCCTGAAAGTCAAGAAGAATTGACAGCTGTGTAAGTTATATAATAAGAGATAAACTCAGACAGCAGGCAGAAATGTGCATTACGAGTCTTGTAGCTATATATATGCTACCTGGTAATGTCAGATGTGCATTCTGCATTGCATCTATTGTGAGGGGACAGTCTGTTAGAAAACAGTTTTTCTAAGTGATTACTACAGTCCTCTGACCATAGAGGTCAAATTTCTGAGCAGAGGTCAGAGCCTCATTATACAAATTACTCATCTCCATATGAATATGTTTTCTTTATACTATTAAAGACTCATAAGGGAATCTGACAATATTCTCTGTGAGAGATATATTGTTTACGGAATCAATAGCCATTTGCTGAAATTAAAGCAATGCTAATATCTCATTGCAAAGTGACTTGAATGAAATTGGACAGCATTTGTTGTTTAGTGGTAAGGAATAGTCGAGCTGTAATGTCACTGTCTTTGAAGTGGGTGAACTTGGATCCAATAACATTGTCACTAGTTCACTATCTGTTGCCCTACCAGATTGCAAACTCTGGGAAAGTCAATATGTATAAGGGGGGAAATATTTCACTGGAGCTGCCCTATGAAATCTGCTTTGCCTGGAAATGCTGCAAAACAAGGATTTCAAGCTTCAGCAAGTGTATATTTTACTTATTTGCGCTGTATATTCTTTGTGCATCTTGTCTCCATTCCACTGATCCTCTCCCCGGGTGAAAGGATGAACAGGCAAAGGATTATGTCTTGTTTGAGGCTGGTATTTGTGCCCTCCAGCTGGGGTGACCTTAGCTAATCCAGTACAGTGCTGCACTGCTCCCAACTCAAGAACAGTCGGTGGGCAATGCAGAACCCCCTACCCCATCTGTTTCTTTCCTTAGCCCATCTGGATAAAGTCTTTAAAGACAGGTGTGTGCTATCGGTAGCAGTCTGCTAACCAACCATTAAAGGTGTAGTTTCACTTAGCAAAATATATTGGAGAGGACATTAAAGCACTTAATCATGTAAGTCCTTCTCTGCCATTAAACTGTCTTTAGTAATTGAAGGTATATTCATTTTATTTATATATGTAGGAATGTAAATATGCGTGTAAAAAAATAAATATATATATATATATATATATATGTGTGTAACGGGTATTCCCCCCCCACCCAATCGCATATAGTGTATGTGTGCGGGGAACCTAATGTTACCTGGTGTGGTGCGTTATACCTGTCAGGCTCACAGGAGGCCTGAGCCTCCGCTAGTGAGAGCCTGGGGTGAATCTCTGGAACGTTCTCGTCGGTCAGCGCCTCCACCTATGTAGGATTCTAGAGGAATGTAGAATGGGCTTAGCATAGGAACCCACCCAGAAACCACATACACCAGGGTTATGGCTAAAAGGTTTACTGAACGAGCAAATAACACAATAACATCACATCACATCATATTGTATAGCAACACAACACAGATTATCATACTTTCACAATGCAACATCATCATTATGCACAACGATATATATGCCACCCTCTGCCACTAGCTGGCAGCTATAACCTTGCCCCTAACTGGACTATAACCTCCTTACACAGTATCCCCAAAGTCCTTGTACCCAAAGTCCCAAGAGTCCCACAACCCCACCCACGTGTGGAACAGCGCTGCCCACTAAGATGAAGTGTATAGGTGGTGCACTTGGTGACTTGGATAATACCTGCCCGGTGCTCCTGCTACCGGGTGCGCTGATGACCTTTGCTTGGAATCCCTTGCTTCAGGAGATGATCTAAGATGCCTGCACCTCAACGGTGGGTGGCTCCCGCATGGAGTGATCCACCTTTATAATGCTAACGCAGAGGATGTATTACCTTCACCGCACTTGCCAGGATAGTCACGGTTCCTGGCTGGACCCTCACTTGTCTAGGTTCTACAGGACCCTGTCCCTAGTCTAAGGGGAGTCCCTGTAGTAACCACAAGCTGAGGTGAGTAGGGCCTAGCTGAGGACTAAGGGGAGACTACTGGCCTAGTGCAGGAGACTACTTTCCTCCCTGCACGAACACACCCTCCCCTCTCTGTGTCCCAGCTCCTAACCGACAATCCCTGTCTGCACACAACATTGTTGCAACTTTGCAGCATGAGAAGCTGCCAGCTCTATTGGCTGTCTGGCTGCCTGTGACCAGGGTGAAAGTGAAGTCCCCAGAGGCTGCTGGGAATTGTAGTTCTTGGCACAGCTCTTTCCTATGGGGACCACGTGCGCAATCTTTACTGCGTGTGTCTGAAGCTGTAATGGCCGCCGCTACTCTTAACTGAGCATGCGCAACTTCCAATAGCTCCTGCACACATGTAATGGCCACCTCTATGCTTGCCAACCTCTATGCATTGCACTGCACAGGCGTGAACTCCCGCGCCAACCTCAACATGGCCGCCGTGACTTCTCTGCTTACGCGCAAGCCTCCGCACATGCGCGAACACATTAAACATGGCGGCGTCCTGCCGCAGCTGCCCCCGGGAACGCGCTCACCCCCGCAGCAGCACACACGCAAGGGGGAAAGAAACCTGCAGACAGGGGGACCAGAGGGACCCTGGCAACATACGATATATGTGTATATATATATATATATATATATATATATTGACAAATCACCAAAAAATCTACTCGCCACACAAAAAAATCTACTCGCCACCTAGTACCAAACGTGTGCTGCTTGGGCCAATATTTACTCACCCAGGGGTTAAATCCACTCGCCCGGGGCGAGCAAATGTATAGGTTTGTCGAACACTATATATATATATATATATATATGTGTGTGTATAAAAATATAGTTACCAATGTTATTGTAGCCGCTTATAACGCAGAATATGAGAATTTTTCCATGGGAATTAATGGCAGTGATAACGTAGAATATTCTATAATAAAAGTACTGGTCTCCCGTGACAGTTAACACCTTTACCTCCCGGGATCAATTTCTCTAGGCAGGACAGGGTAGTGGAATAAAATGAGGGTTATTCTGGAAAAACCAGCAGGCACACAAAGTAACACAAAAACAGGGAAAATACACATTCACTGGGGTCTGGGGGGAGACACCAGCCTCAACTAGGTGCAGGGCATCTGCTTCTGGAAGGCTTACCCTGTCCGCTCCACGTCCAGGAACCCCACGGTACGATCTACGGGATAGATACCTGGCTTTCCCCGCTGGCCGGATGTTCGTTCAATTGTAGAACTTGGCCACGTCTGTAGAACTTGTCCTCAGTTTGGCTAGGCTTCTCCACCACCTCAATGCCGAGTGCTTTGCTATTGCGAGCAAAGCACCTTTGAAAAGGCCGCTGCTGCTTCACCGGACCAAGCCTAGGAATAGTCTGGTACTCTTTTCAGGCAGTCCCCTTACATAAACCTTGTGTCCTATGTCTAACATAGAACAGGGACTGGCGGCTAATCAGAGTGCGGATCGTAATGCAACAACCACTCACAAGAGGGAGGCTCGGCTTGTTGCACCCATCAGAAGAGGGGATGTACCAAGAGGCTCAGGTAGCTGGCGACAGGGAAATTTGAAGTGGCCAATGGGAATCATGCCTACGAGCAATGGCTTCCCCCTGCCAGCCCCATACCTCCCACCGGGTAGGCTCCACAGTGTCTGAGAGAAAAAAAGAATCTCCCCCGCGGGGAGCCTTGTCTCTGGACCTGGTTCTCCGCCCTTCCCCGCTCATCCAGATGACCCAACACCACACTACTCCCATCCTCCCCTTTGATTCCCCATCTCTATGCAGGCATCCCGGCTAATCGACTTGCTGCCTCCATAGAGATGAATACACATTTTCAGCATATCACATTTCTACAACTTGGGTTCGGGAACTTGGGTGGTAAAACTTGTCCTTGCAGTCAAGTTTTAAAACCAAGTTCTGAGACCTTACTTGCTGGGCAATATGTCATAGGGGTTCATAACTTTATTAAAATGCATCCGCGTACCCGCAAATCAGGCACGATTCACGGGTAAAACTAGGGGACAACCGGTAACTTTGTCTAGAAACATTTTACACACATTATAACCCTTTTTGACCCCCCCCCCCCGTATCCATGGGTTAAGATTAGGGAGTTTTAGGGTAAGAGCTAAGGTTAGGGACTTTCCTTGGTGGTGAGGCAGCCGCTGGCTGAGCGTCCCTGCAGAGAGATGACATGTAGCTAAACACCGGTGGTCACTTTATCGCAGGAAATGACCACAACCAAATGTCGTAGACCATTTTCCAGGATCTGAAGGTGCATTATGATAGAAAACTACTTAGTACATATGGGCCTCAGTGCCAGAGTTGCTGTGGCTTTATTTTTCCATATGAGAACACAGCACGTCTTCTTTGTTAGTAGTCTAAGCCCGTCAATGCCCAGAGTCAGACCCTTTTTCTGTCACTGTCATGTCTCTACCTTCTGTACCCTTTACTCCCACTTAGAACATTTTAAAAATAATATTACTGAAACTGAAAGACATAATAAAATGTGCCACGAACTTTTAAATTCGGAATCATCATATAGCACCTTTTCTTTTTTTTTGACATGCAGTTTCTTCAGCACGGCGCCTTCCCAGAAGAAGTCAAGACTTAACATAAACTTCTGGATTGAAGCGAGAAAGAGGTGGCCCAACCAAATTCATAAAAAGTATGTTTTGTAGGTGTTCCATATTAAGGGACCTATTCTATAAGCCTTTATAACACACTTATCTAGGCCTTTCCGCCAAAATGCCTACTGCTATTCTGTAAGCCTTGATAAGTGGGCAATAAAGGCATGAATCGCCACATTATTCAGCCGTCAAAAATAAATCACCGGGTGACCGGCGATAAGCCCCTTATCGGCAGATTCTGAAACTCGTGCAATTCTAGTAGCCTCGATTTAGTTTCTCCCCAAATCCTCACGCCAGGAATTTTGGCATGAAGCTGGGGAGAACCTACTGAGAAGGCGGCAAGAGAGGACTTAGAAAAAAAAATGCTTTTTTTCACATCGGATTGATACCCGGGGTCTCTTGAGCTGATACACATTAATATTCCCGGCATGAATCCCATGCAATAAAAATGCATTTACAGGCAACTTCATTACCTCAGCGGCTGACCGCTAAGGCAATGAAGAGGTTAACTACCAGTGCCATGTTTATTGTGGATATTGGGGGTGGGTGAAGGTGGTATTTGGCCCTTGGTGCGTGTTTAGGCCTTGCAGGTGTAGTTAACCCCTTCATTACCTTAGCGGTTAATACCGCTAAATTAATGAAGGGGTTAACCCCTCCCGTTACCACCCGGTAGGCATCCTTGTCAGAATACTCTAGGTATGTCCTCTGTTGCCAGCAAGAATACATGAAAAAATACAATCTAATGGCCCCTAACCCCTTAATAACCCATATAGTAGTTAAGGTTTTAACCCCCGTCCCCCACTACTCACCCGGGCACCCGGTAGGTCTAACCACCCACCCCGAGCCCACTATACCCACCACTACCCATTGATTAGCATAGTGGTACATAATACCCATATAATATGGACATGATAAGCCACTATAGCAGTCAATGGTCACCCTAATAAAAAAGCATGAAGGCCAAAAAAACACAGTAATAAAAGATATACACAAGCATCTAAACACCCCAATTCAAGAAATAAAGCACTAGCCAACTAATCAATAAAATAAATAAAAGCACTAGCCAACTAATCAATTAAAGAAATAAAAGCACTACCCAACAAAACAATTAATTAATTTAAACCAGTAGCCAACAAAATCACTTTAAGGTACTGTACATCCTTTAAATTAATTTAACCTATCACATGGTACATTAAACAATGGGATTGTCTTCAATTCCATTGGCTGTAATACCATGTGATTTAGCCATGTGGTTTTAAGGATGTTACGTACCTCCCTTATAGATGACGTCACATCCTTAAACAAAATTAAAAAGAGGCGGGCACATGAAACAGCGTCCAATCGGATTGGAGCACTACCATCTGACCCTATTAAAGGCCTGTTCCGTCTCATTTTAGCTCAAGAAGTCGTTGTGGCAACTTCCGTTGCTGGATTTACAATGGGGTTCTTTGGATTACAATAAAAGATTAAAGAAAAGAAGAAAAAAATTACAGATGAAGATAGAAGATGGTAAAAGAAAGAACATTTTTTTCCCCCCTGATGCTGTTCTTCAAGGAGGATGGAGATGGATTGCCGGTGATGATGTCGCGGGTCGAGAGCTTCCTGAAATGCTGGGATTCGTAGGGTGAAGACTTCTAAAGGTAAGATAAATATTATAAATATAAATAGGGAGAAGTAGTGGCTCCGTGAGTAAAGACACTGACTGGCACTGAGTGTGAAGCAGGAGAACCTGGTCCAATTCCTGGTGTCGGCTCATTGTGACCTTGGGCAAGTCACTCTATCTCCCTGTGCCTCAGGCACCAAAAATATACATTGTAAGCTCTACGGGGCAGGGACCTGTGTCTGAAAAATGTCTCATGAACATGCTATTATTATTATTATTATTATTATTATTATTATTATTATTAAATGTATGTCATTGTCTTTAATCAGGTTTTTTCATTGTATTTTTTTTTTCTGTTTTTGATTGCCCATTGACTGCTAATGTATTAATCTGTGCCCCTTTAGGGTACAGATAAATACAGTGCAAGCCAATGCATTTTTTGGCAAATGCTTGTTTTCAATTGATTGTTATTTTTTCTATTTCTGTTTACTGTTTTGATTAAATTATTTGGAAATTGGATGGCTTGTTTTTAGCACTGGTTAGCGTTTTAAATTAATTCATTGTTTTGCTAGCTAATGGTTTAAATTAATTAATTGATTTGTTGGCTAGTGGTTTTATTTCATTCATTGATTGGTTCGATAGGTATTTATTTATTTCTATTCTTATGTTTCGGAATAACATAATTGGAATTCTTTTTCTGTTTTAATGATAGATTAATGTAATTGATGTGTAGTTGATGATTTTTAGTTCTTTAATTGTTGGGGTGTTTAGGTGCTTGTGTATTTCTTTTATTCTTGTGTATTATTGGCCTTAATTATTTGTATTAGGTTGACCATTGAGTGCTATTGTGGCTTATCATGGCCATATTATGTGGGTATGAATTGATATACAAAACCCCAGGAAGCTCTTTTAGGGAACCCCTGAGCCCCCACAAAATATATATATATATATATATGTATGTAAGTGTCAAAAAGGAGTGCTATTGAGCGTGGCATATGTATACAACAGACGACAGAGAAGCCCAATGCTACATCCAACATGACAGAAATACACGGTCAAATACTTCTATATAATAAGAAAGATACCCGGGCGCTATCTCTATCCATAGTGGGTCTATAAATGGTTATGAAGAACAAAAAAAAAAGGGGGTATAATACAGCCTTTCAGTAATTCGTGATTGTCTGGTGATGTCCTCGTATGACTCAAAACCCCAACAGGATCTATCCAGGACCCTTAATGATAGTAGAACACAGGGAGAGATGGGGGAGCACAGTGTGAGGGAAGGTAGTTTAAAAGTGTATTTTATTCCGCTGAAAGTCAAATGTGGTGTAGAACACCTCTATTTGGCCTTCAGTCTATGAAGTAAATTTCTAGGGTGTTGAACGTATATAAAATAAATGTATAAGTGAAAGGATAACTCACACGGCCTTGTGTGAGTTCTATCACATCAAGGTTTCTTTAACTGCTTGGTCTTCCTTTGGGATGCAGATCCTTCTTCTTGTCTTCGCTCCTCGCTGTCTTTCAGATGTTCTCCGTTGGATGCGTGGCTCGTTCGAATGTTCTCCGTTGGATGCGTGGCTCGTTCACAATCGTTTTTCTCGTAGAAATGAAAAATGCAGTTAGATATGCACACGTAAAAGCTAGCTGCAATGCAGGGGGAGACTGTGAGATAATCTGTTACTCCACGTTAAATATACTAATGATATCTCACTCACACGGCCTAATGTGAGTGTTTTCCTGTAGCAGTGTCTTGTTGTCCCTTTAGTCAGGGATTGCAGATGGGAACAGGAGATGTAACTTAAGGGTCACCTGATAGTGAAGGGAGGGATTCGGAAAAATATATAAAGTCAAATACTCACACGGGCCAGTGTGAGTACACACTTGTAAATGTTTCTTTTGGGCTTCTGAATCCTGTGGTGGAGACCTTCTGTGTGCTGATGTGGGGGGTAAATATAGAGACTATGGGATAATGATGGTCTATAAGAATTGTACTTTAATGGAGAAAAACACAGTAAAAACAAAAACAATAAAATAACATGGAATGTAAAAACTAAAAGCAAAGAAGCAACTAATTGCTTCTAAAAGAACAGCAAGGGGAGTCAAATAAGTGGTAAGTGGTGAGAAGTCCCTGGTCTCCGCGTCCGGATTTGGGGGATACCACGTCACCTCTGTCTCCTCTGTAATGGCTGCAAACTGTCCTAGATGCAGAGCAATGCGTTTCACCCTATACAGGGCTTCCTCAGGCTCAAAGTGTGCTCAATCGCTGAGTGCTGGCCGTTATATGTGTCCTCCGACCAATCACTCAGTCCTTCTGGTGATTGAAAGTTCATCTTCGCGCGACAGAGCGCCGCCATCGTGATGGATGCGCACGCATCCTGTGGGGAATTCCTTCTGCCTCACTCGTGATGTGTTTAAGTGACGTCCTCGGCTCATATTACCTCAGGTAATTCGCGCATGCGCATTGCGCTGATATCCTAGCTGCAGACTCGTCACTCTGTTCCCCTGGTATTGGAAAATGTGACGGAGCGTCGCCATCTTAGTAGTTGCGCGTGCAACATGTGGTAATGAAGCTGTTTTAATATAAATTTTAATATTAGAGTAGATGAGCAGGGGATCTCCGGAGCAGAACCATGTTGATTTGAGGTCCGGTGACCCCCTGCTTCCCAAGATACAGGCCCCGTTATGGGGTGCCGGTATCTCATATGCATTTAAATTTCCAATATCACGTGACTGTGGGAATAAAATGCATAGGAGATACCGACACCCCATAACGGGGCCTGTATCTCGGGAAGCAGGGGGTCCCCGAACCTCAAATTAACGCGGTTCTGCTGCGGAGACGCCCTGCTCATCTACACTAGTATTCAAATTTATATTAAAATCATGTGATCGCTGGTGAGATATGCGCAGGGAGAGGCGACTCTCTCTTTGCAGCTCTCTATGCAGCTGGAAAAAATCGCCCGGTTAGCCCTTTTGAGAGAGGCGATCATCACGCCGCCGGCTACTCGCCCGGTTTGGGAATTTTGATTTCACGGGTAATCAAGGCTTTCTGAATACCGTGATAGCAACGCTCAAAAAACTGGCGGCGTACCCGGCGATTTCTTTTCTGAAGGCTTATAGAATAGGCCCCTAAGACTTGCACATTGTGGCGGCATTGACAAATTCATTCCACTGAAGCTCCTCTCACACTCTGCAGTGCAAACTGGTATTGAATGAAGTGCTTCAATTATTTTTTTTTAAGATCCTTGCGTATCTTAATTCCTTTACTGTCCTTTAATTCACTGAAACCTGTCTGTGTATGTCGTCCATACAATCCAACATTCTCTGCCAATTCTTTTATTTCATTGTCCCCGTCTGTACAATTCGAATTCTGTGACCCATTTTCAATGCAAAGGTATCGGGATTGCCTGATTAGTGTTTCACATTATTCTTTGCATGCTCATGCCGGTTGTAAATAGCCTGGATTTCATATTGTTAATCAAACTTTTTAAAAATCGATTCCTGTAGACGGTGGGAACTTTACCAACAGGAAGTAAAACATTATTTTCCCAACTGCTTCTTTTGCTTTGATGCAGAACGTGCCTGGTTTTTCGGTCTGACATTCTATAACCATTAACGTTCTATTTGTTTCTGAGTGAGCCTTATGCAAAGTACATTTTCGACTTTGTAATTCCCAAGATAGTTCAGAAAGCTCAAATAAAACATCGTACAACAGACCTACAGCTGCAGCGGCTGTTATTCAAACAAATCACGGCGCCGATTTCGTGTGCTCTTCTGTACTCCACGCAGCATGAACGCGGCAATCGCCCCAGGCACCCGCGCTTATCGCGATTGCTTTGTTGAATTTCATGGATTCTGTTTCTTTGTGTGCAATGAAATGAATGAATTGCAATGTGTACAGTACTGTGCTACTATGTCAATTTCAGGTGTTTAAAAACCAGAACACTAAAAGGCCATTTTCTGCACTCGCCGCAATCGCGTCTTAAGGCGGAAAGGTTGAAAGACATCCCGCGTCATGACATCGGTATTCCGATGTACACAACGCGTGAAGTGTTTGAATAACGGCCGCTGCAGCTATACATTTTCAATGAATGCAGAAGATTCTAAAAAACCTTCTCTAAACCTTAATATTTGGTTCTTTCCGTGCATACTTTAGAAGTATCAAAACTCGCCAGGGGGCAAAATGCGACCGGATTTGTCGAGCAATGTATGTATGTATGTATGTATGTACTGTATGTATGTATGTGTGTGAGGCCTTTATATATACATGGTTAAGGAAACACATCTTTTATTAAAAGGAATGATAGCCTTCATTACAATTTTTTTTTTGTTTCATTACAATTATTTTGTCCCACTCTGCAATTGGTCTGTTTGTGGTGTACCTTTTTAAGTCCTTTTAATGAACAGTAAATTACCTCTTTAATTATACTGTATGTATTGTATATCATTTTATATGTACCCATGTGTACATTACATACTATCAAATGTATCTACTTTATATCATTACAGATGGATAATGTATACATATTTGAAATATTAGATAGTTTGTGTGTATATATAGTATATAATTATATGGTATATAAACACTGCTTATCTATTCATTCTTCCTTACTAAACACTTTGTTGTGCTTTTTCGATTCAGATTTATTTGAAAAGCAATTAATCATATCTTAAACTACAAAACAAGCATTGAAAGGATTAGACCTCATGTTGCATGCCTGAGTCCTTTCAATTTCTTGCAAACTCAATATACATTGGTAAGTAGGACTGGAGGCTTTAAAAGCCAGATCCTTTTATTGCCTCCCTGCCTAGTGAACCAGGAGATGCGATTGCAGCTAATGGTAATTTGAACACGTTTGCTCATAACCAAATTGAAATATGAAAATGCCTGACAAACATACACAACTGATGTATTCAGGATCAGTCAGCTGTAAACCTCAAACAGATAGAAGAAGCGATTTTGCCAGAACGTTTATTGCTTCCCGAGAGCTCTGCATTTCAGACGGTGATTGCACTGTGCTGGCGAGACTCGATACCACTATATTTTTATTTACCAGCCTACCTTTTCGTTTCTGAAACTTGGACAAGAACAGCTTTTGTCCTGTAACATAAACTTTTGTAAGTAGGGGCACTCCGAGCTATGCCTCGTTATATAAAGCTGTCGTCCCTGTTTTTTGTTTTTGTACATACATGTAAGCCCTCATATCCACAGACTGTGTGTGTTATGGTGGGGCCTGAGTCTATCCTCCCTTAGTACAAACGATTTCTTCAAAGTAAAGGTCTCCTCTATGACCGAGATGCAAAGAAGAGCTCTACTCACAAGTTCATAATGAAGTTCTCCATTTAATGTGACAGCCAAGAGCAGTGGAAAGACAATGTTTCAGGTTCCATATGGACCTTTCATCAGGTCCCCCTTAGTACACCATAATCGGATTAACAAGACAAATAAAAACAGATGAGATTTGTGTATATATTAACCAGTGTTTTATGACCCATGAGCAACCATTACCCAAGGGTCCTCACCCTTAAATTCCAACTGTCAACTCAACACTATATGAGGAAACCGGTACTTCCGGTAAAACGCGTTGAGTGGCACCTGATCTATTGGTGTAGGAAGCAGAACGCCACATTACCTACACACCTGCTCAAGACCCTGCCGGGAGATTACATCCGGGAGTGCGGGACGGGAGCGAGCAACATGAGCGTAGCAGAGGAAGGCAGAGAGAAAGCCGATATGCCCTGACGGGCCGTGCTCCTTTGATTACTTTTAATGCGATTGTACATCTGACACCATAAAGGTGACCAGACCCTATGGATTAAACATACCCCAGAGACGGACTACACAAAGACACCGTATTGCCATTATTTTGGCTCATGTTTATAAAGAATGAGGAATATGTGAGTACACACTTCACAGGACTTCAAGATTCACAGATAACAATATTGTGTTTGAACGTATTGCACTATATTGTGTATGTTTTTCTATTTTGCATTCACCTGCGCTCCCCAACTATCCGGACAACTATTCATTTGGGATTGAGAAAAACAATCCATCAAGGGTTTGAGCTGCAAAGTATTTTTTAATTAGTATCACTGAATTTCAATATCACAGTTTTCGCTTTCTAATTTGTAAGTTAAGTCACTATCCTAATTTGGATTTATATTCACCTTAGCAATATCACTGGATATTATTAGATCTAAGCGCCTTCTGGATAACACTTTTATTGCTTCACAAGTATCAGGATCTGCCTTTTCTGTTGACCGGTTCTCCTCACAATCGACTTATCTCCTTTCCTGTCTTTCACTTCTCCCTCCTTGGCTAGCAGTCTCCTACAAGCCTCTTCTTTCACCTCTGTGAGTGTCAGGCTGTCTCTTTTAAGCAACTCGGTGTCACCTGGGCTTTCTCTCTGTGTGCCTCTCAGTGTCACAACCTATCTCTGTGTCTGTCTCAGAATGGAAGTTGGACTCTCTCTGTGTTGCCAGGTAGATTATAGACAGTGTCTCTTATTCCTTATCACACCATGTGATAGGTGTAGCAGATTAGTTCTGTATTGTCCACGTGTGTGTGTATGTATGTATATATGTGTATATATAGCGTGTGTGTGTGTGTGTGTGTGTGTGTGTGTAACAGGGGCTACATGCAATGTATATATTTAACTGAACTGGGTAGGGGGGGGGGGGGAGGTTAACCACGTTCCTCTGACCTCTGGGAATCCCCTGGTTCCTGAGATATGAGTGTTTTTGTGTCACAACATATATGGCCACGAGGTCATCAACAGAACATCTCATCTACCGATGGCGTTGCCACTTTCTATTGACAGCCGGGGTGATTCGGACCACGTGATCATACAGCTAAACCCCGTTATAGCGCGGTCCTCGGGGTCCACCCAAGACCACCGTGTTAGTAACGGGGTCGCGAAAAAACAAAATGGGCGCCGCCCAAATTTTTTTTTTAAATAGCCGCCGTGATCTGGGACTCCGCGCTGCCGAAGGGGGAGAGCTGAGATAACTCTCCCAGAGCCCAGCGTCGCAATGGCAGGCCCCCGGACCCCCCCCCCCCCCCACTCCCAGCAGCACTTACCCTTACCCAGCATCTGCAGCAGTTGATCTGTGCAGAGAAGCTGCGAGGGGGAGGAGAGCTCACGGGATGTCAGCTGTTTCTGAGTTCCCGGCCAGGGATCAGCTCCCTTCAATTCTCCCCCACAGCAGCAGAGATACAGGCAGGGAGAAGGGGGAGGCTCCCTGAGCCCAGTGTCGCACCAAACCACAGCACCCCACAGCAGCACTTACCCAGCATCTGCAACATTTGATCTGTGCAGAGAAGCTGCGAGGGGGAGGAGAGCTTTGCTGGGATGTCAGTTATTTCGGAGTTCCTCGGCCAGGGATCAGCTCCCTTCAATCCTCCCCCACAGCAACAGAGATACATTCAGGGAGAGGGGGGGGGGCTCTCCCTGAGCCCAGCGTCGCAGCGGCAGGCCCAAAACAGTGTGCTGTGCAGTGTGCAGTGAGAGTGTGTGTGCAGTGAGAGTGTGTGTGCAGTGAGAGTGTGTGTGCAGTGAGAGTGTGTGTGCAGTGAGAGTGTGTGTGCAGTGAGAGTGTGTGTGCAGTGTGTGCAGTGTGTGCAGTGTGTGCAGTGTGTGCAGTGTGTGCAGTGTGTGCAGTGTGTGCAGTGTGTGCAGTGTGTGCAGTGTGTGCAGTGTGTGCAGTGTGTGCAGTGTGTGCAGTGTGCAAAAAAAAATTTTTATTTTTTTTTTAAACGGGAGCCACGTGAAACCCGTGTTATAACGGGTCGCGCTATAACGGGGTTTAGCTGTATTGTGTTCACTGGGCAAGGATTCTTGCCTGTTAAACAAAACTAGTTGTTTGTCAGAGGTTGGGGCACCACAGGTAGTCTCAGAGGAACCCCCTCATTTAGCCCCCCCCCCCCAAGAAAAACAAATCATGCATACTTTAAGATTCTTCTTTAAGATTATTTTACGTTTTCCTGGATATCAGACACGGTACCACAATACAGGTACCTCAAGGTTGCCAACAATTCTGGTCCCAGGATGTCTCCCAGCCTAATGGGCTTCTCCTCTTTTTTGTACAGGTGTAGGAAAGGGATTAGGCAAAGCCGGTGACAGGGGAAAGACATTCACAGTGAGAAGAGACATAGAGGACATTGCATAGGTACAGTCACAGCGAGAAAAGGCTTAAGGGACAGTGACAGAAGGACTGTGACATTGAAAAGGTACAGTCTCAGTCTGATGGAACATATGGGTCAGAGGCAGGATGACTGTAATATTTTAACGTTATAGTCACAGCGAGGAGCATATGGGGCAGAGAATATGCAGCGTAGTGGTAAGGTGATTGCAGCTTAGCTCTTCATGAAATTCTAACAGATATTTAGCTCCTGGAATATACAGTACTTTATGTCTGATCTTATATAAAGTTAGTCCCACTCCTGGTACAGATGCAGATCTATATGGAGTAGCTTTGGGAAAGTGTATAGAGTAACCGCTCTGATTGGCATGTCTGGGGGTGCAATGGGATGTACAGCAAGTTTCAAGGCAATCTTGTATCAAAAGCAGTGCACAGTGCTGAAAGTGTAGTTTAGTGGCATGAACACTGACTTTGAAGTGGGTGAATAAGATTCAAATCCTGATATCAGCTTCTTTTGTAACATTGGGCAAATTACTTTATCTCACTGTGCCTCTGGCACAACAACGTGAGCCAATTACCTACCCCTATGATGTATTTGTGCACCCAAAGTTCACCTTTATTATAAGGAAACTCTGATACTGGCTTTAGCCAGCTTTTAATTGCAGAAAAGCATATGCTTCATTCATTTAACCCCTTCTGGGCATTTTCACATATCTCACAAAGTTTAGTCCACAGGACATTAATAAATTACATATATTCCGTGTAGGTACCTGTGACAGGGTGAATGAACGTCACCAGCCATACTGTATACCTGGCAAACCTATGTTTAGGCTTACAGTGCAGCAGTGACAAGGTTAAGTTTCAGTTGAGAAGGGCTGCTTAATTAGTTTGACCCCAGCTGCATAATCAAGGTGTTTTAAAATCCCCAGGCTGTACACACATACAAGCTAGCTGGTCAGGAGACAGGACTGAAATACTGAAGAGATTACTGCTATAAGGTCTGTTTTTCAAAGTACGTGTGATGAACTGTCTATGTCCTGCATGCTGAAGAGAAGCTGCCTTGTTTTCTATGCTGAAGAGAAGCTATTTTGTTTTTGTGTGCTGTATAATTTTAAGGCTCAATAAAGAAGCCTTATCAAGAGAACCCGCGTGTGTGGTTGCATGTACCCTGCAACAGTACCTGTTAAACAGAGTCAACCTTGATGAGGTTGGCCGGCTTGAATCATGTTTTGATCAAAAGATGCAGCCAAAGGACTCCTTTATTACACAGACATGGGTTCTAAATGTAAACATGTCACTAGTGTAATTTCAGACCTGTCTTTGCTTTGGTACATAGGATCCGACAGCCCATTCCTTTCTTTACTGTAACATATCAATACATTGTTAGCATTTTCCATTCATATGGCTGTTTATGTTTCTGCATGAATTCCCACATCCTTTCTGATTAATACAGTCCATTGATCCTATGTCTAATCTGTCGAAGCTCTAATTAGCAAAGTGGGTTACACAATTATTTAATGTAGTGGTGCACATTTACATTTTCAAGACGAGAGAGAGAGAGAGACTCGGAAGGAACAGGTCCCAAATCAGAGTGGGCCCAGGACTGTGGGGTCTGCTTGTCTTTCATGATCTCGTGCATCTGCTCCTTTAACCCATCATTAGGTCACTTTGGCCCTAAGTGGGACTGTTAAACATGTTACTGTCATTACATTACTTTGGTCCTAAGTGGCACTTTAACCCAGGGGTGCGCAAAGTTTTTAACCTGCGACACCCCCCCACCCTTCCATGCCTGCTTACCTCGCCGCCCCCCTCCTCCTCGGCTCCAGTGTCAAATGACGGGGGTCATGTGACGTCACGTTGCCATGGCAACATGACCATGTGACCATGCAGTGTCGTTTGATGTTGGTTACCATGGCGACGCGTCACCGAAGATCAGGTAGAGGACGCTGCAGAGGCCTTGCGGGGTCCCATTGGCATTTAATTTAAATGCCTTGGGGAGAGCTCTGTAGCTGCCGCCTCACACCCCCCCTTGGAAATTCTCCCACCCCCCCACTTTAACCCAGTAAACATGTTACTGTCATTAGGTCACTTTGGTCCTACGTTTGACCAACCCTTTGAGTACTGGCACATTGTGATCATGTAATCACTTCTCGGGATCCTAATATTACTGTTCTCTTCCATTTGTCGTCTGGTGAGATTGCATTTAGTGCTCCACATCATCTCCCCTAGACAATGGGCAAAATAAGCATGGGGCATTCAAGGGGTTAATCCAGGGTTGCGCAAAGTGGAGGGCGTGCCCCCCAGGAGGGGTGGGAGAATTTCCAGGTGGGGCGCGGCGGCTACAGAGGTCCCGCACTCTCCCCCAAGGCATTTAAATTAAATGCCGGGGAACCGCGCAAGGCCTCTGCAGCTTCTCCTATAGAGGCGTCGACATGGTAACCCAACAGCAGATTACGCCACAGGGTCACTTGACGTGACGTCGTGTTGGCATGGCAACATGACGTATCATGACCCCGTGACGTCATTTGACACCGGGGCCGAGCAGAAGGGAGGGTGCGAGTCTGGAGGTGAGCAGACAGGTTGCGCAGGATCCAAACTTTGCACACCCCTGGGTTAATCTACTAAACATGTTACTGTCATTAGCTCACTTTGGTCCTATGTGAGACTGACCCGTTGACCTATTAAACATGAGTCTTACCTGGGACTGACCTTTTCACTCCCGTCCTTTGGATTACCTCTCCGAACATGCAAAATAATTTAATCAAAGGAAACTTGTGCAGAGAGTTGTACCCGATGTTGTGTTGTATCCAGCCTGAAATGCCATAAATATACTCAATAATAAATAATAATCTTGCATGCATTTATGATGTAATTTATTACTGTGGAGATATGAGGGAGGCTGCAGCGTGTAGAGATTTATTACAAACCCTGGGGCTACTGCTTCCTCTGTATTCTGTGTAGGCCACGGAGCAGCTGGTGAAAGGGAAGCAGGGTACGGTTAACCCAGGGGTGGCCAACTCTAGTCCTCGACAGCTACCAACAGGTCATGTTTTCAGGATATCCCTGCATCAGCACAGGTGGCTCAACTGTGCTAGAGCAAGGAGATCCTGAAAACCTGACCTGTTGGTGGCCCTTGAGGATTGAAGTTGGCCACCCCTGGGTTAACCCCTACTGTGCCAAAGGGCAGGAGAAGCAGTATGCCTCAGGCCCCTCTGGCCATGAAGGAGTTAAATCGTAAAAAGGCACACTGTTTTTCACATCCCCTCCTTTCTGGACGAAGCTCCTTTGAAGCTTCTCTCAGTCTCTCCGCACAGGGCCATGTTTCTCCAGCTCCTCTCTGTAATTTCCTATCATTATCCATCATTTCTCTCCTTGAAGTATTTTTTTTCTTTTGACTGTTTTTTTTTTTTCTTTTTATTATTCTTCCTTCTCTTAAGTTAAATTATGTTTTCAAACACTGCACGTTTTCGACTAAATGGGACAGGATCTGACAGCCGAGCTCTCGCCCTCTCAGATGAAAGACATGGTGTTGGCAGAGTGGATGCATTAAGGCCCATATGTATTAAGCAGTCTTCTGCTGCAGGGCACCTTTATGGAGCTGGAAGACACCTTATTGCTCATTGACTTGAATAGGCTGTAAGGTGCCTCCTGTGCCGGAAGGTGTCTTATTGCAGAGAACTGTTTAGTAAATGTGGCCCTAAAAATTTGCTGGCAAATCCCCTCTGCGGTGATATAAAGCAGCGTACTGAGTAAAACTCCATGGTTCTTCTCACTAAGGGTCAACAGAGAGATGCAGGCACACAGACTTAAACAAACACATTTTAATGTGCAAAGAAACCAACATTTCGGCAGAATTATACTGCAGTTGGTTTCTTGGCACAATAACATTTGTTTGTTTAAGTCCATGTGCCTGCATCTCTCTGTTGACCCATTGCTGTTTCTGGGATTCTTGGACTCCCTCTGTGGTACAGAGCACTGGCAGCTAAGTATCTCTCTTTACTACTTTACTGAGTACCTGCATCTCCCGTTGAACCTGTATAAGCTCTTCTCACTAAGGGGCAGATTCATAAAGCACCAATACGGGTTAGCGCAGGTGAACCAGCGTAAACTTTTATGGAAGTCAACAGGAGTTAATGCCAGATCGGGCACTGTCCCATACCAGCACTTGATGAATTTGTGCCTAAGAGCGAGATTTATAAAGGTACTCTAAATCAAATCTCCTATCATGTAATGTTACCTAAAACAGGAACGGACGTTACGTTCTCTGAGTTAACATTGTATCCTCAATCCCAATTCTAAGCCTGATTATAATCATTTGCATAGACTTAGTGCCACGTTACTGTAGCATAAGTCACGTTACCATCCAATAACGTGACATTATCTCAGTCTTGGCATTAGCCCTACATACAATATTTATAAAGGTTACGCTTAACTGCAGCGTCACATCCGTCCAGACACTGCAGAAGTCCTATTCCATTGTCCGGATAGGAGTAACGCCAAGTTTAGGTATTACAAATAATGTAATGTGAAGCCTCTGAACAGACATTCGTCGATATATATGCTTTTATGATAACGTCTCGTTTGCATATCATGCCATTATCACAAACGTCCATTATAATTACTGCCCTGCTCTTTAGGGGAGAAAACATGGCTTGGGCTTTATGGCTCTGAGCCTTTATCCTATGTGGTTGTTTATCTGCATTGTAACATACTGAGATAACTCACTGTATGTGATTGTCAAGTACGGCACACCTGTGAGCACGTGACCTGTGTACGGTTCAAGGGTTAATATACAGTTCTCTAACTGGCCCACTTTTCACCTTCTGCAAAGGTTCCTCAAATTAACTATATTTCCCCTCAATCCGTCCCCATATACCATCTGTCATGTACAGCACACTAGTGAGCACGTGACTTAGATATGCAACCAAGGTTAATACACACGACTACTCTAGCCAACTCCCCATTCTCCTCCGCAAGGTACTATCAATGAGTAAATATTTACCCCTTACTCGATTGCAATCATATCTATCCGCTTTCACGACAGAAGAAATATGCAGATAATATATGTAATTATATATATCTGTCAGGGTCTAAGGTCCTGTTTTATTAATGAAAAACTATGCACTTAACACAAAAAAATCTGCTGCAGCAAAATGTGTCTGAAAATGTAAGTTATTCTCTACAAAGCATGCAACAGTTCATTCAGAGCGCAAAGCATCACTTATAAAAGATTGTTTTAATATATATATAAAAATACAGTGCATTAGATTTTAGAAAAAAATATTTCAAGAACACACAGTTACAATAAATGCAGAAGAGTTTCTTAAAATAAAAGGATAAAACATATGTAAAAATTCCTATACTTGACCATACTGTATGTCATAGGCTATACCCAGAGAAGTCCCTGCCATAGGAAAGATGGGAACTCGTGTGTCTGATCCCAAAACGTGTTACATTCTGATTTTCTATTCAAACATGCCAACCTTTTTGCCCAGATCTTCTGCACTGAGACACACATAAAACCCACCCCTGTCGTAAATCAGCTCGTGCTGACATTTTTATGATTTGAAATAAAACTCCTCTAGAAAGACATTTAAAGTCTGAATAAATATATAACATACCCAACTTAATTTACCTAATACTTAGACAGGCACGAGTCATATCAGTAGATTCAGGTGAGTTTGCTGAATGTAACAATACGTATTTTGACCAGCGTGCTGCTAAATTTCAGTGACAAATGGATGTCTGTCCCTGGTCAACTTCTAAACCTCAAGTGTTTGGCCTCATTGTATTCGTCTCCTTGCATCAATTACAACTATCTAAACATTATTCTTTAGAATAGAGGTTATCATCGGATGTCCTCATTTTAATTAATTCACCCTTTGGTGGAATACTGTCTTAGCCACACACCCTGAACCCTGCAGAACCCTCCAGAGAATGCCTTTGAAAGTAGAATGTTAATTTTAATATCAGGAGAGCCATAATCTTATCCCATCTCTGGCAAAACAAATGCCCTTATCCCTCAATTCTATCAGTCCCATACAACACATATTCAACTTTTAATGGGTCATCAGTGATACTCTCAGTTAAGCCCTCTTTGTAGATCAGCACAGACACAGGAAGGGTCATGACCTGTCATAAACATTATTTCTTGTATGTTTTTAAGTCTAACTGTTACCACATTAACCCCTAAAGCACCATATTGATTAACATGCTTAAAACTCCCCACCATTTTTATTACAGTGATTCAGAAGTATTAAGTGGTACTTCCATGCTAATCCCTTGCCTCTTTATTTAATATACCATAGCATTGCTGAACGTGTAAAATAGTTTACCACAATACTTGCATGCCTGCTGTGTACAGTTCACATTATGGCCATAAAGTCTTTGTCGATTATCCCATTTTACATATACTCAAGCGCTTAGTTGCTGCTCAGGCTTGCAAAGCATCACCTTGCACACTATAAGGGATCTGTCTGAACATCCAGGAAGTGACATCATCTGGTCCGAAGCTACCACTGCCATCCTGCTTCCTGGAAAATCCTGCCCTTACTCCTCTGACAGGAAATCAGCCTCTCTATGGCTCTCATTGCCAGCAGCTGCCTCTGGCCTTAAATAGCAGGCAGTTGCTACTAGTCTGCTCGTGCAAAGTACAGGTTACCTTGTCCTGTCTGAGCTCTCCCTTGCCTTTGTTTTGTCTGCATCCTGTCTTGACCTTGGAACCAAATCTGACTGCCCCTTACCTGCCACCTGCCTTGACCTCGGAACCGGACCTGACTACCCTTTGCCTGCCACCTGCCTAGACCTCGGAACCGGACCTGATTACCCCTGCATCCCAGGCCTCTGATCCCAGGCCAAGGTCGGTGTATTACTCCCTACCTCTGCTCTGCGGGTCCGTATCCTGTTTTGCAGTCAGCAACGTTACACTTACTTGGTTATTCCACACTGGAATGCGCTTCACTTTATCATTGTCTGCCACTGCTAACCCACTCCTACCCAACCCCAAGGACATATCTCCCTCCCTACAACAAACGGGCAATTATCTCTAAGAAAAGCTGGTGTCGGAGTGCATAGAGATACTTAGTATCATAATGCCATGCCCCATGTTTATTATGTCCTGTAAGAACATGTCTAAACAGTATGAGATACATAGTATGTTTTATCTAATATTATCCATTTTATTTGCAGTGTTAACATGGAATTTCAACATTACAGTCTTTAATCACTCTGTAAATACAAGGCGACTGAATCTGGTATACGTGCATTTTCTGGAAAGTCAAGGAACAAAGGGAGGGTGTGTGAAACATTTGGGTGCCTAGAGACGCAGCTACTATGTTATGGGGCGTGGCACTCCAGGGGCCCCATGACTTAGTGAAAATGTGTGAGAATGGGGAGCTCTATGTGAATAAGCAAATGTAAACAATTATTAAAATAGTGTAATAAAGGAACACATGTTTTAAACCATAAAATGGTGTGGTGTTCTCTTTAAAACAATTTCTTC
This sequence comes from Ascaphus truei, assembly GCF_040206685.1. Taxonomy (NCBI): domain Eukaryota; kingdom Metazoa; phylum Chordata; class Amphibia; order Anura; family Ascaphidae; genus Ascaphus; species Ascaphus truei. The sequence continues at coordinate 68,192,242 of NC_134488.1, read as the reverse complement.
ATTAACAGCTAACCGGATTCTTCCTCCAGGATTTCATAGATGGAAAAAGAGAAAATCCAATAGTGTAGATTGTACAGGTATATTTCTATGACATGTAGATCTTCAATGGTCACACTTTCATTTTCAGAAAATTCAAAGGACAATGTACAAAAGTCTTTGGGGTGATCCTCAGCAGGTCCTTGTGTAGTCCTGTGTGCTTTTGTGTCTCTCTCCCTCTCCTTGTGGCTCAGGGGAACGCTGACACACTCACCCAGCGTTCACTTCCTGGTTGTGACATCATGAGGTCTCTCGAGATGTGGGGTTGTAGAGACAGGAACAGTTGTGCGGACCTCCGTTCACCTCCCTCTCCTCTGTGCTGTGGTACTGGCTTAAAACTCTACACGTTTCGCCTTGCGGCTTCGTTAGGAGGTCGCACAGCTGCCACCCCTGAAGAATAGTAGTAGCTACGCCATAATACTACTGCTCGTTTTTGTATCGGAGATTGCATTCAGGATCACAGAGCGCAATCTATCAGGAAGTGGAACGAAAGATGTGGAATCCTCGTCTTCTGTTTCTTCATCAGTGACGGAGCGATCACGGGATCGCGAGCATTGGAGGGGCCGTGGCAAACAAAAGGTTAAGGGTCAAATCAAGACATGCGAATGTATCTAAAATTGGTTTGCATATTTTGTACAGAAAGAGTTAGAGAGATAGAGAGTATTTTTTGTAGAATACCCATTGAGGTATACCTCCCAAAATACTCCTCTGTGCAACAAATGAAGAGATACCTGTAACTACAACTGAGAGAACTGCGAGAAAAAAGCTCATTTAAACAATTTGGATATATATTGCATATCCAAATGAGCTTATTTTGCAGGTCTCTAAATGTTGTATAGATGAGTGGCTTGGGAGGTATTATAAGTCAACTCTAATTAATACGACTCCCATAAGCCCTAAAGTGAACTGCTTGTGAACGCTATCTCAGCTTTTATTATTTTTTTCGGGACTGAAAAGGGAAAATTTGGTTTCATTTGCATCCTATGGTAAAAGCTTAGCACATCTCTAAAACAGGCCCTTATACCATCAAGTTAATGCTAAGAGTTGATTTCATTTGATGTCCTTTTGTATCAACGTCTGACATAGTTTAACATTATCTTTGCTCTTCGTGTGTTAGTGAACGATTTATGGAATGGCACTTAGATGGTTCAAGGGATTGGTTATAAAAGCAGTTAGGTGAGAAGTTATAGGGAGCGATTATAGGAGCAGTTATAGGGAGCGATTATAGGAGCAGTTAGGGAGGAAACATAGGGAGCGGTTACAGGGAGCGGTTATTGGAGCAGTTAAGGAAAGCAATATAGGGAGCGGGTATAGGAGTAAAGGGAGGTGTTATACGGAGCGTTTATAGGAACAGTTAGGGGAGGATTTATAGGGAGCAGTTATAGGAGCAGTTAAGGGAAGAGGTATAGGGAGTGGTTATAGCAGCAGTTAGGGGAATAGTTCTAGGGAGCAGTTAGGGGAGAAGTTATATGGAGTGGTTATAGGAGCAGTTATAGTAGGACCTATAAGAAGCGAATGTAGGAGCAGATACTGTAAGTAAAGAGTTAGAGAAGTTCAAAAACAAAAGATAGGCTTAAAACATAGCATAAAATTCTTTATATTCTGAATAAAACAGGACAACATAAAAAATCGCACTCACAAGCATAAAATATTCACCTGCTATTTGGAGTTTTTAACTCCCACTGAGAGAAGCTGGTCGTCCTTTTTTTGTCTTCCTGTGGATCTCTGTTCACTCTGAGTACCCAGTCCATCAGTTTATGATTTTGCCCCCCCAGTTCCCGCCCCCACCCCCCAGGAGCCTTCTGCGATGTATCACACTGGAGATAGTCCATGGAGCAATGTCCCCGGTGATCTATAGGTTCCAAAAAACAGAATTAGTTCAATGAAGGGGAACCAAGGAACAGAGCTGATGCATGCTCTATCTCTCAGCCTGCAAAGTTTGGTTTATCCTACGCATTTCACCACTGCCTATGACTTTGTCAAGGGATACAGAGAAGGCGTTATAGAAGTGAGCCTCTGGAAGACTAGTTATGTCATGGAACAAGAATCACATCTTTGTTTCACCCCCCTTTCCTTTGCAGCTTCTGCTTGTCAGGTTCTCATTTCCAGCTGCATGTAATTTGCTCTGTACGCACACACAGTGCCTGTGTGTTAGACACAGTGTTGCAATCCCTGTCTCTGCATTATGCCAGTGAGTTGCTACAGCAACCTCAGCCTTTCTATCAGAATGGGCTAGTCTGCTTTCTCCCCCTCTGCCTTGTTCACAGATGGTCTGTGCCCAGGCTATCCTGTTACCCAGAATTCCCTCCTTTTACATTCTACACTTGCTGAGTGAGTACCTTCTGTAATTTTGCTCTACTGGCAAGGCCTCATCCTTTTCACCTGCCCTTACTACAAAGCACCCACAGAGATACATTTCTTTAACACAAACATCTCATCCACAAGTGCCTGTCTATATTGCTGCTTTCTTAAATAAAGTGAAGAAAATATACAGGACTTGTTGGGGTTTGGAAAGAGGGCTGAGTTGAACCTATCTGGGCTATTCATACCACACATGACTCTGGCCTCAGAATAAGTTAACAGTGTTGCATTGTTTTAAACAATAAAAATAAATAAGCAGCCGCTGGTGTTTTCGGTTACAAAAGCTAAATGTTCCTACAGCATAAATCACATTACAGGAACAAAGTTTCATGTCTAAGCCCCACTGCCTAAAACTTTTTATCACAGACACTGAGCTGCATATAGCTGATTACATCAATTACTTTTCTGAACATGATTGTGATCCCGCCGCTGCTTCAGTGGATCAGCAAATAGAAAGTAGTCTCCGAGCAAATGGCATTTTTATAACCTTGGCAAAATGATACTGCTGCTGATGAGAATCAGCCACCTAGAGAGTGAGATATAGGAAATATGATACATAACTAACAAGAAGAAGAATCTGCTAAATTGAAAGCCATAATGTTTGCTGTTAGAACTAAATATTAAGTGGGTATTCACTGCCTATGACACTCCTGAGGATGCCTACTTAGCTTGATACGGATATCGTATTAAGAAAATCTGATTACATTTTTGTCATTGAAACTAGAAAATGAATGTGCTTTATTGGGGGGAAAAATGCATTGCCAAGAGGATGCATACAGAATGGATTTTTTGTGCGACGTCAGTGTGAATGTTTATTACGGGGGGTGGGGGGAATGTGAGACTACCCTTGAATATGGTTTTCTGCTGAATCCATTCTTATAAAATGTACAGATTCCAGGAGGGTTGCAGCTTCCTAATTATGTTGTAGGAATTAGAGTGTGTTAAGATGTCCCTTGCATTACAGGGAGAGCTGGGATATTCCAGCATTGGCAGCCTGTATGCTATAGTATCGGAAACCAGGATTCTGTTGTTTGATTCTGCTCGGAGTACAGTAAGAGGAATGTACAATGAAGACTGGGCATTGAGTACAAGGAAAGTGTGATAGGGGAGCTTTGATAAAGGAAGGAGACAGTGAGGTTGACCATAGAGAGATAGTGACAGGAAAGATACACAATGCTGTAACACTTTATCTGCCAGACATTATACCTTTTGCATCTCCTAGTGCTCACCTGGTTTTGACATGTCCAAATCAAATATCTCGAAAGTCAAGGCTTATTTTTGGATTGACGTTGCGTGTAAAAACACCTCACTGCCTCTTTTCAACATGCTATGAAATTATGTTCCCTAAAATAATGGAGCAGAAATCTTCCCAAGCAAGGGGAAAGGGGTATATCACAGCATGTTACACAAAAAGGCCAAGCATCTCCCTCTTCTAAAGAGTTGGCAACATGATAAAGTACTGTACTTTTCAATATTTGTGTTGCTTTTTTCTCAGGCTGCAAACACATTTCAGTCGCACTGTGAAGATGAAAGAAAGCCGAGCTCCATGGTACTTTAAGTAATCAAGCTGCAGGCGAAAAGGTGGCGTTCAGTACAGCTGACAAACACAGGAAATAAATAACAAGGGTACTAAAAAAAAAAGTTACATTAGGCAAATAAACATCTCAAGAAGAATTACATCTGACATTCAAGGGAAAGCAAACAAACCCTAAGTCAGGGAGCACAAACCTGCGGGAGACTTAAATAACTGGAAGTCGTTAGGAAGTGGTTGAGAGGAGCTATTTAAGGGAGGCTTTTTCTTTCCAACATAAGGTAAAGAACAGCGATTTTGCCTTTTAAACAAGGAAGCACTTAAAGCTCATTTCCAGTAATGAGCGGATTTTAAACTAACAATTATTTTGACTCAAAACGCCTCTTTATTGGGATGCTGGAAGGGTCCGGCTCACAGGGATAAAGTGGCTTTTATGGCTCTGGTAGATTGTTCAAAGCTGCCTATTTTTGTGATTGTCTCGGGGAGCCATTAAAATGATCAATACAGTAAAAAAAAAATGTGGTTACGCGCAGAGTTCAGGCTTACTGCGAGATGTCAGCTATTCAACTTAATTTCCTTGATGTCCCTCCACTGCCCAGGATCAAGGGCCCTTTATTCAGTATGCTGTGATGCGGTCTTCCTCTTGCCAGGGAGATTTTATCCCCAGTGACATGAATGGAGATAGAATGTTCCTCAATAAGGAGAAGAACGCTTCACAACATATTGAGGGGGGGCCACATCTTCTTAGGCCGCGCCTACCTATAGTGACGGCGGTGCGTGACGTCACCGTCGCCGCAAGCAAAAGTTGTATTTCGCTTTGCGGCGGCGTCGCGGACGACCAGGCTCCTGATTGGTTAGGGGCTGTCACATGAGGTGGCAGCCCCTGAAAAATCAAATAATTACGACTACCAAAAATCGCGTCGCTTTGTCGCCGTCGCGCTTACTATAAGCGCACACGGCAGCAACAATGCATTTGTTTTCGGGCGACGTCGCGTCTCCGGCACTATAAGCGCGGCCTTAAGTAGTTTATTTCAGGTTTGAATCAAAACGAGCTAATAGGGGCCTGCATATTAAACAGATGAACAAAGACCTATGGTATATACAGTTAGCCGTTCAATTAATCTATTGTCTTTTTCAATGTGCTTCAAAGCTGTTTTTCCCTTGTTGGGAAGATTAAAGCTCCATTCAATATTTATGGCATCAAAGATACTTTGCAAAGAGCAACAGAAAAACAAACCTCATTGCAGCAGCATTTGTAGTTTGATTTAATACCTCACATTTTCATTAATAACGCATACACAGATTATTTATTAACACGAATTCACATACAGTGGCGAGAAAAAGTTTGTGAACCTCATAGAATTTTCACATTTCACATATTTCAAGCATAAAATATTATTAGATCTTATTCGAAGTCCTAATAATAGATAAAGATAACCTGATCACACGAATGACATAAAAACATGATACGTTTTCAACATTTATTTATCTATAAATGATTCAACATTCAATATCCATGTGTGAAAAAGTATGTGAACCTTTAGATTCAGCCCCTGGTGGTACCCCCAGCAGCAATGACTGTAACTAAGCGTTTCCTGTAACTGCGGGTCACTCTCTCACATCGCTTTTGAGGAATTTTGGCCCATTCCACCTTACAGAACTGCTTCAACTCCGTGACATTTGAGGGCTTCCTTGCATGGACATCTCGCTTCAGGTCCTGCCACAACATTTTGATTGGGGTTTAGGGTCAGACTTTGAGTAGGCCACACTAAAACGCGGACTTTCTTCTTCTGCTTCCATTCTGTTGTAGATCTGCTTGTGTTTGTGACAATGCTCATCTCCGATCAGGAAGCGGAACTGCAGGGCTGAGGTAGGGATGCCAACTAGGGACAGAGTCCTGTTAGAGTATCCGTGGTCGGTAAGCAGGCAAAGGGTCGGGGCAGACGGCAGTGGTGCAGAATACAGTTGACAGGCTAAAGGTCAGGGCAGCCAGAAGGCAGCGAGGTCGGGGTCACGGTCCGGGGTCAGCAATAGGAATTCCAAATGAACAGGGAAGCCACAAGGATAGGCAAGCACAGCAACAAGCTAGCCTCTGGAATGGGGAAGCCACAGGGACGGGCAAGCCACAGCAACAGGCTAGCCTCAGGGATAGGCAAGCCACAGGGACTGGCAAGCCACACGGAAGGCTCAGGAACTAGAGCCCAGGGTGGCCAGGAACACAGTGAAAAGTATACAAGCTCAGGCAGGGACTGGAAGTCCAGTGCTGTCCAGCTTGAAGTCAGCCAGTGGGCTGCTTTTTAAGCCCTTTAATAGGTGCAGCCAAAATAGCATGCTGCCAGTAATCAAAATGTCCACAGCAGCCAAGTAAGGGCGGGTTCCAGCCAAAGCCTGGATTGGAACCCTTACAGTATCCAGCCCTTCAGGAGAGACCTCTGGTCGATCAGAACCTGGCTCACTCAGTGATCTTGGTGACTTTGAATTGTTTCGGAAACATCTTGGACAGGTGGAAGACTTGAGGTAACCCTGTTTATTGAGTACCCTCTCTGGGGCAGAAAGCAGCGGTACTGCTAGTCTTGATACGCAGAATGCATCATAAGACAACTCAGGCACAGATACCTTTTGTCGAGGTCCAGTTAGACATAGCAACTTATCTGTGACAGTTGAGGTGATGAAGTAGCTTTCTGCCGTGGGACTGGCCATCAGCAGGAGACCAGCACCCCCGGGCAGGTGGGCTTGGAAATGCATCAATACAGAAACCAGGAAATCCGTGGGTAGTAAACTTGACTTTGACGTGGGAGCCGTGGAATCTGCCATAGATACGTCAGGCTCTGGAAGAGGAACAATGTGCAGGAAACATCCCCCAGAATCCGCAGAGGAAGCACCAATCGCTGAAGGGCAATCAGAAATAAGTACACCCGCCCCCATAGGGAGAGCAAAGGAAAAAGGAATGGGTACATCAAGTTCTGCAGGGATGTCCAAGAGGGGTGCATTTGTCTTTGAAGGGGACGCCATGAAATCAGGAAAGGACATATCAGGTGCTGCACAGGGATCAGCAAGCAGTAAATCCATCTTAAAAGTGGGGGCCCTCGAATCAGTAAGGACATCAGGTACTGCAGGAAAATCAGTGAGAGGTAAACCTGACCTTGAAGCAGAAGTCTTTGAGTCAGTAAGGGGTACCTCAAACACTGCGGAAGAATCAGAGAGACTTAAACTTGCCTTTGGAGTGAGAGTCCCAGACTCATGAAAGGTTACATAAGGTACTGTAGAGAAACCGGTGAGGGGAAAGCTAGCCTTTGGTGTAGGAATCTTAGAATCAGTAATAAGTACCTCAGACGCTGCTGAAAAATCAGTGATACTTAAACTTGTCCTTGGAATGGGAGTCCCAGAGTCCTCAATGGTTATAACAGGCACTGCAGAGCAGTCAGTGAAATAAATGCTTGTCTCTGAAATGATTGTCTGAGAATCTGCAGTGGTTGCACTAGGTACTGCAATGGGATCAGAGAGATATACGCTTGTCTCGGAAGTGGGTGTCTGAGGATTAGCAGTAGTTACACTATGGATGGATGAAAGTTACAAATGGGTCAGAGAAAGGTACGCTGCTTGTATCTGAAGTGGGTGTCTGAGAATCAACAGTAGGTTGCATGCAGGCCCCCATTTCTGGGCAGTTCTCCAGGAATTTGTAGGTTTGGGAACAAAGGCTAGTGTCCAGGGGGGGGGGGGAGGTTGTGCACAAAGGGCTGTTGCTGGGATTGCACACGGACCAAAAGCGGAGCTGTTTTGTTCACCGCCAAATCGGTGCCAACTCGCCCTCATGGAAATCCAGCTCAGATGATAATGTCTGGCAATGGTGGCTGTAGGCGCTCCTCTGATTGGTCGATCCATATCTTCCACTCGCTTTGACGTCACGATCGACAAACAGCCAGAACTCTAGCCATGCCCCTTGCCTGTGATTAGCTCGTTCACCCTTCCTGTCGCGCTCTGATTGCCAGAGCGTTGTTCTTACACGAATGTATTTATTTTTAAAAATGTTTTACCAGGATGTAATACATTGAGAGTTACCTCTCGTTTTCAAGTATGTCCTGGGCACAGAGTTATAAAAATACATGGTTACATTAAAATAACAGAGGTTATACAGTCAATTCACAGACATTTCATGTACAGATAGAGTTGGATAATCGGGTACAGGGGATAAAGGGCTTGTGATTTTCCGATTGAAATAGAACAACTTTAACATCATCAAACAGCAGCGAATGGCAGCAAATGGCTCACACCCTTTGGCTGCGCCAAAGGCTGTCCGCCTTTGGGGCAACGCAGATGTACACTGAGGTGGTTGATTTTCAATGCAGCTGTGAACAAAAAGCTCTTTGTGTCCGCTTGGCTCATTAACATTCCAGTGGGTGGGATTAATGTTCCACAATGTACAAGCAAATGTTAACCCTTAGCACACAGGTCCTGTGCAGAGGGGAGCAGCTCTTGGAGGGCCCCATCAGGCTGTCCGCCTTTGGAGCAACACAGATGTGCACTGGGGTGGTTGATTTTCAGTGCAGCTGAATTCGATGAATTAAAAGGGGAGCAGTGAAACTACATGTGCAAGGTCACGTCAGAAGTCAGTGGTTAGTCTTGATGAAGCAGAGACTAGCTGACAATACGGGAAGGCAGCAATCAGAAGCATTTTGATCTGCTGAGACAATCAGATTTGCGGGAGACATCTTGGGTAAGCTGGCTATTGTGACGTCAAGTATCTAGTGAGATAGGAGTCCCCTGTTAACCCTTTAGTTTCTGTGTTCAGTGTTTTATAGTGTTTTTCTGTATTTTAACTGTGTATCTATGCTTGTGATGCTCCTTGTGGGCACTTGCAACAATAAACCCCCTGTTTATTTAACTCCGTACTCTGCCTTGTGCTGTGATTCCTGTGAAAGTCATCTGGTCTCCCATGACAGACACAAATATTCTTATCATGAAAGACATGGGGGCCTATGCACTAAGCATTCATAAACAAAATTGCCAAGCCATTTAAATCGCCGTTTTTGTGAGTGCTGCTATCACAGTATTCAGAAAACCTCGATTACCTGTGACAGCAAAATTCACAAAACAGGCGAGTAGTCAACGGCGTGAAGATTCCTTTCTGCTGCAGAGGGAGCTGCTCAGAGAGAGCTTCCTCTCCCTGCGCAAATCTCGCCTGAAATGTATGTTTTTTTTAAATTTAAATGTAATTACTTGTGTAGAACCACATTGATTTCAGGTCCAGGGGCCCCCTGCTTCCCGATATACAGGCCCTGTTATGCGGTGCCGGTATCTCCTATGCATTCGATTCCCACGGTCACATGGCACGGGACATTTAAATGCATAGGAGATACCGGCACCCCATAACGGGACCTGTATCTCGGGAAGCAGTTATATACTGTATGTGTAACCCCCCACTCTGGGATTACTATGGGCATTTATGGAGTTAAGGCCCCTAAAGGGTTAACTGCTGGGGGGGGGGGGGGTTCATCCTGTCAATTAGTATAGGACACCAAGTAAACCTTTTAGCTCCACCGACCTTTTAGAAGGTGCCTATCCTGTCACCTGGTATAGGATGATATTGACAAATTCCTAAGCCTCCCTCTGTAGGCATGGTGACCCATGATGTCACTAGCAGGTCTGCCGTCAGGGGGGTACAGCAGGGACAGGTGTCCCAGGCCCGGTGTCTGCGGGGGGCCAAACCGGTGCTGCAAGTTAGGCCCGACATCTGGCCAGGCTCGGCTGCCGGCCCTCTCGCGGCTGGGCTCTGGCTCTCCCTCAGCTGCAGGCCTCTGTCTCTTCCATGCCGAGCATCCAACGCCGGCGCACGACGGGCCTCCCTGACGGTAGTGCGCTGGAAGTAAGCTTGGCCCAGCTTCCGGTGCACGGCAGCAGAGGGAGGCCTGACGCGCGTATCAGCGTTGGAAGCACTTGGGACAGAGTGGAAGAGGCCTATAGCTGAGGGAGAGCCGGGGCTCGGCCGCGAGAGGACAGGCAGCTGGGCCTGGCCAGAGGACATGCAGACACCGGGCACGGCCTGACCATCAACAAGATACTGCAAGTCTGTTCTTTTTTTAACTTTTTTATACTTAAGTTTTTTAAGTTTTTCCAGTAAATGTCTTGTGGTCAATGATGTGGTTTTCATGACCAACTTTTTCCCTGCATTAGCGCACGGCTCGCGCATGCGCAGTCATACGTTTTTGGTTACATGCGCCCTCCACTGGCTCTGCAACACGCGACGGAAGTCTATGTACCCATAGACATTTACTCTTGACACACACACATGCGCAGTGAGCACACCCTACATGGCAGGAGTGCTGCAGTGATCTTGTTAACATCTGACAGTCTGGTTTCTATGGGAGGGTCCTGTATTCAGCATGTAAGTGATTATTGTATTAAATCATGTGTTGCACCTGTTTGTCTTGGTTGAATAGGGTATTTATATGTGTTATACTGCACTCTGTTTTTTCATCACCTTGAGAAAGGTCCCGTGTGGAGGACCGAAACGTTGGTTACTATGTCTCACTAAATACAAAACTTTTTTGACAACTTTGTGGAGTGCTGCCTCTGATATTCGCTCATACGGTATCGTATCACTTATTTGATTTATATAGGATTTGCACCCACCTTTATCTATCTGACGGAGTGCCTTGTTCTCATCCATTCACTATATATATATATATATATATATATATATATATATATATATATATATATATATATATATATAAAACAATACATATAAACCCCACCCAAAAACAATAAAAAAAGCCTCAATGCATATAAAAAAAAACGCATGTATATTATATAATATATTATATAATATATTATATCTGTACCATGTCAGCCGAGCTTAATTATCAAAAACGAAAAGATGATACCGTTCTGTGGCTAACTAAATCCTTTTATTTGTGTGCGCTGATGTCTTCTTCCGGCGATGGTACATTGAATAAAGCAAGCAAGGGATTCATTTAAACAGTGCATATAGGAATGTTATCTGTGACAGAAACCTAACACCACCCCCCTCCTGTGTAGTATGCGATTTATGACTTGAGGTGTTAAATAGTCCCTGAATGTTAGGTACAGTACAGGGCAGAGACCAGCATGCCCGCAGAGGCCTGGGGAGGGGCCTGGGGAGGGCAGAGACCAGCATGCCCGCAGAGGCCATGGGCGGTGCCGAGGGAAGGGGAGGACCCTGCAGTAGAGAAGGGAGGGGGGCAGCAGCCAGGAAAATGGAGGGCCCAGCTTGCCTGCAGGAAAGAAGAGAGGGGGGTGGAAGCCAGGAAAGGGGAGGGCCCGGCTTGTGTGCACAGAGTGGAAACTGTAGTGTTGCCGACATGGAGGCTGGGCCCCTTGACTGGGCGGGCCCGGGACAGCAAATCATCTGTCCCTCCCCTGTCGGCGTCCCTGATTGAGTGAGGGGGGAAGAGTGAGAGGAGAGAGGGGGTGAGTGAGGAAAAGAGGGAGTAAGAGTGAGATACAGAAGAGAGAAATACATGTGAGATGGGGGGGGCAGGGATTGAGTGAGAAGAAATAGAAGAACCTTTACTGTACGGAGATATTCTTATCACTCTAATGTGTTTGTATTTACTTAACATACCCTAGCGCACTAAGAGTACAACTATCCAACGCACCTCGCAAGGCGCAACCCTCCAATGTACCACAGAAGTCCCTCAGTCACTTTACCCCTTAGTGTCCCCAAGGAACTCACCCTTATAGGCGTGATAAGCGCCTGTGTTGTACCGGTATGTTGGTGCACTTTACAGACTGTACCTGTCGGGCGCTCCAGCACCCGGTCCACAACTTTTCAAAAAGGATCCACCAATCCACGATCTCCTCCGCGACGTGCGTCAGGGGTGATCCCACCCGAGTTATGTCTCTCTCTCTCTCTCTCGTTGATGAGGCCTGGTCCCAGTCCTCTCCTCAGGGATTGCAGGGTCCGCTGTGTCCCTAACTATCTTGCCGTGCTAAGGGGATCCGTTCCCTATTCTAGGGCTGTCCCTGGAGCAACCACAAACTTATAGAATGACTTAGGGCCTATCTGGGGCCTAGGGGGTATGCTGGAATAGTGCAGAGGCTACTTGCCTCTATGCACGGACCCTCTGTCCCCTATCCTTGCCTGGCACACACTGACTAGCGTGGTCTCAGTTACTCATATCCCTATCCTGTCTGCAGGGATATCTCCAGCCCTATTGGCTCCTTGACGCCAGATGATCACTCCTAGGGTACCTGGGACTTGTGGTCCCTGCCAATAGCCTTTCCTGATTAGCTGCTCTTCGCGCGCTTCTCACTGCGCATGCACGACTATTTGAAGAGCCCGTCGCAACTTTTTTTGGCCCCCGCACATGCGCGATCCTCCCTGAACAATGGCGGCGCCCTGTGCTACTACGACTGGGAGCCACCGGCAACGCGGCCACCCCCGCAGCTCTCCTACCCTCAGCGGAGGTAAGGGGGAAACCGGAGACATGGGGAAACCGGAGGTCGAAGAGGGGGGACTCCGGAGACCTGGTTACAGTACTATAATTGTTCCTGGTGCCTTTCATTCTACCTCAACGCTTACTACACCAGCCTGTACGGATGTCCAATCCCTGAGAAGGTAAAAGAGACACTGAGCACCACCTCTTTATGATTCGGGCAAGGAGGGGTTACATATATATATATATATATATATATATATATATATATATATATATATTATACACACACGTCTATGGACCACGGTTCAGTTTGGCAAAAACTCTGTATAAGGATTGTGAGCAGCGTTGATTGCTGCTTTACAACAATCACCTTTCCTGTACAATAACTCGTATATTATGCTATTAAGAATGCATGTCCTTGGATCTGCTGATAGAATATAAAAAGTAGATCATCTCATTTTCGTTGGTAGAAAAAAAACCTGCAGTTTTGCCTTAAATGCATTCAGTAGACGGTCTTTGTACTGCGTCTTATAGACTGCGGGTAAAAATGCACTTTTCATGAACTCCAGTGGGAAAAAAAAGAGGGATAAAGTTAGATAGTAAAAATGTAATCAATATGTCTTTTGTCTCCTTTATGACTAGCTGCCACCGTTGTGCCTGGCAAATTGTCTGTTCTCAATACTGCAATGTCTGCTCGGGATGTATGAAGACCAATTACATACACTATTAGCTGTTTTGTGAATCAAAAGGTGTTATTTCCTACTTGGGTGGATTATAGTGAAAGCTCCATAAAAAGGTAGCTGCATTTGTTAATTTATCTAACCCCCTTTGGGCTGCGATGAGTTGTAAGGAGAGGTTAGGGAAGCCGTTCGGGGAGCGGTAATAGGGAGCGGATATAGGAACAGTTAGGGGAGGAGTTATAGGGAGCAGTTAGGGGAGGAGTTATAGGGAGCAGTTAGGGGAGGAGTTATAGGAAGTGATTTATAGGAGGAGTTATAATGAGCGGTAATAGAAGCAGTTAGGGGAGGAGTTATAAGGGCAGTTATAGGAACAGGTAGGGGAGGACCAGGCCTATCGCTAGGGCACATGCCACCCATAGGCAAGTACTTCTAAGGATACCCCCCCTCCCTAGAGAAACATTTCCCCCCCAAAAAAAATAATTTCCCCGAAAATGTTTCCCCTATGTAGTAAGCAGGGGGTCTCCAGAGCTGAAACCCATTAATATCAGCTCTGTGGACCCTTTGTTCCTAATATACTTACCTCCTTAAGGGGTGCCGGTATCTCCTCCTCAGGTTTAGCTGGGCCAATAGGAAGCCCTCCAATAGGAGATATTTACCCCTTAAGAAGGTAAGTATCTCAGGAAGCAGGGGGTCTCTGGAGCTGAAATGAACGGGTTCAGCTCCGGAGACCCCCTGCTTCAATCCTAAATGTATTAAAAATAAAGTAAAGCAGCAGTGCTGCTCTCTCTCTCGCCGCCCCCTGAGAACTCTAGGCAGTGCCTTACCTGCTTACCGTCTCGGGAGGAGTTATAGGGACCGGTTAGAGAAGCAGTTAGGGGAGGAGTTATAGGGAGTGGATATAGGAACAGTTAGGGGAGGAGTTATAGGGAACTGTTACAGTAGCATTTAGGGGAGGAGTGAAGTTATAGGGAGTGGTTATAGGATCAGTTAGAGGGAGTTTTAGGGAGTGTTTATAGGAGCAGTTAGGGGAGGAGTTATAGGGAGCGGTTATAGAAGTAGTTGGGGGAGGAGTTGGGGGAGGGGTTATAGGAGGTTATAGGAGTTAGGGGAGGAGTTGTAGGAGCAGTTAGGGGAGGAGTTCTAGGGAGCGGTTATAAGAGCAGTTAGGGGAGGAGATATAGGAGCAGTTAGGGGAGGAGATATAGGAGCAGTTAAGGGAGGAGTTATAGGAACAGTTATAGGGGAGGAGTTATATGAACAGTTATAGGGGAGGAGTTATAGGAACAGTTATAGGGGAGGAGTTATAGGAGCAGTTACGGAAAGAATTATAGGGAGTGATTATAGGAGCAGTTAGGAGAGAAGTTACAAGGAGCAATTATTGGAGCAGTTAGAAGAGGAGTTTACACCATACCGTGCTGGTATAAATGGGGTTTAACAGATGAGGGAAATGCTCATTATTAAAGAGGGATAATTGCTATTTCATTCCCCTTAGCAGAAATGTTGCATTTTCTATGAAAATCCCACTATTCAACAACTGCATTCAGTGAAATGTCCTGCATGTTTCTGAAAATCTTGTAGTTTTTCTTAACACCAGCATCGTCAGCCCGTGCTGGAGATGATTTTAGCCCCATTCATTTGGACAGCGTTGATCTCTTCTCCAGCCCTGGGATGCGCCTTCACAGCTTACTGAATAAGTGTCCAAGACTGTGACTTCCTTATACTGGAGAAAAGTTCAGATCCATTGAAATGACCCGGGGCTAACATCTCCTCCAGCACAGGAAAGCGGCTTCATAGCAAATAGGATGAGTAAATCCTCCCCACCCATCAGCCTTGAAAGCTACATCACTCACATAAATAACAATTCAGTCGGCAGCAAGTCTGGCTCTATCTCTCAAACGTATGTGTTTGTTTCAGGGAAAGTAGGCTATTTGTGTTTTCCGGTACAACAGAGCTCATAATTTTTTCACACCTCTAGGAGCAGGTGACAGCTTGTTTCAAAAGCCTAATTCATTCTCTCCCATGCTACACAAAGCTGCATGGTAATGTATGCACAAATAACGCATTGAAATAAGGTTATTTCCTGCATAGTCATTTCCAGAAAGCACCCATCTATAGGAAAGATTTAAAGATTGGATATAAAATATATATATATTGCCAATAAAACGGTGGGGAGTTGTGCAGTTTTAGTCCAGAATGACTATCTAATTCTGTCTTGAATAAAAGAAAACCCCCGTTCTATAATTGTGCTTGGATTTGATGTAGTCATTTTTGCTACTTATCTCTGCTAAAAACAATACACTACTAAATACAGCCACTCATTACAAGATGTTTAACGGCCTTTTTTGGCTTCCCTAATTGGGTCGTATAATAGGAAAAGTCATTACTCAGATTTAATAGGGTGTCATTTCGTTTGCGAGGTCAGCTATGTTCTGCTTCGAGCACAATGCATAAGGTTATAACAGAGGTATCACAAGTTCATAACATTAGGAAAGTAGAATAGTATTTTAGAAGAGCAGACCCTCCAACAGTGCACCGAGGAAAATAGGTACACCTTAGTTCAGGGGTGGGCAACTCCAGACCTAAAGGGCCACCAACAGGTCAGGTTTTAAGAATATTATTGCTTTAGCACAGGTGGCTTAGTCGCAATGACTGAGCCACTAGTTGTGCCACCTGTGCTGAAGCAGGGATATCCCTAATACCTGGCTTGTTGATGGCCCTTGAGGACTGGAGTTGGCCACCCCTGCCTTTGTTCCTCTATCAGTTTGGAATACAGGAACTTACAAACACCTGCTATAAAGACATCCTAACACAGGCAATGTGTTTTATGCAATGTTATTTCATGACTAGAACACCAATATTTCTGGATTTATTTGTATATACTGTACTAATATATATACATAAAATACAAGTAGGGATAACAGGCACACTAACCATTTTTCAAATCGGTCATCGACCTTCATGCTGCTGTAATGAAGGATCTGAGCTTCAACCAATGGGAGAGGGTGGAGCGCTCCACAGTTCTTACACACAAGGGCATAGGTACAATAGGTACACTCGATTTTAATAGGTACGGAACATAAAATATAGTTACAGTACCAGCTAAATAGGTACAGTTGGAGGGTATGGAAGAACCCAGAACAACCATCTACATGTGTCTGAAGATACCTTTAATTCCCTTGCCTTTCCTTGACCTTAATATACTGTAAGGTTATACTTACTGGCCCAAGCGCCTTTAAATAAAAGTAGTGGTAGTCCTGATTCGTAAATAAATTCGCCTGACTGGTCAATAAAAAAAAAGTAGTGGTATTGCAGGTTGGTAAATAAATAAATAGTGGTTGGTAGTGGTACTCCTGTGTCTCAAAACAGACCGGTGAGGTTTCAAAATCTCTGTACACACTATGAAAACTCTTAACGGCGCTTTCCGTCTTAGGACCGATGTGAATTAATGATGACATGTTTTTATACACAGTATTAACCTTTTAAGCGTGTTACCGGACACCCAGTACTTCCCAGTCACGGAGCTATGTGAAGCGTTTTTTCCCCGGACACAGGTAATGGAAGAGTAGGGGGCTCTGTCAGACTGGTCAGCCTGATCACCCCCTAGAAAAGGACCATTTGCCCATTAGATACCTGATATGTCATAAGGGCCCCAGGTGTACCAGTTACTTCATAAGTGCACTGTAAGGGCTGATGGGACAAGGTCAGAGACAGGACAAGAGTAAGACTCGTTAGAAGGAGGTGACTGTACGGGTTAAATAGAGAGGTGCACTTTACTTCACCTTTTGGTTTTGGTTGTAAATGTTTTCACATTTTTGTTGAGCGAAAACTCGTTGACTGGTTTTGGATTACAGGCAAAATTTTTAATTTGATGGGAAAATAAATCATAATTTAATGTAAGCTGGAGCTTCCTCTGTAAGCATTTATGCCATTTGCAAACTAGCCAACATAATGATAATACATACTGTAATAATGTGGTTTATGTCAGTTTCCAAATCTTGCAAATACAGGGCAAGGTCAGCGACAGGACAAGAGGAAGACTCGTTAGAAGGAGGTGACTATTTCAAAAGACCATTCAAATGATCAAGTATTTTATGTTGGAGACAGAATGTGATGATAGTTTGTCTTAGATCACCTATAGTATCGAACAGATAACCTGTAACCCAAGAAACAGGAAAAATAAGTAATGGGTTTGGACACAAATAAACGTTGGTGACACTGAGCGGGACATATCACAGGAAGAAATAACCATCGTTGGACAGGGATGTTTTTTGACTGGATTCCAAGGAATATCAAAAGAACCAAGACAACGACCAAAAGTAAGATGGATGAAAACAGAAAGTGTGATGAAGCAACATGGAGAAGAGAGGCTTACAACTGCAGTTTTTGGGAACCCCTGAGCCCCCACAAAAAATATATATGTATAAGTGTCAAAAAGGAGTGCTATTGAGCGTGGCATATGTATACAACAGATGACAGAGAAGCCCAATGCTACACACACATATATATATATATATATATATACAGTGTTCGACAAATCACACAAAAATCTACTCGCCCAACCAAAAAATCTACTCGCCACCTAGTCCCGCCCCCAACCCCGCTTTAAAATAAAATATATAAATAAAATACATTTAATAAATTCCTAGTCAGAACAACATTCGTTTTTGACATAAATGTATTTATTGTATTACATTATACTACAATTAGTCCTTGTTACTGTACGTGTGTGTGTGTGTGTAAATGTCAGATCTAGAAATAAAAGCCAGATAGTTTCCTGAACCCCTTAACCAGTGTCTGGACGTCCCCGCTTCACAATATCTAAAGCAGCAATCCCGCCTGGGATCTTACCTGATCCGCAGTCCCTCAGTGTCCAGGTACCTCATTCCCGCAATGTTATAAGTTGGAGGGGAGGTGTTTTCTACCTGTCTTCTGGGTTAGGGGGGATTCCGATGTCTTCCGTGTGATCCGAGTTAGATCTGGAAGAAAGCAGTATAGGTTATTTTGGTGTAGTATAGGACAGTTAAGATATATAGGGTAAATAAGATATCCAGATACAGAGAGGGGGGAGGGAGAGACAGAGAAGGACAGAGAGCGGGGAGAGAGAGACCAGAGAGGGGGGAGACCAGAGAGGGGGGAGAGAGAGACCAGAGAGGGGGGAGACCAGAGAGAGGGGAGAGAGAGACCAGAGAGAGGGGAGAGAGAGAGGGGAGAGAGAGACCAGAGAGGGGGGAGACCAGAGAGAGGGAAGAGAGAGACCAGAGAGGGGGAGAGAGAGACCAGAGAGGGAGAGACCAGAGAGAGGGGAGAGGGAGACCAGAGAGGGGTGAGACCAGAGAGGGGGGAGACCAGAGAGGGGGGAGAGAGAGACCAGAGAGGGGGGCGAGAGAGACCAGGGCGAGAGAGACCAGAGAGAGGGGAGAGAGAGACCAGAGAGGGGGGAGACCAGAGAGAGGGGAGAGAGAGACCAGAGAGGGGGGAGACCAGAGAGAGGGGAGAGAGAGACCAGAGAGAGGGGAGACAAGAGAGACCAGAAAGGGGGGAGACCAGAGAGGGGGGAGACCAGAGAGGGGAGAGAGAGACCAGAGAGAGGGGGGAGACCAGAGAGAGGGGAGAGACCAGAGAGAGAGGAGAGAGAGACCAGGGAGAGAGAGACCAGATAGGGGGGAGACCAGAGAGGGGGGAGAGAGAGACCAGAGAGGGGGCAGACCAGAGAGGGGGGAGAGAGAGAGACCAGAGAGGGGGGAGACCAGAGAGAGGGGAGAGAGAGACCAGAGAGAGGGGAGAGAGAGACCAGAGAGGGGGGAGACCAGAGAGAGGGAAGAGAGAGACCAGAGAGGGGGAGAGAGAGACCAGAGAGGGAGAGACCAGAGAGAGGGGAGAGGGAGACCAGAGAGGGGTGAGACCAGAGAGGGGGGAGACCAGAGAGGGGGGGGAGAGAGACCAGAGAGGGGGGAGAGAGAGACCAGAGAGGGGGGCGAGAGAGACCAGGGCGAGAGAGACCAGAGAGAGGGGAGAGAGAGACCAGAGAGGGGGGAGACCAGAGAGAGGGGAGAGAGAGACCAGAGAGGGGGGAGACCAGAGAGAGGGGAGAGAGAGACCAGAGAGAGGGGAGACAAGAGAGACCAGAAAGGGGGGAGACCAGAGAGGGGGGAGACCAGAGAGGGGAGAGAGAGACCAGAGAGAGGGGGGAGACCAGAGAGAGGGGAGAGACCAGAGAGAGAGGAGAGAGAGACCAGGGAGAGAGAGACCAGATAGGGGGGAGACCAGAGAGGGGGGAGAGAGAGACCAGAGAGGGGGCAGACCAGAGAGGGGGGAGAGAGAGAGACCAGAGAGGGGGGAGACCAGAGAGAGGGGAGAGAGAGACCAGAAAGGGGGGAGACCAGAGAGAGGGGAGAGAGAGACCAGAGAGGGGGGAGACCAGAGAGAGGGGAGAGAGAGACCAGAGAGGGGGGAGAGAGAGACCAGAGAGAGGAGAGAGGGGAGAGGGGAGACCAGAGAGAGGGGAGACCAGACAGATGGTACTTACTGTGTCCTCCATGGAAAAAGAATGGCTGCTCGTTAGGGGCGGGCTCATATAGAGCCTGGCCGCGTGCCCACACAGCCTGGGAGAGCGCGCCAATCAGCTGACAGGTAGGGGGAGTTTTTTTTTTGTTTTTTTTCAGCGCGAGCAGGGAAAATTCAGAGCGAGCAGGAAAATTTAAAAAAACAAACACGTGTGCTGCTTGGGCCAATATTTCTCGCCCGGAGGTTAAATCCTCTCGCCCCGGGCTGTCGAAAACACTGTGTATATATATATATATATATATATATATATATATATATATATATATATATATATATACTAGCTGATATACCCGGCGTTGCCCGGGATTGAATGGTCCCGCTCCCCCTCTCTGTCCACTCACCCCCTATCTCTGCTCCCCATTGCCCTCTCTCTGTGGGTGGGTGAGTTAGTGACTGGGTGAGTTAGTGACTGGGCGGGTGAGTTAGTCAGTTAGTGATTGGGTGGGTGAGTTTGTGAGCGGGCGGGTTAGTGAGGGCGGGTAAGTGAGTTAGTGAGCGGGGTCTCAGCTAGTGACTTGGTGGGTGTGTGAGTGAGTTAGTGACTGGGTGGGTGAGTTAGTGACTGGGTGGGTGGGTGGGTGAGTTAGTGACTGGGTGAGTTAGTGAGTGGGTGAGTTAGTGACTGGGTGGGTGAGTGAGTTAGTGACTGGATGGGTGAGTGAGTTAGTGACTGGGTGGGTAAGTGAGTTAGTGAGTTGTGAGTGAGTGACTGGGTGGGTGAGTGAGTTAGTGACTGGGTGGGTGGGTGAGTTAGTGACTGGGTGGGTGAGTTAGTGACTGGGTGGGTGGATGAGTTAGTGACTAGGTGGGTGAGTTAGTGTCTGGGTGGGTCAGTTAGTGACTTGAGTTAGTGACTGGGTGGGTGAGTTAATGACTGGGTGGGTGAGTGACTGGGTGGGTGAGTTAGTGACTGGGTGGGTGAGTGAGTTAGTGACTGGGTGGCTGAGTTAGTGACTGGGTGAGTTATTGACTGTGTGAATGAGTGAGTTAGTGACTGGGTGAGTGAGTGAGTTAGTGACTGGATGGGTGGGTGAGTTAGTGGTTGAGTGAGTTAGTGACTGGGTTGGTGACTGGGTGGGTGAGTAGTGAGTGAGTGGGTGGGTGAGTTAGTGACTAGGTTGGTGGGTGGGTGAGTTAGTGAGTGGGTGAGTTAGTAACCTGGTGGGTGGGCGAGTGAGTTAGTAACTGGGTGGGTGGGTGAGTTAGTGGTTGAGTGAGTTAGTGACTGGGTGGGTGAGTTAGTGACTGGGTTGGTGACTGGGTGGGTGAGTAGTGAGTGGGTGAGTTAGTGACTGGGTGGTTGGTTGAGTGAGTTAGTGACTGGGTGGGTGAGTGCGTTAGTGAATGGGTGGGTGAGTTAGTGACTGGGTGGTAGAGTTAGTGACTGGGTGGTAGAGTTAGTGACTGGGTGGTAGAGTTAGTGACTGGGTGGGAGTTAGTGACTGGGTGGGAGTTAGTGACTGGGTGGGAGTTAGTGACTGGGTGGGTGAGTGCATTAGTGACTGGGTGGGTGAGTGGGTGAGGAGTGAGTGACTGGGTGACATTTCCCCCCCTCCCCCCTCATACCGGAGGCGGCGGCGGCATGAAGCTAGAGGGCAGGCCGGCATCCCCCCCGCACCTCCCATACCTCACGTGGCAGCGGCATGCAAATAGTTAGCGTCCCGGCATCCCCCACACCTCAGGCGGCATGAAGATAGCGGTTAGGCATCCCCCCCACCTCACGCGGAGAGGAACCTTTGGGGAGGGCGACAGGGAGGTACGCGGAGGGGGAGTGAGGACAGTCAGCCCCGCTGCGGCCGCCACTGCTCTGCTCCCCCGCCGGCATGTTAAGGGCGCGCCGAGGTGTGTTTCAGGCGGGAGAGGGTGGTGCGGCTGTGGCGCCCCTGAGGTCTGTGAGGTGCAGGGAGCAGTGGCGGCGCCCAGTGGCAGGGAGGCAGCCATCGTGATCTGGGATAGCGCAACTCCGCGGCAGTGACACCCCCCCCCCCCTCTACTTCCGGCCGCCGCCACCTTAGGCACTTGGCGCCGCAAGGGAGGAAGGGGGTCCTTCAGGCCGCCGCCATCTTGGGCACTGCCCAGGCCTGCCTGGCCACTGGCTGTTCCCCTGCCGGGGAGGGGGGTGATTTGGAGCGCCGGGGAGGGGGGAGAGGTGGGAGATATAGAGGGGGGGGGTCTCGCACGGCCGCTGACACTGGAGGGGAGGGGTGGGGGGCACCTCTTTATTTTACATAAGAGGCACTGTGTATGTGTATATACATACTATCGTTTACAAGTAACTTGGAGAAGAGGTCAGCCGCTCGTCCTCCCACTTCAAGTAGCAGTCATGGGGCGGGGCGGCGGGTCGCAGCGCTTGCGTCCGCCCGTATTACTTTCAAGAGTGTTTTGCAGCACTGAAGGGGTAATATATATATATTTTAATGTGTATTTCTGTCATGTTGGATGTAGCATTGGGCTTCTCTGTCGTCTGTTGCCACTGCAGTACCTGGAAGGTCATTGAGAAGGCCTTCATCGAGCGGTGGATCACAATGTCCTGGAATCCAAAGACAATAAAAATTGATATCTGAAGTAAAGAACTACCTTTCTATAACTACTGTATTTGCCCGAATATAGTGCTATGGTTTTTTCCTAAAAATGTCCTTCTGAAAACTGTACTCGTATTATATGCGCAGCCTAACACCTTTTATTTTTCATGTAGAACACCTTCAAAACTTTAGGGTCGTATTATGTGCGAGGCCGTACTGTATTCGGGCCAATACGGTAGTTTAATGTAATAAAAAAAAGAGGTAGAAAAAGCATTTACCTCTCCCAGTTAGTATATTACAGCCCTATTATTTATAATTAGACACACATGATCATACATAGTTACATACATATATGTACCAAACCAGGCACTGTAGGGGTTAATGTAAGTGCTTGCACCCGGTGACAGAATTAATCCACAGTCACACTGCACTGTTTGACTAGATGTCTGTTACATTGTTCCTCCATCACAGAATGGGGTTACATGGGTCACCCTTTAAGCGCTCCCACTTTAATTACAGCCCATTTAGCGTGTAATTGCGACTCTGCCCGCTACTCTGCACTTCACATTTGACCCAGAAAATTACACCCCTGGCTTTATTCAGCTGCTCTGCTCTTGTGTGTAATTATTTGCTAGGAGGGAAGGTTTTTTGGGTGTCTTAACTGCAGCATCCATGTATTTTCACTGGGAGTTTAAAGCGGCAGTAAAACTTCATATGTAGATTTCAGATACCAGCAGGTAGTGGCCCCATTGTCAGCCGTCTTAAACTGGGACCCCTCTCGTCTGTACTAAGTGCGCCAAGGAAGATGACGAGGGGTTGAGTCATTTAAAAAAAAATCCCATGTAACAGAGTAAGGATCCCACACAGTGATATATATTAAATGAGTTCTTGCTAAGAAAAAGTTGTTCTAGTTATCATCCCTCTCTCTGTCTCTCTCTTCAGTCCTTTATCTTTGCCATTTTTCCTATCTTCCCGTATGTATACGTCACTCTGGTCAGACGGAACCTCCCCTTGTAGCGCCTCGATGACAGCAGTGTAGTTAATGGTGGTTGAATGTAAGTTTAAAAATCCCGACCTGCAACAATAAATACAATACGACACAGGGCACGAATCTGCTTCTTTTAGGAGCTGCTGCAGAGGAAAGATTGCAGCCGCAATTCCAATGTTGCACTGATCAAGACTGAGTTCAAGCGGCGGCTTAAAACGGCAGCCATATTTACGAAGCCAGCAATGAAAGAAAAATGGTATCCCATAACTAGAAGCTTTACAGTGCAGGGAGATTTCCCCGGGGGTATGTTATCAGGAAGGAAATGAAGACCCTATTTTTGTACTCACTGTGGATCTAGCCCCTTGAGCCTTGTGATGTCAGGGACCGCTCTTTGTATAGCACATCTGCCTAGTTACACCCGCAAACATTTTGTTTTTCCTACAGTCATAAATCAAACTGCAATGCACTGTAAAGCTTTGTTTACTAGTGATAAAGCAGATACCCTGAGCATCTGTTGCTGGGTTCTGCAAAGATCCTTAGAGATACGACTTTATGGATGGCACGTCTTTTTGCTGCTCTGCGAGAATATGCCAGGTTGCCAATTTACAAATAAATTATAGCGGCTACAGTCCGCCTGTGGAAGACCCTGTGTGTATACACAATGAGCCTGTGTGTGTGTGAACATCACTGCAGCTTCACAGACAGTCCCATGAAGGACCAAACCGAACTAATGCCCGTCATATGTTAAAGCAGTAATCCCACCAGAAGCCTATATACTGTACGTGTAACACCTACAATATTAGTATTCTGCCCCCTGAGCATAGCATGCTCTTTAAACTTTTGTTTTTTTAAGTGTTAAAATCGTTATTTTATCAATCTCTAGGAGATTGGTTCCCTATCTTATTTGAGCACGGGCCAGGGCACCACTGGAGGATTTTTAAAATCTTGGGGCACCCCTGCTCATGAGACTACATGAAACCCTTCTCGCTCACACGGACCATACACCCTCCTCATACACCCCCACCCCACTACATTCACCCCCTTCTTACAGACACACACTTCATACTGACCCTTATTCTCAACACATTCCACTTTCAACCTCCTTGTCACACTTCATACAGTAGTGCTACATTTATCACCACCACCCCCTCCCCCCTTTTAATATAGCACACTCATCACTTTTCTCTATGACATGCTCTGCATTCACGGCAGGGAGGCTGTGATCTACCTAGCCTCTCTCCTCTGTGCCGGACTGAGAGAGGAGAGCCAGGAGAGGCGGATCACAGCCTCTCAGTCTCCAGACATTGTGAGACACGTCAGCTGAGTGGCAGGCAGAGAGTTTCAGTGGTTTCACCCTGGCGTGCCACAAACATCTGCCAAGGGTGCCGCGGCCTCCGAGGGCAGCGCTGCATCCTGGTTGAGAAACACTGCTCTAAGATCTGAGATTGCCATGGTAACTTTTAGACTGTGCTAGGCTGTGGATAGAGCTTTTAACCTTCCGAACACTTAAGGTCTTATTCCTTATTCACAGAAGCGGCCGATCAGGTTGTTTTCGGCCGAAATTGTCTATTGACTTCAGTGATGAATGTCGGCTGAACATGACCTAACCAGACGCTTTGGCTGACACAGAAAAATCCCCGTAATATTTCAAGCACTTATCTCCTGAATGAATCAGTTTAAAAAAAAAAAAAGTCAATTGGCACAAACTGCTGCTTTAACTGTTCGAGTGCTGGTAGACTGGCGGAACCTGAGGGCCAATGGTCTGGCTAAACCCTCCCATGTGATCGCTTGGTGTAGCAATCACAACTAGCAGGGCCCCCCACGACCTGAACAAAAGTTGAGGACACTCCATTTCTGTTCTGATCTTGTGAACGTGGGCTGCCCCTAGAAAACATGCATTTCTAGCAGGATGCACCCCATGTATCATAGGACACTTAGAGTGGCGACCCTAAAGATGTGCAGGGTAAGACTTGAAGCACTCAAAAGGGTTTAAAAGGACAGTCCTGTAAGTAGGACCAACCTGAACTAATAATCATATGTTGAAAGGGTCAGTCCCATGTAGGACTAAACTGAACTAATGACAGTTCAAAGGGTCATGTTGGTTTATAAAGAAGTAAAGTAGGGCCATAACTGTGGTGCTTCCCTTCTTCCCCTGCCCCTAGTGTGAAAGTTTGGTGGGTTTGTTTTTTTTGGTACATTGTGGGACGAAAAGGAAGGGGTTCAGGAAAAGGCTACTGTAGTTAACGAGTGGACAGAGGTAATCTTCCACTTACATCTTCCTGAGACTGGTTATCTTACCCAGGATCGAATGGCTCTGTTGCGTCAGTAAGTTTTGTTCTTGGGTTGTGGGTTGACTTCGTAGTTTATTTTTTTGTTGTCATATCTGTTCTACTTATGTTTAATATGACATGTGTAACAGTTTTATAAAAACAAGGAGGGGAGGGGGGAAGAAAGAGAAATGTAAATGGTACTGAGTCTGTGGAAATGAAGTCCTTGAATATTTAAAAATATTATTTAATATTCAAGGATTCAATTGCCACAGGCTTAGTACCACAACATTGGAGTAAAGCAGATGTGGTGCCTAATATTTAAAAAGGGAGCTAGTTCACAACCGGGGAATTACAGACCTATATGCCTAACATCAATAGTGGAGAAGCTACTTGAAGGTTTAGTATGGGATAATATTCTGGAATACCTAATGGATAACAAAATTAGTAGTAATAGTGAGCACGGATTTATGAAGGATAGGTTATGCCAAACTAACCTTATACATTTGTTTAAGGAGGGAAGTAGGAATTTAGACCAGGGTAATGTAGTTAATGTGGTTGTAAGAGATGTGTGCAGAGGTACATTTAATGGAGACCGATTAGGGTGAAATTAAATCCTGGCTTTATTGCGCCTGTTCCTTTAACAAGGCAACACATTCAAAATAAACAAAATAAAGGCCTACTCCGCTTTGGAGAATATCTAAACCTTTACTCCAGCCCTCTCTAACTGGGTGGGTAGCTAAGCTGATTACCACCCCAAACATATAGATGTAACCAGGTCCCCTCTGGTCCCCCGGGTCCTCCGTGCTTTCCCCCCCTCTTCTTACCCTCCCGTGGCTGTGGGGATAGTTGCATGTGAGAGGAGGCTGATAGGGAGGCGAGTGCATCGCCGGAGACCCTTGGTGAGCACAGTACAGGGCGCCGCAATGTTAGTGAAGCTCGCGCATGCGCGGCTGAGCACCCGGCGGCCATTAGAAGTATTGCACATGCGCAGTGAAGCGCGAGTGGTGGTCCATAGCTAAGGGCTCTGCGGGACTACAATTCCCAGCAACCTCAGGGGCTGCTGCAACACATGACCAATAGGGCACCCAGGATCTCCTAGAAGGAGATAGATACATTTGGCTCCCTCGGGAACCCATGCCAGTCGGAGCTGGGACAAGGAAAGGGTAGGTTGGATGTGCAGGTGTCTATGGCACCTGCACTAGGCCAGATACCCCTGTTATGCCCCATCTAGGCCCGATTCCCCCCAGCTTGTGGTTGCTGCAGGGACAGGCCCATAGATAGGGACACTGCCCCTGTAGCATAATAGCTATATTTGTGGAGTGCCATGGGATTGTGATGGCATTTTATTTTTCTAGCTGTGCAGGTTTTGTGAAGTGTTGCCAGACTTGGGCTTGGGGTCTCAGGATTAGTTAATGCCTTGGCAAGACAAGAAGGCTGTCAGAGACATCTCTGATGGGAGTTGAACTGTGGTCCTTCCTGCCCTTTTCCAGCATTTCTTCCTTCGCTGCCACCAGGAGTGCTGATTTTGACTGTCTGAGTCTGCAGACAACTCACTAGAGATCACAATTAGATAATCACCTGCACCTGTTCCATGCCTCCAGCTAGACCTATATAAACCTCCCCTTCCTGTTCCTCCTTGCTTGTTTATACCCAGGATTGGGTAGTTACTGTACTACACCACTGACACTGATTCACACTCACACAGTGTTATTGGGGGTTGTGTAGAAGCCTGTATACTGTGTGTAGTGATCCTCACCTGAGGATCACAAGGTACCAGAGTCAGTAAGGTATAAGTAAACTGGTTGTATACCCCATACTGTGTTTGTATTCTTCATGCTGTCTGGCCCAGTAAGTAATTAATAGGGACTCTGGCTCCAGCCTCAACTGTAATCATGTCTGAGAGCTAAAAGTAGAGGGGGTTATAAAGTTAATAAAGTTTTGATATTTTTGCTCCTGTAACCCCCCCTTTGGGATCACTATGGCTTTAAGGGGTTGACTGTGTGGGCCCGCATTGAGTAATTCTTAAGTCCAGCATTTAAATGAAGCAACATTTTTAATAACAAACAGCTGTATTGCAGAGCACCGTTTTTTCTTGCTTGTATAACATGACAACTCCCCTGGCCTCACTGCTGGGTATCCTCCTATCTACATTCCCTTATTAACAACACTGTTCAATATAAGGGGACTTCTATAAATTATACTGTCTTATACAATGTACTTATCTCCACAGGTCAGACCCAGACACTATGATCAAAAGAACATCCGCCCTCAGCAAGTGGGAAAAACTATTTTTTTTTAAATATATATATATATTCCATATAAGCTACATTTGCTTGAATCTGCATCATATTAGAAATCAATCAGTAGTCTGGAAGAAGTATTGATTTCAGTAGGTTTTTCCGCCAGGGTTCGCCTTTTTCCATCCTGTGATGAAATCATGTAATAGTTTGCTGTCTGAAGATATAGTACACCTGTTAAAGCTGTCCGCCATAGTGATTTTCGAAAAACTACTATATAAAGCCCTGATCACCACCGTGATGACATATCTGCTGCATTTGTACGAGTGCCTACTCAGAGCTTCACAAAGCAGTACTCCGTATTCTGTGATATTTTGTCACAGAGATTTTCACTGTCAAGATTTCAGGCCTAAATTTACAAAGTTATAAAAATGACCTTAATATTATCATCTATTAAGTAAGCAAATATATATTGAGCATATTCGAGTTAAGTAGCACAAAAGGGGCCATGGCATTTCCAAGCTACGTGTGCTTCTAAAAACTGTGGTTTTTAAGACGAGTATTGCAAAGGTTACAACACTGAGGGTATAAGAATGCCTCAATTGTGATTTAAGTAAAGAACCTCAGTTCTTCTTCCCATATTAGGCGGCTAGGTTAATCACACCTTATTTTGCCAAAAAAATTCCACTCCACTGGAGCATGTTTCAGAAGAGCTTTGATTTGAATGAGGATTGATATGGTTCCTGAAAGCAGTGCATCAGCAAAATGAAACATTTATAACCAAGTGCCGGGCTGAATGTTAAAGCTCTAAAAGTCGCCAGTGAAGCTGATTGAACTCAGCAGAAGCCCAGGGGAAAGTTTGGAAATGCTTCACAGTGATGAGTGTTGTATCTCGTGTGCATGATTTGCAGTGGATAGTACCCTTGTAATCGGCCAGTTGCATTTCTTAGGGGCCTCTGAATGGACAAGTGTTTGTGAATCAAGTGTTTTCCTTACCCTTATCCCATCCTGTTCTTATCAGAGAACCAAAGTTAAGGGTGGCCCTGTCTGTGCAAGCACTTGTTGATCACAGAGTTACATCACACACAAGGGAGCAGCTAGAAGAACCCTTCCAAGTCTCACTATAATAAATACTTTTTAAATACTTATAGGTGTCAGATGTATCAATTAAACAGTTGAGACCCCTTAAACATGTCACTGGAGACTTTCTTCTCACTGGGGTGGCTATTCATAGCAGAGATGTGCTGCGGTCTGACACTGGTTATTGCCCAATGATCAGGGCAACGGGGGTGCTGCAACAGTGCGAAGAAAGCACACGGGGAGGTAGAGCCACCGCTGGCCTCAGCAAGGAGGATCGTTGCCAGGGTTTGGGACATGTGGAGCTGTTCGTGTCATTCCCAGTAGCATGGAAGGGATACTTTACAAATGGACCAATTATTTAAACGGCTGGCAGCTACAATGGTTTCTTTAGTGCGGTGGGATATTGTCATATTATGATTCAAGGGACGACACCGGAAAGGGCTTTAAAGGAACTATCCAAATGGCAGCAAGTTCAATCCATTGATAATACTCGGATGGATCTGGCTAATATGGGGGAGCAGTACTTCTATCTGAAAATGAGGACAGCGGCAGGGAGACAATAGTGGCTTGTTGCGCTGGGATCCGCCAAGGCCTCTATTACAGACATCCGAAAGAAGAAAGAAAAAGACTTTAGTGACAACACAGAAGCCTTGAAAACAAGGATGTCTTAATTAAGACTACTGCAACATCTTGGTTCAACAAGTGAATAAAACGAAAGAGCCTTCTATGATTAACACATCAGATTCTCAGAACAAAATTGACATGGGAGCTCTTCTGAAATCCACATGCAATACCTTCCTGAAAACCCTGGGGGAGTGTATGCAGATTGCAAATAACACCTTTACATCTGACCTAATCCATGCCACACCTCCGGGATCACCCCTTCTCTCCATTCTCAGACACGGCAAGGCACGTCGTTCTGTCTTATTTGGTCATATTTGTGCACAAAGGAAGATGGAACTAAACAACAACCTTGAAAATGGCTCTTTAAAGGAAGAGGTGAATCATCGTGACCAATCTTTTATTGAACATGTCCGCAGGCTCAGTATAGAAATCTCTGAGACTGTCCCTGCGGCTTCTTCGCATAATGAGCAGAGCACGGATTTGGAGGGCACTAAAGGTGCGTCTGACACCAAGTCACGGGATACAGACAGCATTACTGTCAGTGATGGGGCACACACGCCTGCAGTAACAAGAACATTGCAGCCAGATAAAGGAGGAGGTGGTGAAGGGGGAGGAGCTGAAGTAAGGGTCCAAACATTCTTTAGTACAATGAGTCACAGATTCAGCGATATTACTGTAGCCAGGTCCCCCTTCGTTCTCTCTTACCTTCTGCTGCGGCTGCGACCGGCAGGGGAGGCTGGGGACAGTGCGGAGAGGGCTGCGGTAGCGTGGAGCAGTCAGGATGGCGAGTGGGTTGCCGGAGGTCTGCAGCGGCTCCCTTTGCAGGGTGCCACCATATTGCGATTGGCCGCACATGGGGAACTACAACCGCCAGCAGCCCCAGGGGCCGCGTAACAGTCAATAGGGCTGTGAGGATCTCCTGCTCTGCAGTGGATACATTTGGCGTGCTCAGACCTCGTGCTTCAGTCGGAGCTGTGACACTGAAGGATAAGGGTGCATGTGCAGGGTGTCTCTGGCCCCCGTACTAGGCCAGAGACCCCCTATTAGGCCCCAGCTAGGCACGACTCCCCTGTAAGCTTGTGGCTGCTACAAGGACTCTGGCCCATTAGCTGATTAGTGTCAGTCACACAGGTGAAGATGCCGCGCAGCATCAGCGGCCTGTGGCCTGGGACCAGATCATCACCGCATTTAGAGACAATTAAGATGGGACCCTCCAGCTGGACACCACCCCACATGGAGGCGGACTCATCGCTGACAGCGACGGCGTGGGACCGGATGGACCCCTGTCTTCCATTGGCGCTATCGGATGTTGGGGCACCCGGCAGGTATCACACTATCTACAAGTACACCAACTATAACACTGTGGGCAGCGCTGTCACACACTTCCGGGTGGGTTGGCTACTGTGAACACCAGGGTGGTTAGGTGCCCAGGGCACCTCTGTACATTGAGGGACACTCTCACCGGGATGTGGACTAAGTAGATGGACAGTGTGATAAGGTGTGTGGGTTATGGCCGTGCGAGGCCTACGTTATACATGTTGTGGTATAATCATATATGTTCAGTAAAACCTGTTATCTATACAAGTGTGTGCCTTTCTTGTATTGGGTCCTGTGACGGGGTTATCCAGCATTGTTAGGATCCCTCACAGGTGGAGGTGCTGTCACCAAACGAACCAGGTACACCCCAGGCTCCCTGTAACGGAGGATCAGGCCTCCTGTGAGCCTACAGGTAATAGCGCACCCACACTCAATAGCCGCCACATCTCCCATAGGATGGGGGAATCAGCGCTACATTACATTTGAAGATAAAGATGGGATACCAACCGCATTCTTTCTGGACTTTTGTTATGCAGTTGTTCCTGGTCTAGCTTGGATCAACTGTGTTTCCACCTGTTAAGATGGACTTTGTTGGGAACATTAAGAAAATAAATCAGAAATACATAACCAGTAAGGACGAGTTCACCACACTTCAAAAGATAGTTCTTCATGAAGTTAATTCAAACGTGGCATAAGTTAGAAACTCAGCGACTGAAGCTCTCTCATGGCTGAAAAGGGGGTTAAAGTTTTTACATGAATTTGTGGCTGAGGTGAAGATGACAGAAAACAATATAAAAACCGCACTAAGTAACGCCTATGGAAGAATTTTGTGTCAATATCATGGCTGGGTGGTACAGAGTGTGTTTGCGTTTGTCTGAAGGGCATGCTCCATCATACATGTAACCATGTATTGCTATAACTGTGTGCCCAGAGCATACTTGAAAACGAGAGGTAACTTCCTGTTCATTTTTTAAAATAAATAAATAAAAAGAATGAAGGGTGTGTGGCCGCTCACTGTTAAAGAAGTGGATGAGAAGAAGATGCCATACAGAGGGACCTTAACATTTACCTACCGTATCGGTCATGAAAAATAAACTAAACATACTGGACACTTTGTATGAAGACCATGGTCTGGAGTCAGACGAAGCGGTATCACAGGAGAGAGATGCGACGCATACATTCACTTATTTGGGATGTAAATGTATCTGTTCAATTGATTCCTTGGACCAACAAACATTTGATCTAAGCAGTGTGCATGAACAGTAACTTCAGGTATGTATATTTGTATTGGTAAAGCGCCAACAATATTCTACAAAATAAACGGGTACTACATCCCTTTATGGAGACAATTCTAAAACATGTCTTAAAGAAATGAAGTTCTGATGGGATGCTACACTGGACGGTACTAACCTCTCATCAGTGCTGGAGGTGTCTGTGATGCCGTTCTTTTGTGTGTTAGGCCTATCCAGCAATGAATGGAATAAATATGAGCCTGAGATTTCCTTTCAGGCCGCAATACTTGCAGAGCTTCTGCGGGAGAAAACTTGTCATCAAGTCGGATCAATCAGCACCTGCTCATATACAAAATGTTACCATTAATCTTCTGCCCCCATGCACATGATGTACAGTAACAGCATTTATAAATTGTATTTAATTTGTTTTAAAGTAATGAAAACTATCTATAAAGTGATGCAAGGTGGGGGTAAAGTGCATTAGATCTTACAGGATGAGCACAACTCCTCCTTCAGTCTTGAAATCCTAAGCACTAACATATATTTATTTGAGAACTGTTTTCATTGTGTGAAAAACAAAAGCTCAGGCTGCTTATTTTTTGAATGTTACCATGCAACCTCTTTCAGTTTCTACAACGAATATAATAAATGCATTAATACAGCTTTTGAAATGGGGAAAAAACAAAACACAGCTCCCTTAAAGCTGCAGAACAAGCTGCATTGCGTAGCGGTGCCGGTATCCCTGTACAGTTTAAATGTCCCAGTCCCGAGGGCCAATAGGAAGCCGCACAGGATGACGTCATGGCTTCTTATTGGCCTGCGGGACATTTGAAGCCGCCATTATGTTAGGCACACAGTTGCGCAACAATTTTTGTTATTAGGTTTTAAGTAGAGAGGGGTTAGGGTAGTAAACATCATGGGGAAAATAAGATGGGGGGGAAAAGAGAAATGGAAGAGGGGGGATAAGGATATTCACCATAAGCATTACAGATTATATATACAATACAGAGCACAATGGTCAAACTTTCAGCATACATAGGGGCCTACAGATATGCACTAAACTCCGATGTCACTTATCGCCACCTTATCGCCAAAAAAGCCTACTGCGGTAAGAGAGCATTTTGTCAACTTTTTTTGCCGGAAAAAAAAAATCACCAAATGCACGGCGATAAGCCACTTATCACCAGCTTTTCAAACTTGTGGTATTCTAGTAGCCCCTCTAGAATTGAGATTTCCTCTCCAAATCGTCTCGCCAGAAAAAGTTGCCAAGGGGGTGGTCAGAAGCTGCCGATAAGCGGCGAGACGGGACTTAGAAAACAAAATGCATTTTTCCTGCATCGGATTGATGCCGGGAGTCTCCGGAGCTGATACCCTTAATATCAGCACCGGAGACCCCCGGCATCAATCCCATGCAATAAAAATTTATTTACAGACAACTTAATTACCTTAGCGGCTAACCGCTAAGGCAATGAAGGGGTTAATGGACAACAGCATCTTTATTGGGGGCAGAGGGGGTGAGTGAAGGGGGTACTTGGCTGTTCACTCACCCCCTCTGTCCCCAATAAACATTATAATCACAAATACACAACCCACCCCCTGTGCCCCTACATAAAATATAATATTTTTTTTTATACACAGGATTCATACCACCGGGTGTCAGTGGGCCTTCAGGTGGTGCCTGTGGGTGTCCGGAAGCCCCAACAGGGTCCCCTTGTGGTCCCTGTGGGTGTCTGGGGGTCCTCGGGGGTCCCCACAGGTGTCCGTGGGCCTCCAGGTGGTCCCCGCAGGTGTCCCTTTTGGGCACAGATGAATACATTATCAATCAGTGGGCAAATGAAAAACATAAAATAAACAATATACAATCCAAAAACCTGAAGAAAAAAAATACATTTATATACATTCAATATTTAACTTACTTTTAGACGCGTTGGCCCTCCGAATTCTGGCTTATCAGGAAGCTTTCATACCGCGACATCATCCACCTTGATTATCCGGACCAGGTAACCAAATTCTTCTTTCTTTCATCTTGATTATTTCTTTCTTTTCTTTATCTTCTTTCTTCATCTGTTAATCCAAAAAACCCCATGGTAAATCCACAACACAATGTTGACTCGTCGGCTTCTTGAGGTCAAATGAGGCGTCGTCCCTGAATATGGCCTATGACGTTACATTTTTGGGTCATTTGGTAGAGCTCCAATCTGATTCGACGCTGTATCATGTGCCCGCCTCGTTTTTTTTTTTGTGAAGGTTGTGACATCATCTTCAAGGGAGGTACGTCACATCATTCAAACCACATGGTCATATCACATGGTATTAGAGCCAATGGGATTGAAGACAATCCAATTGGTTGCTGTACCATGTGATAGGTTACCTTAGTTCAAAAGGATGTGATGTCACTTTAAGGGATGATTTCAATCCTGAGTTAAAATAAATAAATAATGGTTTTATGTGGGGGTACAGGGGGTGTGTTGTGTATTGTTGGTTACATATTGTAAGGTTTATTGGGGGCAGAGGGGGTGAACTAAGGGCCAAGTACCTGCTTCAATCACCCCCTCTGCCCTCAATAAAGCTACTATTGTGCCTTAACACCTTCATTGCCTTAGCGGTTATACGCTAAGGTAACGAAGCTGCTTTAATATTATTTTTATTATTAGTGTTCCTGAGTAGGGCGTCTCCGGAGCAGAAGCGTGTTGATTTGAGGTCCACAGACCCCCTGCTTCCCAAGATACAGTTCCCGTTATGGGGTGCCAGTATCTCCTATGCATTGAAATATCCTGTATCACCGTGGGAATCAAATGCATAGGAGATACCGGCACCCCATAACGGGACCTGTATCTCGGGAAGCAGGGGGTCTCACATACACTAGTAATAAAATGAAAATGTAAAAAAAAAAACAGGCGAGACTTGCGCAGAGAGAGGTGGCTCTCTCTGCAGCTGAAAGAACTCGCTGGGTGAGTCCTTTTCAGAGGGGCGATCATCTCGTCGCCAGGTACTCGTCATTTTTGCAAATGTTGCTATCACTGGTGTAGCAAATGTCCCCCCCCCCCTCTGGGAGAACATGTAGGCTACTGCTGATGTAGTTGTGATTACCTGTGAGGGAACAGGAGAGATGAGTTGCTGCGGGTTCAGCAGAGCTGAAGGCAGTCCCACCATGACAAGCTTTACCCCCAATACCTCTGTCCCACAGATTGCCGCTGAGCCAGAAGTATAAATGAGGATGATCTTTATTGAAGCAGTCACTGCCGGTGTCATTGCAGCGTATGCTTCAGTTGATAGGATAGATCCCTGGCTTCTGGATAGTACTGGCCTGCGGGTAATATTGATGCCTGGCTAGAGTAGCTTATTGCCCTCAGCCCATGAGGCTGAGCATATGTCTCCCTCCCAGCCGGGAGGAGACGTCTCCAACACTCTCCCACCCCATGAAGGGACAGGCTGTAAAAACAACTGAAGGTATCACACCTAAGGGGGCTGGACTTCAATCTATAATTTAGGCACTTCCTTCCTGAAGCTCAAAGAGGGAGGTCCCAGTATCTGTGCCACCATTGGCTATCACAGATCCCTGTGTCTTCTCCACTCCAGTCACTCAGGAAGTCAGCATGAGGAGGGGGAAACCCCCATAGGATAGCCTGTCACTGTCTACATCTTATTAAAACTTACTTACGTGACAGGGAAGGTAAAGAGATGCTGGACCAGCCATGGCTATACTGGTATTTGGGGCTTTATGCATACCGTGATAGCAACGCTGTAAAAAATGGCGATTTAAGAACCATGCCAATTTTTTCTATCAGAGCTTAGTGCATAGACCCCATAGTTTGTTCTTTTATGGAAGTAGTTACGGTGCCATCTGGAGCCAAACATCCAAAAGTGGAGGACGTATAATAAGAAACTGCATGTCATGCTGTAGCTATGCGGACATGAAAAGCAAGTTTATTTTTTACAGGATTCAATGAGGAAAACTATTTTACAATAAGAGTAAATCTTTCTAGGTACGTCAATGACGTTCATTAGTTGTTTTAAAAAATATATACCTTTTTTGCTGACCACATGGTACTTGAACAATTTATTTGGCTTATTTGAACTATTGTAATCATCCTGAAATTAGACATTTGACTATTTTCAGTTTATTTGAAAATGAGGAAAGGGAGAGGTGATGGAGGCAGTATTCCTCGTACAAGACCATACCATACACACAAGTGAGCTCATATTTCAAGGGAGGACCTACATCGAGCCAAACCCTTCCCATATTTCAGTTTTCCATGTCTACAAACTGTGTGGCAGTCCTCTCTGGTAAGGAAAGGGTTAAAGTGATAATTATCTGCTTCCGGTGAAATAGGAATAATGGGTTTTGTGAAATTTGCACTTATTCAATTCTTAGGCCTAGATACATCAAACTCTGTTAGAACGTAATTAAAATCGTAAAAAAGAATAAAAAATAAAAAAATACCAGGCCTTAGTGTCACAATTTTGTAACAGAATACGGGAAATGAACGCAACTGTTAATCATGCATTAAGCCCGGCATTGAAATCACATTACTAATATTTCCAGCACAGGCTTCTGTCAAATGTATTATTACAAAACCCTATGGTAGAAATAACATTAACAACTTTGATGCCTGTGGCTACCAAAGTACACCACGGACATGAAACAGCGTTAATAAAAACTTCACTGCCTACCCCCCTTGGCTACTTTAATTGACTAATGGCTATTGGCCATTAGTCTAGAGGAGGGTTAGGTTTGTTGGGTTGGGTGGGAGATGGGGGTAGTTGCCCCGGGGAGGGCTGCTATGCCCCCAGGGTGGTGGTGGTAGGAGTTAATCCATTGTTTGCCTTAGCAGTTAGTAAAGCATTGCATAGTACATCCTAGCCAATGAGGTAGCCAAAGGGGCTGGGTAGGGTAGTGTAATGTTAATATTAACCACTTTGTAGCCCTTGGTGGTCAGCTAGTCATGGAATCCCATGACCAGCTGACCACTTAGGCTACTAAGGGGTTCATATGCACTGTAATGTGTTTTCTTTTTATCACCTACAGTATTCCATGTTGGTTTAGGATATCTTGCCTGTGTATATAATGGCCATTATAAAGTGTACATAGGCAAGATAGCGGCAACGCCATCCTGGCGTATGTGATAAACAAAATGCAGCATTATCGCGGTTCTGATAAATATTGGGACTTGATTAATGGCATCAACATGACAAAAACAGCGGTATTTAGTCCTTTTTATCGGTTAATGTAAAAAATGTGTTATCTAATGCGGTGCAACATTGATGTATTTTTTTTATATACCAGGAAAATAACGCCTTTTTTTTGCCGATAATACCGCTTTCCACAGGCTGGGGCATCTAGACCTCAGTGTCCTACTGTACACTTTTATGTTTTTGACGACAAAAGCCCCTTTCTGGCAGCCAAGGCGTTAAAACCAATCCAAAAGGATTTTAAAAAATACAGTGGAAAGGCTAATGAACGCTCTGTACACACCTTTATTTAATACGGGGAGAGATACCTATGCCCAAAAAGGAGCACACCTGAGATACCAGAGAAATCTGCTCATTTAGATATACAAAATGTATTCAAATGACTTAATGTAGCAGATTTCCCAGGTATCTCCGGTGTGTTCCTTTTTGTTTACAGGTGTCTCTCCACGTGTTGTATAAAGGAGTGTTTGGGGGGGTGTATATATAGTAAGTCATTGGTACTCTAGTAAAAGAGAAAATACACTGGAAACAATGATGAACCTGGAGAACATACTACATCCATTTGATTAAGACCCTGACTTCCCAGTTTAATCATTATACAAAGGAACATTGGAGCAGTACTAGCCCATCACTGCAAATACATTTCTGTGTTATTTCCAACTGTGTGGGTTCCAACATCGTCCCCAGTATACAAGGTATATCTAGAACAGGAGCAGCCAACTAAAGTCCTCAACTGCCCCCAACAGGTCCGCTACTAAGGATATCCCTGCTTCAGCACAGGTGGCGCAGTCGTTGACTGTTGGTGGCCCTTCAGGACTGGAGTTGGCCAGTCCTGATCTAGAAGAGCGCACAAAGCTTCGAGAGACATCCTACGCCGTGCCATGAATTCGTAAGGTAATCATCCGTGTGCATTAAGGCACCTGTGCGGTTATTACTCATATCAAAGAGAGTGCCCTTATCTTACCACTCTCATGCAATTTACTGTAATAACACGGCACTTAAATAATGGAATGAGATGGACAGAGAGAGAAACCATTTCCACAGGGAATGTCTTCCTCAGTAATGGTAGTGAGATGGTACCAAGCGTACGGAAGTGTCTCTACTTTTTTATTTATTTATTGACACAAAGTACAACTGGTTTTTTTTATTCACAAATGTAAAGTTCCAGTAACTTTTTACTGAAAAAGGAATTTATTTTACAAAGAATTTCATTCTTTCTCTCTCTCTCTCTCTTTGTCTCTCATATATATATATATATATATATATATATATATATATATATATATATATATATATATATATATATATATATATATATATATATATGTGTGTGTGTGTGTGTGTAGCCCCCTGTAAACAGCACAGGCTATACCTATCTTCCTTCTACTGTGATAAGCCCTGTTAAGATCAGGCGCCAGTAATCATCATGGGTTTTCCCCCTTCATAGCCCTATCCTGAGTGGTAGATGCAGGCCTGGACTCTGCTGCAGGCGTGAGCAAGAGGGGAGGTTCTGCTGACACCATGAGGGGAGGGGCTAGCTCTATATTTAGCAGCCAACTCCGGTGAGTGGTTGGTCTTGTTCTTCTTTGCTTGCTGGTTCTTTGTTTGAGAGAGTAGTTTAGGAAGAGTTCGAGTGAACAGTATATCGAGAGTCTAGAGTTGCTGGTTATTATGTCGTGAGCCACGAATCCTGCAGAACGGTCCGAGGAGTATCAGGAGGCTGCGGGCTCCCCGGCGCAGCGTGCCGGAAGAGAGCGAGATGAACTGAAACGATCAGCGTCTATAGGTAGAGCTGATAGAATTATAGACTGGTTGACCAATGCCCTCACCCCGCTGCCAGGGGTGATGGGGGGAGAATTCAAGACCCACCTTGAGGCTAACCTCAGGGGTGGGCCACGGGGTATTGAAGCCCTAGCTCAGACCATCCTATCGGAAGAGTGACTTGGAGGGAAGGAGAGGAGGAAGTATTTGGGCGGAGGTGAGCTGTGTATACCCCGTCCTGGCGATTGTGTTGCGGCTGCTGGAAGCCTTATCATTGGGATATTGTTGCTCTGTCAAATAAAGAGACTATTCTTCACCCGTAAAGACTGTGTGTGACTTGGAGAGTATAACCCTGGGACACGAGGGGTTCTTCTATACCAGTCCTGTCCCATTACCCTGGGAGTATAGAAGTTGGAGGCGCTGCACCACTAAGAGATCATGGAGGCTATCACCCCAGAAGCCCGGTCCTGGCTCCCCCACAACACCGCGGGAAGCTCAGGCCCTTCTGTTCCTAACAGGTATGTACCACACCTCATGTAATCTGCCCTTATGTACCCTAGACATCACCGTAGAGTCGGGAGGGGTGGGGGGAAGCAGGGTTACATATATATATATATATATATATATATATATCGATGCCCACACCACATTGCAGTCTCTTTTAGACCCGATTAAGGCAGGGAACGTAGTATTTCTCTATACAGGGTTTATTTACAAGCCTAAATTATATGCCAACAGGCCCACCATCCCTTTAAGTCAAAACAAATCATAAAATAAACGCCTACTCCTCTTAGGATGTTCCTTTAATATGTGCATTAATACAATCCACACAATGATAAGTAATTAGCTAAGTTGCCGAAACAATACGTTCTCCTGTGATCGATCGGCGAAGATTTGGCTCGGGGTTCACCAAATGGCTGTTAGCAGCAGAAGAGGACCAAAGATGCAAAGATCTGTTTGGAAGATCATGTGACCAGCCAGTCACTAGATACAATTGGTGCACTGCTAGAGAGGGGGCAGGGCTCAAAAATGGTGTGCCGGAGCCTGTTTTAGAGTAAGGGGATGTAACTTTGTAAATAGTTGATATACTGTAGAAACAAAAAATGCTTGTTACATTTTAATACATTAAAAATTTAATTTCAGAGTTGTTTTTAAAAAATTCTACAAGTATTTTCTCATAGAAAAATGATTTTACAAAACAGATTTATTAAAAAAAAAACACATGCAGGATATTGCTTGTTCTGCAGCTTCAAAGTCACTTAATCTCTTGATGTTACTTTCTTTAATGGGTTTCTTTGTTCCATTTCACTGGCAGTGTACGCAGAGCTTTACATAGAATTGTCCGGGCACATTGTGTCCATGCCCTGTAGAGTTTACAATCTAATTTTCAAAAAAGAATTGCTGTGTTTTACTTAAATTATCTTTTACACTTTTAATAAATAAAAACATTTGTGTTCTGAGGTTTAGAAGTGGGTCAGATCAAGAATAAAAATAAGTGTACTAAGTACATTAAAAACAGATGGGGGTCTGGCCTTGCCATTACTAAAAAAATATTATGCTGCAGCACATTTAAGCCATTTACCAGCATGTCTTAGACCCACAATTAGACACACAATTCCAGCAAGCTCTAACACCAGAACCCACCACATCATATATATATTTGTGTCAAAAGGAGTGCTACTGCACACACTCACAGCACACTGCACACACTCACAGCACACTGCACGCACTGCGGGGCTAGGGGGGGGGATCGGTGTGGGGCTGAGGGATTGGTGCGGGGATCGGTGTGGGGCTGGGGGATTGGTGCGGGGCTGGGGGAGGGGAAATCTGTGCGGGGATCGGTGCGGGGCTAGGGGGGGGAATCGGTGCGGGGCTGCTGGCGGAGATCGGTGCGGGGCTGGCATGGGGATTGGTGGGAGACGTGTAGGACTGCCAGCACCTCACTCCACCTCTTCCCCCCCCTCCTCCCACCTCCCGATCGGGTGCACGGCTGCAATTTTTTTTTTAATTAGCGCGACCCCGGTTATAGCGTGGTTGGATCGAGTGGCCCCGAGGACCGCGCTATAACGGGGTTGAGCTGTACATAGTTAAATACTTCAATGTTAGTATTCTTATAAGTAAGGGTCATTTAGTTAAACCCTTTGGCAAAACGTTATAAGCCTGCACCCACTTCACAACATGACCAGTATGCAGGTCCTAACACTACCTATGAAAATTATAATTTACCTCTGCAGTGGAGGGAGAATGGCCTTAATAGACCTAAAGAGGTGTATAACCACCCAGTTATTAAGTTTACTTTGAATGTTCGGGATACATGGGAGAAAAAAAAGGGGGTTAATGGGACAACCCTCGCTCATGACTCCATTGTGGAGGAATGAGGAATTCCCCCCCCCAGGATGTATACCAGGAAGGAATAATATTTGGATTGCAAGGGGTATAATCAGGATTAAAGATGCTATGTTTTTGGGAAACAATATACATTTGAAGAAATACAAAAAATATATAATATTCCATCATCAGAATATTTCAGAAACATACAAATTAGGCATTTTATTATCTCAAAATGTTTTCCACCCGGCATTACGCACCCAACTGTATTTAAAGAGATGTGCACAATGCAAACACATCAGAAAGGGATGATTTCAAATATATATATGCTGTTCTAAGTTCTATGGATAAGAATGAAAAGCACTCGTATATGATTCTCTTGGAGATAGACATAGGAAAATACATTTCTGGGGAGGAGTGGACAGAGATATGGGAGGCTGCAGCGAGCTCGTCTGTTTGTACTATAATAAAGGAAAACAGATACAAGAT
The DNA here is from genome assembly GCF_040206685.1 of Ascaphus truei. Classification (NCBI taxonomy): domain Eukaryota; kingdom Metazoa; phylum Chordata; class Amphibia; order Anura; family Ascaphidae; genus Ascaphus; species Ascaphus truei. Next base: position 68,150,609 of record NC_134488.1, on the reverse strand, counting down.
TATGATGAGGTGGTATTTAACACCGGACTGATTAGCCCATATTTATAAATGAGCAAGTGCTCCGTGCTGGAGAAATTGTGGATGCAGAGGAACAATATATCATATTTTCTGGACATGTTCAAAAGCTGTCCCTTTCTGGAGGAAAATTAAGAGAGAGATCACCATGGCACTTGGAGTTGATGTGCCAATGGATCCTGTGGTAATGATTTTGAGGAAACCTGTACCAGATCTATCATATGCCATGAACAAATTAATTGCACATCTTTTGACAGCAGCAAGGTGTACAATAGCACTTCAATGGAAACAGATAATAATGATGTAGCCAGGTCCCCTCTGCCCCGCGACACCCCCCCCCCCCCTCGTTACCTCCGCTGCCAGGGGTCACTCGACACATCTGCCGGCACTTATGGAGGGTGGGGGCCGAACAGGGAGCACTCCGGTGCTCCGGAGGTCCCCGGCGGCTCCCGTGCAGGGCGCCGCCACCTTGCGCGAGTTCGCGCATGCGCAGTACCAACGGGAATGCGGCGGCCAGCAGAGACATTGCGCATGCGCAGTGAGAGACGAGCGCGAACCATAGGCTACCAGGGAGGCTCTTGGAAGGGACTACAAGTCCCATGAGCCACAGCAGCGACCCACGTGATGCCAGGGAGCCAATAGGGCTGTAGTATCTCCCTGCAGATAGTGATTGATACATTTCGCGCGCTGAGCCCACGTTAGTCAGTCAGGACCAGGAAGAGCCAGGGTAAGGAGGTGAGTGCAGGGGTCTGTGACCCACTGCATTAGGCCAGCAGCCCCCTAGGCTCCAGTTAGGTCCTGAGCCCCTCACAGCTTGTGGTGCTACAGGGACAGGCCCTAGGTTAGGGACCCTGCCACATTAGTATCAGTGATAGTTAGGGACCCAGCGGACGCTGCGCTCCCCGAGAAGAGTCTTGGGCTCAAGCCTATGCCCCAAAGAGACAAAGACTATCTCCAGGGAGGGATCGCCCCTGGCGGACCCTCGTGTAAGGAAGGACCGGATCGCAGACGGGATCACCAAGTGGCGGATCCTTTTCGAAGTTGATTGCTGGCCCGAGTGCAGGAGCACTCGGCCGGTAACCTTCATAAGTGCACCAACGTATCACAATATATATATTTTTACACATAGTGGCAGCGCTGACCACGGGACAAAGGGATTAGACTGTGGACACGGTGTGGGGATACACGGTGGTGGGTGCAAGGTACACTCCTAGTGGAGTGAATAACATTCGGTACATGGTGTGGAGTTACCCCCTAGGGGGAGTAGTATTATAACAATCACAGTTGTTATTATTGATACTGATGTCAAGTGTTACAGTTATTCTGCATTTACAGTAAAGTGGTTATATACATCTCCGTGTATGTGCTTTTTGCGTATGTGGAAATGTGTAGGCAAACTTCTACATTTCTAGAACCCTATACAGGTGGAGGCGCTGCAAACCAGAACGTTCCAAAGATTCACCCCAGGCTCTCACTAGCGGAGGCTCAGGCCTCCTGTGAGCCTGACAGGTATAACGCACCACACCTGGTAACATTAGGTTCCCCGCACATACACTCTATATGCGATTGGGCGGGGGAATACCCGTTACAATAATAATAATATGTTCTTGTATAGCACTGCTAGTTTTACGTAGCGCTTTACAGAGACATTGTTCAGGCACAGGTCCCTGCCCCGTGGAGCTTACAATCTATGTTTTTGGTGCCTGAGGTACAGGGAGATAAAGTGACTTGCCCAAGGTCACAAGGAGTCGACACCGGGAATTGAACCAGGCTCTCCTTCTTCAAAATCTCGGTGCCAGTCAGTGACTGATCCACTCCTTCTCCCTTCTTTCCAGATAAATGTACCATCCTATTAGATCTTTCAGGAAAAAGTTAAACATGTTCTAGAAATTGAAAAACTCACTGCATTTATGAACAACTCTAGGGAAAGATTTGAAAAGGTCTGGAGTCCCTGGATAAGAGCCTTTCCAGAGGACATACTGATGCAGCGGCCGTTGTTCGAACACTTCACGCATCAGGTACATCGGAATCCCGATTTGAAACCGCGGGATGAATTCCAGCCTCCCCGCACTAAGATGTGAGCGCGGCGAGAGCAGAAAAACTAATTTTAGTGTTCTGGCTATTAAAAACATGAAATTGACACAGTAGCACAGTAGCACAGTACTGTACACATTACAATTCATCCATTTTATTGCAAACGAAGAAACAGAATCCATGAAATTCAAACAAAACATCCGCGATAAGCGCGGGTGCCTGGGGCGATTGGCCGCGTTCATGCTGCTTGGGGAACAGCAGAGAACTCAAAATCGGCGCCGAGATGTGTTCGAATAACGGCCACTGCATCAGTAGCAGTAATACAAGATTTACAAATCTAAACACATTCAGGCAGAAAAATTGTTAGGATTAGTAACACTAGTGCTTCTTGCTGTCTCTCCCCCCCCCAATATTTTTTATTAGTACGGTTAAATATTATTTCGACTGTTAGTATTAATATTATTATTTTTGTATTGTATTGTTGATTTTATTATGTTGGTTTTATTGTTCCCCTTCCGCCTTTTCCTTCTTTTGTTCTATACCCCCCTTACCCTGAATATGAGTGAAAAACAAATAAAAAATGTTTGGAATTAAAGAAGTGGGTCAGATAAAGACATTTTGGAAACATTTGAATGATTTAATCTCCCCACACAGAGAAAATAGTTTGAAATGGGTCTATAATCAAAGCAGTTTCAGTGCAAGACTGTGGTATTTTCACCCTGCATCTGCGCACCAATTCTGGCCTCTCTGCCCCAGCATGCACTTTGAGGATGTCAATAGCAGGAGTTGGGGAGGAGGTACACGGTGCACAGATTATAATGAGATGTATCACATGCTGCATCTCTGCCCCAGCTTGCTCCTTGGGGGAGTGTCAGTAGGAGGAGTAGGGGTGGATCAAAAAGCTGCGGCGCCAGCAACTGTGTCTTCCGCGGTTGCGTTGCAGGGGGTCCGTCGTTTTGGATTGAGTCCCCGCAACGTGCCGGGGCAGCCACGGTCCCGTTACTGCAGTTTACCCCGGTGCCAGAAAAAATTAGTTTGTTACATCTGTAGACCATGCACCATTTTAGGTGAGGTCTTACTAATGATCTATAAAGTGGCATCACTACTTCTCGTTGTGCTTCTGCTGCGAATACAGTACCTCTCCCTATACATCCTAACTTCAAGCTGGCTCTACGCTATATATTATCCATGTGATTCAGGCAGCCAGAGCAGACAGCTGCACTTAAACCCTCCTCTGATGCCCCTGTCTAACTGATGAGAAGATTTCCTGTTTGAAAGCTGTGGTCCTTTGCTGAGCGCAGATGCTGACCTGGCTCACTTACCACCCTGGCAAACAAGACTCCTTTTTAATTAGCTTCTGCTGCGCTCTCTGTGAGCGACCCCTTTGATGATGAAGAGCTTGGCAACACATTGCAGAGCACGATGCCTGCAGGTTTCTACATCACTGAATGTATTTTACAGGGAGGAGGTTAGGGAAAGGACCAAAGGCTTTTTAATGCAACACTAGTGAAATTCGAATAGCAAAAGGTACACCAGATTTATCAATGGAAGAGGTAATTTAGCTGACCCTGAGACACCCATGTAAATGACAATGATCTGTATGTATCAAAGCAAAAGGGGTGCAATATTGGAGCAAAAATTGCACCAGATACATAAAAGATAAAATCCCATTAAAGCTTTTGTTTTTTAATACATCCTCAAGTTTTGCTCCAGAATGGCACCGTTTCTGCCTTAATACTATTCCCCCCTTTTATCTTCGATTAGAGTTCTCTTTTTAAATGTTTAATTGATAGCAAAATAAATAATAAACCATGAAATACTTAGTCTCAATTCACACATTGTTCTTCACACTACTGTCTCTGAATTAAGAGACCAGCTGCACTTGTCAGTGTGAATTCTCTGGTCCTCAAACTGTATCAGTTTGTGAATTCTTCAGGCCAGTTTTATTCTGTTATGTGTAGGACTGCATAACCTGCAACTTTAATGCTCCCAGTGCCGAATCCACAAAGCTCCATTAAGTGACTTAACGTGATGTTAATCTACAGTAAATTAACGTCACGTTTAGCCTCATCACAGATCTTTAAAGGTTAATAACGTTAAGTCATGTTTTCTCCCATGAAGGGCATAGCGTTAACTCTAGCGGCCTTTAGTGATAATTATATGCAAAAGAGGAGTTCCCCCTAATAGCGCATATCCATTAAGCGCATCAAGCGCTATGTACATTAATGGCGCTATATAAATAAAGACATACAATACAATACAATTAAGCTCCATCAAGGTAACACAAGGACTTATCGTTATGTTAGTTGGGTCATACTTACTGGTGTTACTCACATCCAGACCATGAAATAGGGCTTTTACAGGCTATGGCTGGGTGTAACCATACAGTTAGGTTTGATTTAACTAACATAGCGTTATTTCCCTCTCCCTTTTCTAACTTTACTGTAGTTAAACACTTATTTCAGGGTCTGAATAGGAGGAAGTCTAAGATATATTTAAGGTCCAGTTATTGGAAGCTAACACAATGTTCCGCTACAATAAGGTGATGCTGTACTTGTGAGATATACAACGGCTGGCGATTTTGCATATATTTAGCTTTGTGAATAGGCATTAGCCTCATGCAACATAACATCCATTACTGCTTTAGGAAGCGGGACGTTATGAGTCCTGACTTAATGGAGCTTTGTGAATTTGGTCTTATTGCAAAGGGACGGGCAAAGCTTTGCAAAAGGATAAAGAGTTGCCTTCTGCATCCACAGTGAGTAACAGGCAGACTTTTAGGCTTGCAAAACCAATCATACTTTAACATGCGAGTCCCATGGTATCAGATATGCACCTTTTCACTCACTTGCTGGAGCTGAGGAGCTCCCACTTATGTGGTACATGAATCTAGAGCCTCAACCTTATAAGTTAGTTCAGCACCAGCATCAGTATCAACCCTTCCCAGATGTCAAAACCTTTACTGGAGGAATATGTCATGGGCATCAGAGTATCAGTACTAAATAAACACAGTCACTTATGTAAAGAGTACATGTGCTGTGACTATGAATGATCTGCTGTTGAGTTTTTTTACCCCATCCTTTTTTCTTTTCTTTTTTTCATGGATGGAAACCAGTGGGTAACGGAGTCAAAATTAATGCAGTTCAGCTTCATGGACCCCCTGCATCCCATCATATATAAAAAAAGGGGGGAGGGTCATTATCGGGGGAGAGAGGGGAGGAACTACAGCTGTTAACTACCCATGTATCTGTGCATCTTCTCTACTGCAGTTACTTCAATGGATGTAAACCTAACATTATTTAGATGCTATAGTGTATTTGTGCCCCCACTAATTTTCACAACATAGCTGTTCCCTGCATCCACCACCACATGCAGGACTTTTTCATGTCCTCTTTAAGACCTATCCCCCTCAGCATCATAGAAACTCCCTGGCCTGTTATCATGACTTAGAAAGTATCCTCCCTTCATCCTATGAAAGAAAGATTTGGCTTCACTTGACTATAAAAGTAGTTTTTTGTCTTCATCTTATTTTGTTATTAACATTTATGTAGGAGTGGCTGTGTATTCCAAAATGCAGCATAGGGAGAGGTGGTAAAACACAGCAACTTAAGATGAATATTGACAAGCGAGTGCATATTGATACAAAAGGGAAGCGGTTGTCTGTTCCTAACAGCTTACAACTAAACCATGTAATTAATATTATTTGATATTACATCCTCTAAGCTTAACCCTGTGTGCGGTACACCTTGGGGCTATGAAACCCTCCAGCGGTGGGAAATTAGCAGTGAAAATTCCGAGCCGCAGACACGCCAGAATGTCAAAGTAATGTTAACTAAGTACATTTAACACCGCGTTTATGTACATTTAGCTTATCGATAAGCTGTGCTCAATAAACACTGTGTTAATTATATGGGTGGCTTCATTTCTCCCCTACGGCGGCTCACTTATGAGTAATAATCAAAGATCAGCTTGTTAACTGGGCAACATTAGTTAATTCTCTAACACAATACTGAATTGATTTGCCGTCAGAAAGTGTTTTCTTGCCGAGAGGCAATACAAGGCTTACATGAATCAGGAACAACTAGAGATATCCCAAAAGGAATTCTACTTTCATTTGTTGAAGCATCAATTCACGTTTGAACTATTCATCCCATGGAAATGAACATGCCTTAACATAAATACAAATAATTTATTTGGGGTATATGGTGATGCGGTAAGAATGCAGCTGCGCGTTCTTCACCGCTGGAAGAGATGGAAGTTTGCAAGGATCCAACACCAGAAACTCCTGCTCTATCCTAAAAACAATGTAGTATAGCAGCAGCCAGAGCACAGTCAATGACTAGTAGTCAAAATAACCCCAGGCAGACTCCAAAATTCGTTGATAGCTATTAAATGCAGACATCCACAAAAAGCCGGAGCTACATGAACGCACCACCTACGCGTTTCATGCCGAAGCACCTTGACAAAGTGGGGCTATTTTGACTACTAGTCATTGGCTGTGCTCTGGCTCTGCTTTACTACATTGGATCATCTCTACCTGAGTTGGGTTTCGCAGTGGAAGCGGCGGCCATCTAGTTGATGTCATCTGAGAGGGCCAACCTCGTGAGAGCCTCAGGCAGGCACAAGTTCGGCGGCAATGACGTCACATCCAGCGGCACGAGAAGTGCATCACTCTGTGGCACAACAAACAGGCTCCTCGACAGGCAAGGCCACAGCAGACTCCTGTTGGGCAGAAGATGATGTCGCCTCACCAAGCTGAAGGTAGTTGATGTCATCGGGCTCCACAGTGGACAGGTCTTTGACAGTGCCAACATCTTCCTTGAGCATGGGGCTTCTCTGGGGCTCCAATAGCACCACGGCCTTCAGGACGGACATCGCTGACTCGGGACTCGGCCACGGAACACAGGTAAGCCTAGACGTTTTCTCCACAAGTGTAGAGCAGCTGTGTTCTTCATCAGAATAGGATGGCAAGGACACCTCCTCTGGGCCACGATGTTGGGGCGCCACGCGTCCTCCGTTAGTAATTGGCACAGAGCAGACCGGCTCCGGCACCACCAGAGGAGATGCACCTAACACCCCCGGGGCAATCGACTCACCCTCCAGGCACACCAACACCGGTTACGTTCCTGGAACCATCAGGATTTGGACCACTGGAGTCATCTCGGCCACCGGAACGTTGGGGCTTGGTCGCACAGGTATCCAGGCACACGGGCCTACAGGTGGACCTGTGAGGCACAGATTGCCATGGGCGGCATCCCATGACAGTAGGGCCTGATCGTAGGCTGACAGCAGCAGTAGTTTAGGACAGACCGCAGGGGCCGCACCAGATGGTGTGGAGGCCCGGTCTATTGATTGAAAAGCAGCTAACGGTGGTACAGGGCTGGCAGGCCTCATTTACAGTGTCCTGCAGTGAGGGCACCATGCAATAGGGTTTGCATTGCCCCAGGAAGCAGACAGTCCAGGCAGACACACCGCAAGTGGTGTCGCGCATAGATGGTGATGACCAAATAGCCTCCTGACAGAGAGTAGTTGGTCAGTTCTAGCTCTGACATGGTTCTTGAATTGAGGTAGAATGGCAGATTAGGTAGAGTATAAGCAGCCAAACCAGACAACTCTTCTCCCTCTCACAACTCCCCAGAACTAAAGTACAGAAGGTGTGGTTCCTCCCATAGCCGAAACAAAGTCCTGGATTGGTACTTGGCGGTTACACCTCCACTAGGTGGAACACAGAGCAGGGGGAGGGCGGACAAAGGAATGACCAAGCTCCAGCTGAGTCAGTCACAACGATTGGCGTTGTCAGTGTTTGCCGCCGAAAGGATGCAACTTTCTTTGCAAAACTTGCAGCTAGATTTTGCAAAACCCATGCGGTCCCTTGGTTTTCTCTATTTTAGAGTGCCCAGCAAAGTCCAATGGAATAAAGGTACACATGGTCCCTGGCGACGCATCAGGGGCTCGTTCCTCACACTTCACATGGTAAAGCAGCACAGTCCATATCCATTAAGGTGCTCAGGGTCCCCCAGCCTACAACTGAAAGGGGCCCGTCACTTTTTTGAACAAGATGCGGGGTTCACGCTCCCTGAATGCTTTCCCACAGGGTGTGCCCCACAACACGATTCCCAGGTACCCATGGTCCCCAGCAACAACTGAAAAGATTCCTGGCCCCAGTAATTTCTTTTGTTAGCAGCTTGAAGGGTACACGCTCCCCGAATTTCCCATCGGGGTGCGCCCAAACCACTGGTCTGATTTGGTTGAAGGGTACATGCTCCCTGGTAACATACTCTCCGGGTGCGCCCGAACTCGCACAGTTCATCGTGCACAGGTACACAAGGTCCCCAGCCTACAACTGAAAGGGCCCGTCCCTGTCTTTAACTTAATGAAGGGTATTCACGCTCCCTGGTAACATACCCTCAGGGTACGCCCCAACACACTGTGGGTACGCCCCAACACAGTCTGTCCATCGGTCGCATCAACACATTCGGCCCTGTGTCGCATCAGGGAGAGGCTCCCCCCTTCCTTAATGTGGATGGGTGCCCAGGGTCCCTGGTGGAGCATCAGGGGCCTGGTCCCAGCCTATTTTACTGCTGCTGGCAGCAAAGTCTCTAAAAGCTTGCACTGGCTGTATCTCAGCAGCGGCTCCATTTGTAGCACTGTCCCCCCCCCCCCTCTAGGAGATTTTGCCTAGGTTACAGGTACGTGTGGTGCTGGTTACATGTGAGGGTCCAAGAGAGATGAGCTTCCGCGATGTTGTGGGGAACAGGACAGGCTTTAGGTGATCCTCATGTTCTTTTCATTTGGTGACAGTGCCTCCAGTCATACCAAGCTACAGCAGATCTGCAGGCAGTCCCTACCATGACAGTTATTTTCTCCTATACTTCTGTCCAATAGACTGCGACTTTGCCAGAGGTATATAAAGGTGGTCTTTATTTGATGCAGCCACTGCAGATGATATAACAGCATTGCATATAGCGAAAAATGGGGTTCTGGCCCTTGGATGGTGTTAGCCTGCAGATAATGTTGAGGCCTTGTGCTATGCACAGATCTTGGTGCTATGCACAGATCTCCCTTCCCCGGGTGGGAAGGCACTGAATCTATAATTTGGAAGGCATCCATCCTAATGCAAAAGGGGTGGGCACAGGTTCTGCACCATGATTGGCCGCAACACAGATCCAATGTCACCACCCCTCCTGCCACTCAGGGAGGCTGCGTGAGGGGGGTAAACCCCACAGGATAGCCTGTGCTACTAGGGCTTATGTGACAGGAGGGCAGAAAGATACAGTAGTCTGGACCAGCCATGGCTATACAGGCATTTTTGTTCCTATAGCAACCATATACAAAGTCACATCCCCTTCCTCTTCTGTAACAGCATCACCTTTTTGAGCCATGCCCTCTCTAGCAGTGAACCAATTGAATCTGGTGCCTGCCTGGTCACATGATCTTCTTCACAGAACTTTGGCTGTCAATGCAGCAGAAGATTACCCAAGATGCATTTAGTGAACCCCCAGCCGATTTTCTGCGATCAACTACAGGAGAACGGCTCAATTAGCAACTTAGCTAAACACTTGTCAGTGTGTAGAATGTATTGATGCACATATTGAATTCATTTTTTTTTAAACGACAGCTTGAACTGCAGCTTTAAATATAATTTTATTAAATATAATGTTACGTCTCTGCGTTGACTCCGTCTCTCCGTCTTTATTGGATATGCGATGTTAGGGTAAATGCCTCCTTTGCATCTCATCACTAATGGCCGTTACAGTTAATACAATGTTGTTTACGGGAGAGAACATGACTTAAGGTTGTGTTATTGTCCTTTGCAGATCTATTCTGTCACTTAATGGAGCTTTCTGGATCTGGGCCAAAGTGTCCAGTGCAAGGTCAGAAGTAGAGTGGACACTGGCATTCAAACTAGCTTAACCCACTTCAAAGACAGTGATGTTACCACTTAGCTGCTCCTTCAGTCAACAAGGTCCTTGAGTTATGTAGAAGTTTTACCCTCAGGTGGGCTTTGCATTAAAGCATGGTCAATATCAAGGAGTTTTAAACAGGCGGGGCTGCTTAAGAAGGCAACATGACTATTTAAATCATATCAGGGATTGCACCTTAAATGCATTATGGAAATCTGGAAGCGAACACAAGCAAGTGTGACAGCAAGCCAATAGCTGGTGAGAGACAAGTAGTTTAAAATAGCATTGCATCTTGCAAAAAACTACTAGAATAACCATCAAAAATGTTAGTTGAAAGGCTGGACGTCTGTTTCCCTCAAGGCGGTGGAGACTCCAGCTTGGATGCATCTGCAGTGATGTTTTATTGATCACATACCAGCCTTAAGGCACTTTACCTAATGCCCCTGGAAAAATCCTGCTTTCCCTCATTACCATTGGAAGCGATTGATCGGTGACTGCCAAAGAAGCTTGGCATGCTTTGTTCTGATGTGTCTATGTCAAAGGTTGGCAAAGGAAGCATCTTGGATAGGGTAGTAAGTGAAACTGCTGGTCGTGGCTGTGTGAAGGAGAGGACGCGGCTGGCACTGCAGTGTTCGTGCCAGACTTCATGTTGTGACACATCCCCATGTCACGTAAAGGACATGCAGGTGTTATACTGGAGGGCAGTGGCTGTCCTGACATATGCCTACAAGTTTTGGCAACACACAGTCAGTATCTGGAGTCACAAAATGCTTGAAAAGTTTAATGAACTCTGCTTAACACACCCAGCACAGAAGGGGCTAACATGACAAGACCCTTACATTGGAAGCATCCGCAAGCAGGCGCTGCAAAGTGTGTTGGTCCGTATACTGTATGTCCTGGCCTGTGTTAGTGCAGAATTAAGTTGCTATCTATCAACCCAAACTGTATTATTTTCACGGCTCATGGCTATTATAAATATCATTACACTAATAATTGCTATTTACCCACACTAGTTTTCAATTTAAAAAATATACATTATTCTGTTTTAATTTAGATTGTATAAATTGTTACTGCTCTGAAGCGCTATGTACATGCATGGCGCTATATAAATAAGGATATACATACATAAATCAGGTGTTCAACATGAGACAATGCGGCAAAATTCATTTCAAACAACGAAATATGCATCATAAATATGAAGCATTCTTATATACAACGCGCGTTTTGTGAAGGTTTTTTAGCACTAAACCTATGACGCACAACATTAATATGACCTTAGAACTGATTGAGCCACCTGTGCTGAAGCAGGGATATCCTGAAAACCTGACCAGGCCGTAGCTCTTGAGGACTGGTTGGCTACCCCTGCCTTAGAAGTACATGGGCCCCATTGCCTGGCAGTGAGAGCCTTTGGGTAATTTACTTTATTATACCCGAACTTGTCACCACTCTTCATAGAGAGCACCCTGACATATCCACTTTCACTTCTCATTCCTCCTCTGGCTGATTTCCTGCCGGTCTTACAGTCAGATCTCACTGAGATGCCCTTTAATTATATTGCAGAAAAGCCTTTTCTTGCTCTTATCCTCTCTGTAAACTCTCTTATAGCCAGTAAATTTACTTTTTTTCTTGTTGTGTTACTCCAAAAATAGATTGCAAGCTCTTTGCCACAGCAATATTCCTTGTAGCAGTTCTTACAGCAGCAAGGCTTAGGATTTTTGGGATAGAACAAGATAGCTTCCATATAACACCTTTAGTTTTGGTTGACATTGTTAAATCTGCATTCCCAAAAAAAAAAAAAAAAAAGGAGGCAGATATTTTTTACAACACTTGCAGCACAGGACTTGCTTTCCTGTGGTTGAAAACCCTTTTAAAAGTAGATTTCATTGAACCCCATGACAGACAAAACAGACCTGGGAATTAAAAATGGCTGCCATGTCACTATCCCCCTGAACCAAAAAACAAAAGGAATGTCGCTCTGACTCCCCTTAGGCCTCGGCCAAGCTTCCTGCTGGCGTGCTGAGGCGCGCTGAGGCTCAGGGAAAGCGGGTGCTTTCCCTGGCCTTGCGGGTGCTTTCTCTGCGCGCCGTCAGGGGGCAAGCCGGGGGCGGGCCAGTGACGTCACAGAGCTGGTTCGCCCTCATTGGGCGAACCGCTCACGTGACCGGCCCTGCGCTCCGGCAAGCGGGGAAATTTTAAATTTCTCTAAGACCTACGCTTCCGCGCGCTTGCGGAAGCTTAGGCGAGCCCCTACTGAAGCCGCTCTAATTGCGGCTGTAGGGGCTCAGTGCTGAGCGGGAGCGCGCCTCAGCGTGCCTCTGCCAGCAAGCAACAACCATGGACGAGGCCTTATTCATTGGCAGACAGCCCACATTTTCAAAACAGAGCAGCATTTCCCCGTTAACAACTAAAACCTTTTAATCTGGGGGAGGGAGGAGAGTAACTGGAGAGATATAATGTACATTCCTCCATCTCAAACACTTGGAAATTGGGGAAGTTAAAAGTAAAAAAAAAAAACTTGCTGACCACTTGTATAATTTTTTTTTCCCCGTCTGTCAGAATGAATCAACGTCAAACGCATTAATGGGGAGCACAGAAAGTGTTTAAAAGCTGCATTTACCACTTGGCTGACTCCATTACAGACTTTAATATCCAGGTGTCATACAATCCCCCTGTAAATGTCTGTCTTAATGAAATTCCTGGATTAGTCGGGGCACTCGGGTGCTTGTTCCAGCCTCCTCTCTTGGACTCCTGGGTGTGTTACAAACTGCACTGCTCAATTATGGCTCCTTTTACTCTCTCGTGTTCACCCATTAACCCCTAACGAGCAACGCATTGCAGGCCGTTCCGGCAAGGGAGGGGTTAATATAAAGCCCCCTTGTCTTAGCCCTAAATAAATGGTTTATTAGCTGCTATGCCCTTTTCACTCAGACCGCAGTCCTGCTGTGTGAAGACAATTTGGGGGCACTGATGCCAAGGTTTCCTTATTTAGTATGCTGGCAACGCTGTTTTTCCCCGTGCAAGAGAAGATTTTAGCCCCAATTTGATCTCTTCTCCAGCACAGGGAAGTGGCTTCATAGCAGGTTATGTAAGGGATGTGGCAATTAACGTGGTATCACGTGTGGTTCATTAATGATGAGAGCGTTCACTGGCTCGAAATCCTGACTTCCGGCATTCGACATTTGATTCGAATTCCGAGTCGAGAGAATCCGGCGTCCGATTCCACGTCCCCGTCAAAATTCTGAATACATTTTCAGAGTGAAATTCGGGGCAAAACGCCAGAAGGTCTCATCCCCAGATTAGCAAAACCAAAATAAAATCCCAAAAATGTATGTTATAACCAAAACCCCAGGGAAGGTGCCCACCCTTCATACGTAGAGCGACTAGAAGTGATTGTAGTATTAACGTGCGTGTTTTCTCACAGGACTGCATGAAGACCAGAAGCCACAGTCAATGTAACAGTTTTCCCTTGGCTCGGGAAAGTTCAAGTCTCACTTGTTTGAGTGTAGCTTAAACCTTCCCCAGCACTGGGAAGAAGGCATCACATCAGAGTTGAAAGGCGTTTTCATCCGGGGTCTTTCAGAATGTATGGTCCTTTATACAGCATTCTGTGAATTGTGAAGCCATCGCTGGGAAATGTTTAAATCACTGGAATGGGGCTGAAGTCTTCCCAAGCAGTGGGAAACAGCTTCACAGCATATTGAATAGGGTCAGTGAAATGTGCATCTTTCCCTGCGGCAGCTTGGGATTGGGTAAGGAGGAGGGAGACGACCTGATACGTGTGAGAGACCACACACGTGTATACAGTAACTGTGTCCTGTATTTTTTTACCCCCCTCTGCACTGAAGGGGTTAATGGCTTCCCAAATGCAGGACAACCTACCTACACGATAAACTGCCTCAGTGAGGGACTAATTAATGGCTCGTGCCTAAATGAGGTTAGAATGTTGTAATTAGCTGCAGTCATTTCAAATTAGTTCTTATTATTGTATTATTATTATTGCGCGGGCCCCAATTCTCTCGGCTCACACTTGGTTTTATTCATTCAAGCAGAGAAATATAAAAGAATGCACTGGATATTTACTTGCACTTCTTCAGGTTCCTTGAAGTAATAAACTTTCAGAACAGAATATATTAGAATAAATGTCTTATAACATATCTGAACTGAGTGAAAAGGCTGCACTGCATAAAAGGGAAATTCTCCCGACTGGCTGCCGTTTTGAATCCTTCCTTGATTACATTTTTTTTCTTCCTTTTTTGGGAGGGGAGAGGGGTTGGGCGGGAGCACTGCGTTATAACAGGGGTTCTCAACTTTAGTCCTCAAGACCCCTCCCAACAGGTCAGGTTTTGAGGATATCCCAGCTTCAGCACAGATGGCTCAATTAGTGGCTCGGTCGAAGATGGAGCCTCTGATTGAGCCTCCTGTGCTGAAGCAGAGATTGATTGAGCCACCTGTGCTGCAGCAGGGATATCTTGAAAGCCTGACCTGTTGGGGGGTCTTGAGAACTGGAGTTGAGAACCTCTGTGTTATGTGATTGCACAGTTACTACTCTCAGCAAGGAATCTGATAATTATCATTTTGATAGCGTCTAAGATTTTACTTTAATTCAATCAAAAATGTTGACTAAACCCATGCATCACTGCAAAGCTGTGGAACAATATGTGTGTGAGTATTACATATACAGTATAACAGTGAATAATTTGAGTCGCCTATGATTTGCAGATTACATTGTTATTTTGCCATGTAGGCAATGCATGCAGAGGTGAAGAGAGGAGACTTGCTTTGGAAAAATAATGTAGGCTTTTATTCAGCCAAAGTTCCAGCAACATAAAGTACAGATTTTTCCTAGTCCAAAGTTCAGCATCATAAAGTATAGGTTTTTCTTAGGCCAAATTCCAGCTTTCCCAGCGTATAATAGTCAATATACTGAACATCTATATATTTACTGGGTCTCCCTCTGTATCTGGGACATGTGCATATGGCCTGCATTCCCTGGTGTCCCTAGGAATCAATGACACACACGTGGTCTGAACGCACACGAGGGAGAGAGACAAACACTTTCCCTTTCATTGCTACACTCAAGTGGGCTCGTTAGTAGTCCTGCGTTCCTTCAGGCAGGGATTAACCATTACCTGGCCGACACATGCCACAAGTCCAGAAGACCTCCAGCAACAAATTTGAGAACTCGCCAAAGCAAGTAAGAATGTGGGCCTCCATATTAATCTCAGCAAGACCAAAGTGATGTTCAACAAATTTGTCAAGTCTGCAAAGATTGAAATAAATGGAATGGAACTAGAAGAAGTCAAAGACTGTCTACTTTGGCCAGCAAATAACAATGGATGGGAACCTTTAGAATGAAATCAATAGGAGAATGAAGATCGGATGGAGCACATTTGGAAGAAACAAGACACAATTTCAAGGGAACCTTCCACCGTGGGCAGGTCACACAGCCAAGAGTCTGACTATTGGGCCTTCTCTGGTCCTCTTCCTTCCGGGAGAGAGTGAGTGTGTAGTGCTAGAGGGACAGGGAAGAGCTGGACCTGCTGTGGGTGCCCTTGGCCTGTAGTGAAGGTCCAGGGACCATCCTTCAGTGGTAGCTGAGAGTGACTGTTTTGGGTAGAACCTGCCGTGTACTGTGCTGCCCAGAGAGAGAGAGAGACAATAAACAGTTCCTGTTTGCATATACCTCCGGCCTGGTGTGTGATCTTACTTGGGGGAGAGGTAATAATTTCTACCGTGGGAGCTCATCTTCAGTTCCCTGGAGCCTACGGCAGATGGAGGCGCTGCACTGCTAATGAATACGTAGGGTATTAACCCCAGAAGCCTAGTCCTGTGTCCCCACTACCATCGGTGGACGACTCAGCCCTCCTGTTACCAGCAGGTATCATGCACCACACGATCCGTAATGGCCAAATCTCCTACCGAGTGGGGGATGTGGTGGATGCTGGGGTTAGAGCTTGCAGGGATTGTGTGTTCATTAATTATCAACTGGCAACAGTTGTTTGGAGGTTGGTGGCCCCTCCTCCTTTAAGCTCACGCCTCCCCACTTTTTAAGTAGCAGGTTTTTCCATGTACATGTGTAGGGCTTGTCTATTGAGACCTTTCTCCCTCCACTGTAGAGGTAAATGAGGATACTCACAGGTAGTGTTGGGACCTGCAAAGTGGTCATGCTGTGACATGGCTGCAGGTTTATAATGCTTTGGCCAAAGGGTTTAACTACTGTAAATGACCCTTACTTATGAAAATACTAAGATTTAAGTATTTTACTATGTATTTTCTCTCACATTGGAAGTAACATTGGGTATTTTTGTATTTTGTTGTATAGGTGCTAGAAGCACCTAACGCCAGGTAGCATAAAATGATTTGGCCTTGTCAAAAGCCTTCACAATATAGGAAGCCAAAGTGAATACCCTGGACTAGGCCAAATAATTTAGCAATGACCTGTGTATTAACCACTTGGAAGCCATAATGGTCATGAAGACATGCCTCATGCATGCCTTCATGGCCACTAAGGTAACTAAGGACGTAATACAAACACCCCAACTTGTATAGTTACCATTGTATGTCACAGATGTATTTTTTTATGATTGGGCATTGGCCCTTTATTGGATTTATCTCTGGGTGACCCCGAGGATGTGGAGGATTTCATTCATGCCTGCTGGGGTAAGTAATATTTTTGTAGGGTCTACATTGAGATCCCCGGGGAGGTTGTACTGCTATGACATACAGTGGGTATAAGGCTAATTAGGGTCTTTGTATTAACCCCTTGGTTTGCTTACAGGCCATGAAGGCATGCATAATGCACGCCTTCATGGCCACTATGGCTTCACAGGTTAATTTTTGTATTTTTTATTGGGAAGGAAGATGCCTGGTATATATTGCATTGCAATATATACCTGCCATCTTCCTTAACCCATGGCTTGCAAGCCAGCGTTACAGTCAGATAGCACCAGGATAGCGTCTAACCCGATATTAATTATTAATTGGCTAACGCCACTGTGACAACAGGCCCTACATATATTCTGTATTATATCACTTTGGCACACAAAAAGTTAATGTGAGTTACAAAGTTACATTTTAAAAATACAAGGTATTATTTTATTGGGGTCAAGCTAGCAATGAGCCTGGCCCGGTTTTCTATGTTTGTCTAGAAGTGGGGTTATCTAAGGGGGACCTGATCTGGCATTGTGAGGTGATTAAGCCATAACCCAACACAACCATTTATATACACAGTGTACATAGAAATATCGTAAAATTCTCCTCAGATGTGCAAGGTGACAGAAAGTTCATTTTGCAATTTTCTTCCAAGTTTACAAAATAGAAGATATTTTGAATCTAATATGGTTCACAGGGGTACAGAATATAAATGACGTACTAAATCTGGAATCACACCACACATGACGAGGGATCTGTGGACATATCTTAGATATCTGTTTTCTCATAACAAAGTAGAAGTTACGTTGGCGAAAGTGGTGTTCACACGTGTATTTTATTCGTACCAATTCAACAGTGAAGATGGCATTCATTCAGGTATTATAGAAAAAAAATAAAGGGCATTTTTCATACTGTGGCATTTTTTAATTAAAAAGAAAAAACATTGAGGTGTGAGGTAGTGGCCTCCTGGAAGAAAGTATCTCCCCCCTCCAAAGGAATGATAAAAAAAAAGAATAAACGAGGTGATGCTTATGGAAAAACTAACTGCGCTCCTTAAGCAAAACACAACAGCTTTCTTTAGAATCTGGGAATTATGGATAACTTTATAGAACGAGTCTAAATCGCTAAGGTATAGCCCAGAAGATAGAACGCCGGGAAAAGGAAGCTTGTGACACTCAACACTCATTGCTTAGTAAGAGTCTGCCCAAGGTAGACACTCAGTGACCAGGGTAGACACCCCCCCCCCTCCCCCTCTTTCTCTCCCTCTTCCTATTTCCCTGGCCTCTCCTTTTTCGGAAGGCCACCACCTTTTGGCAACAGGTTTTGCCACTCTTCTCCTCCAAAAAATACAAAAATGTTTCTGTATTGGGCTGTGTATATTGACCCATGTATGTATATTCTATATCTGCCTAATACATTTTTTGGAAAAAAAAAAGAAAAAATATTTTCTCTCCCCAAGTTTTCAAAATGTAATTAGAGAGCTTTGGGAGAGGGGGGAGGAGAGGGAGGTTAATGACACGCCCCACAAGGTGGACTAATTGAGTTCTCAATGCAAGAGGTTTTAGAGTAAAAACCATGAATTTGGGATATGACATTTGAATTCAACATAGAGGGTGTGTTAGGCCAATTATCAACTTAAATTCTCTTATTTTAAACTCCAAGCCCTCTTTGGAAAAATCTGATATTGTTATGTGGTAACGTATTTTAGATTTTCTTGTTTTACCCTGTTATTTTATGAACTGTCTGCATATATTGTACTGTATATTGTACTGTATGGTTCTTGCAACAATCTTTTTTCTGTAACAAAGCCCTGTACTACTTTTGTATATTTGCACTTTCTTGAAGAGACTAACTGCATTTTTGGACACATTTTGCTACAATAGATTTTTATGTATTGTTAGGAGACAAATTTGTCACGACTCAGATCAAGGGAGTTGAAGTAAAAAGATGATTTTATTGATAGCAGAATTCTGGGTGTCAGCCGTCTCTCTCTGGATGTCAGCAGATTGAAGTGTTTGGCATGACCCTACCTCACGTTTGACTTTTGTGTTATCACGGTATTCTGACAGAGTTATCGCAAGTCACAAACCGGTAGGTAGAAAAATGCCAATACCACTTGGGATAGCTGTGTCCTTTTTCATAGTTCGTCCCATGCGATTTGTCTGCGGTCTGTAAGAACTGCACAGAAAGAGCTGCATCTTCTTGGAGAGCTCTTACAGGCGATCACACTGTTTTTATTTGATTTTAATAACCCAGTGTTGAAGCAGGGCATCTCCGGAGCTGAACCACATTCATTTCAGCCTGGGGGACCTCCTGATTCCTGGGTTACAGGCCCCGGTATGGGGTGTCGGTATCTCCCTGCATTGTTTAAATCTCTTGCGCCATGTAAACTTTGCGAGGATACCAGCACCCCATCTAGGGTTGCCAGGTGTCCGGTTTTGAACTGGACAGCCTGATATTTTGCCCCTGCGTCCGGTATAAAATGAAAGGTAATACCGGATATGTATGTGTCCGGTATTACCTCTCTCAAATGTAGGGCGGCTGCGGGGGAGTCGGTGGCTGGTCAGAGCACTTGCCGCCGGCCCTGGCTCTCTCCCAGCTGCAGGTTTTTCCCTCACTGTCTGTCATAGGCCATGGTATCTGATGCTGATGCGCGCCGAGTCTCTGACATCCGCGCACGCCAGAAGTCATCTGGGCTCAGATTCCGGTGCGTGCCGACATGAGATGGAGGCCCGGCGCGCGTCAGCATCAGACACCTTGGTGTGGGACAGAGTGAGGGAGAAGTCTGAAGCTGGGGGAATGCCGGGGCCAGCAGCAATTACTCTGACCGGCCGCGGGCTCCCCCAATGCCACCCCTGCAGCCACTGACTCCAGCAACCGCCACCCCCCCCTTCTGCCACCAAGCCCGACCTGAGACCATCCCCAGTGCCCCCCTCCCCTGCACAAAATAGGCATGGATTGCCACAATGGCAATGTCACGGGAAACCAGAACTTTTAACACCTTTACCACCGGGATCACTATCACCAAACAGGACACAATAGTTGAATAAACAAAAGTTTATTCTGGCAAGCCAGCAAATACACAATCGCAATACAACACACCAACTGGGGGCCTGCGGGTGGAGAATCTAGCCTCAAATATTGTAGGTGCAGGGGCCTGCTTCAGTAGTCCTGCCTTGAATGCCTTCTTCTCTGGCTTCTCAGTGCTATTCATCCAATAGCACTTTAGAAAAAAATGTAGTCGTGTCTCCGATCAACTCCAAAACTCATCTGGTACTCTGATCGTCCGTGCGCCTTATATAGACCTGTTCTCCTATACTTTTGCTGGAGCAGAGGCCGCCGACCAATCAGAACGCGGTTTGTGATGGTGCAGCCAATCGGAGGACGAGGGCTTGTCCGGCTGCACCAATAAGGAGGGGGTCGGCTTAGGTACCTTGGACCGCCCCTTGGGGAATGAGCTGCTGGCGAGCAGGACATTTGAACTGGCCAATGGGAATCTTGCCAACGGGGCTGAGACCCGGCAATGGTTCTCTTAGCCTGCCCCATACCCCCTGTGGGGTAGGCGCCTCAGAGTCTCGGGTTAACAAATGCTTTGCTCTGCCGAGAACCAGTTCCCGGACCAGAGTCACAGCCCTTCCCCACTCACCATTGTCCTGGTACTCAAGCTACTCCCAGCCTCTGTCATAAACCGACATTTCTTCATATGCAGCCCAGCAAAGTGAATAACTACACAAGGAAAACTGCCAGAAACACACAGGACATGGCTGGCTTTGCGAACTGTGCGAGAAACACGCTAACATAGGGAATAAAAGTGATTTTTATTATACAATCCCCGTTCCCCAAGTCACACAGTTTTTTCCCCTTCCAGATATCACACAGTGATATAGCTCTCATCTGGAAGAGGTTACATTATAGACAGCCCAAAAAGAGCCTCACAGAGGCGGCCATTAAACACGGTTTTAGGGCAGTCAGCCGGGTTTCACCTTTATTATGTGAGGCTGGCAATAAATGGACAACATTTAAAAAAAACATAACGTGTTTATCTATGCCCGTTTCTGGGTATAGATAAGCATAATAACAAGCAATGCATTTTTTAGCAAATGCTTGTTTTTATTTAATTGTAATGTATTGTATATTTTGTTATGTTTTAATTTTTAGGTTGCCAATTCATTGTCATTGTGGCAATCCATGTCCATATTATGGGTATGGTTTACCACAGTGACAATCAATCGGTTTATTGGCAAATGCTTATTTTTATTTAATTGTGATGTATTTAATTTGGTGCTTGTTTTTTTGTTAGGTTTCCCATTCCTTGCCATTGCGGCAATCCATGTTACAGTACCATAGTAGCAATCAATGGGTTTATTGGCAAGTGTACTGCCAATGTTATTTTACTGTGTATTTCTTTTGTTTTGCAAACAAATGGGCAAACGTGCTATTAGCCATTTCTGGCTACTAGTGCCTTTGCCCATTTGTATGTGTGGGGGTAGGGGTAGTTGCCCCTGGGGAGTGTGGTTAGGCCTCCCGGGTGGATATCGGGAGGGGGGGTTTAACCCCTTAATTACTGTGTGACCAATGTAATTAAGAAGTTAGTGACCAGTAGTTTGGTTTTTTTTATTTTAATGTTGCTGCCCACAGAAGACGCGGAGGATGGTCTTCATCCTGACAAGTGTAAGTACAACTTTAATTTACTTTATGCTGGCTGGATAATGTTTTATTTTTAAGGGGCAAATTAGCTATTTTCCAGATCTGGATAATAGGGATTTTGCCAATCACTGTACTGTATGTGTTGGGGTTGGAGGGTGCCCATTAATTGCTAGTGCAGTTACCTTTGCTCCCATTGAGGGCATAGGTGTAATGTTGCTGACTGAACACTGTTATTTCTGATGCTTTTTATTTTTGATTATTAGGTCAGGTTCCCCTCTGGGCTCCTCTTGCCCCCCGCCCCCTTACCTTCGGGAGTGCTGCGGCTGTGTAGTGCGACTGCAGGTGGAGTGGGTGCCGCCATAGTCAGCAGCGGACCCGGCGGCTAGGCAGAGAGTTTGGGGCAGTAAGCAGGGAACGCTCCTGTGCTTCAGAGGCTCCGTGGCACACCCGGCTAGCGGGGGCTGCCATGTTGGGACTGGCGCAGGAGACACATTGCGCATGCGCAGACCAGTCCCTGATCACAGTGGCCATTTGAGTGCTTTGCGCATGCGCAGAGACACAGGAGCAGAGGCGGCCATTACCGAGAAGGTTCCGCTGGGACTACAAACCCCATGATGCCCAGGGGCTGTTATTCAGGGGGTTGCAACAGCCAATAGGGCTGAGAGGATCTCCTGGGAGCAAAAGGATACATTTGGTGCGCTTGTACAGCCACACCAGTTGGAGCTGGGACAAGGAGAGGGTAGGGTGTGTGTGCAGGGTGTCTGTGGCCCCTGTGCTAGGCCAGAGACCCCCACAGGCCCAAGCTAGACCCCAACTCCCCTGTTAAGTTTTTGGCTGCTACAGCGACAGGCCCTTAGATAGTGGCTTTGCCCCATTATCTCAGTGTCAGGGACACAGCAAAGGACACAGCACAGCAGATGCAGCCTGTGGTCTGGGAAGTACAAAGGTTCGCAGACTCCCTAGGATATCAATCCAATGCTATTCCTGCCGCCTATTGCCATCCAGATGGAATGAATATCACCCCAGACAAGATCATCACCTGGAAAGATCTTGTGCAGTATCAGATATGGGATCCAGTGACCGGAGCTATCCGCCATCAAAATAAGCCCTCATTGATGAAACGTGCTCCCAGCAACACGGTCGCAATACTAATGTGGGAAATAGACAAATTCGAAATGGACAAGGGTTCAATACCATAACCACCCGGATAGAAGACAACTGGTTCTACCCAGGAACCTACAGCATATGGTTCTTCGATCACTACAGGATGACCATGGGCATCTTGGAGTGGAAAAGATCTCCGGGTTAATACGAGACCGGTTCTTCTGGCCGCAAATGAGAGAGTCCGTAGAACACTATTGCCGTCGATGCTCACGGTGCATCCAACGAAAAACACTCCTACCAGAGCCGCTCCAATGGCTTATCTGAAGAGCTCGGTTCCCCTGGACCTCTTGTGCATGGACTTTCTGTGTATCGAACCAGATGCCCGAGGCATCGGCAACATACTAGTGATCACAGACCACTATACCCGGTATGCCCATGCCTTTCCAACCAAAGACCAGAAGACCATTACGGTGGCCAAAATATTACGGGTACTTCATCCATTATCATCCATTATCAGGTAGGCTATGGCAGCACTCTGGTAGTGTAGGGGTTTAAACCCATTGCACACGGAGACGTACACCGATTGCACACAGTGAGAAGTACCAAAGGCAAGATATATTGTTGCAATCTCCAGGCACCTGCCTGCCTGGAGAGTTCTAGTAGGTCATGTGACCGGTGGGGTGACCGATTGCTACAGCATGTTTTGCCCAGAGACAGAGAGGAAAAGGTTGACACCCCCTGCGTAGATAAGGGGGGGTCTAGCCTGTTGAGGAGAGTGTGTGCTGGGGCAGACTGTGCTGGTGCCTGGTGCAGACAGAGGTTCCCATGCTGCAGGGAGCAGGGCTATAGCTCACATTTATGTAGGGATCTGGGGCTGAGCCTTCTTCCTTCTTAGCCAGGGCCTGGTTGGGTCCTGGGAGAAACTGCAGGCAGAGGGGGAACTTCTGCAAGAGAGACATACAGAAAACCTGTCCTGTTATGCTGTGTCTGCTGGTGTGCAATAAAAGCAAGCATCCTGTTTAAAAGTTCCTGGCGCCCTGTTCTGCTTAATATACATCTACTCCTCACTACTGCCTTGGCCTGGATCCAACAGTGAAGCCCTGGGACCATAGGTAAAACTGACTGACCTACACTGCGCTGAAGCAGGTAGAAACCCTGCCTGCAGTGCAAGGAGAGACTGAATTGCATGTACACCCTATCTCCTGCAGCCGGGGGAGTTGGGGGGGGGGGGGGAGATAGGGTGTTAAACTAGTGTGAACTTGACTTTTGCTTTTTAAGTGTCGGGCATCTCTATATTTATTAAATACGACCGAAAACAGCAGCTGTTTTTGGACAACCGTCAGTCATCTTTTTTGCGACCTCATGTCTCTGATCCTTTGTTTCTTCTTTATGGAATAACCCAGAAAAAAAAACAACCTTTTTAAACCTCCACTACACAAAATCTGTTTCATTGAAACAAAGAGCGAAATCTGAGTTCTCTGTCAACATTGTGGCTGCCTCATCATGAAAGTTTTCTTGTTAAAGCTCTCAGGTCGGCCTCTTCATAGCCTAGCATTACCCAGAAGCCTCCTGGGAGCAGCATAAACAAAGACAACCCTTGCTTTCGCTGGCTTGCCGACAGCAAGGTCTTGGAAAATGAATGAATGGTTTGATGGGAGCGGGGCTGGGGTCAGACAGAGATTGGACCAAATAAAGAAGCTAACTTTGTTCGCCAAAGATTCCAATTAATTCAATGCAGACCCATAATCCTTTGCAAGGAGCCTTTCAACACGGAATATCAAAAGAAGCTTATTGGCCTGACCCCTCTGCTTATGAATAGACCAGTGTGTAGAGATACTTGGTATCATTTTACAGTGCAACGTGTTCATTTTTCTGTGCGTCAGTCCCATTCGGTGTCTATGCAACTAATATGGGCGAGTTCGGTTGTGGAAAAGGCCCTTGGAGCCCTGCAACTATTACTCAGTCATTTTTTAAAAGTACAATCCTTGGCAGTTTGCAAACAAACCAATGTTTTGAAGAAGAAAAAAACCTACTTTAGCAATGTCATTGTCTTCATCAAATACGTGCAACCAGCAAAATATACATGTGGTTGTTTTGGTTTGTTTGGAAATCAAGAATATATATTGTTTAGCTGGTTCTCTGAATCAGACGGGGGGAGGAGGTTGCTCAACTTGTAGCGCACCTGGCTGTCCCTGTTAAGCACATAACGATGGTAAGGGAGGGGAGATAGAAGCTTTGCCTGTGCAAACTCCTGTTCAGCATATAGTGATATCCCACAAAAGGGAGCCGCCAGAGGAAGTAAAACGATATATTTGAAAATACTCACGGATGTCTGATTGTCATAATAAATCCGCCAATCAACTTGATGTCAAGCGGTTGCTCTACCCCTCTGGCAGTGGAACGGTTAAATGGACAGGTCCATGTAGTGGTGGAGAAAACATTTAATGTAATTGCCTGCATTAGAAAGATTCAATTATCGTTTAAAAAAAAAAATCTCCTTTCTGTTTCCTGTAAAAATGAATGGCTACATTTTTGCCGAGTACTCCGTTATTCTAATTGTATCTAATCTGGAATGTACTGTAGCTCTTGTGATAAATGCGGAACTATCATTTATTTTATCACAGACAAATATTAGGCCACTGGTTCCCATTAATTTTAAACATAGAAAACGCTGGATTAGGTCAAAGCGGTAAAATGTCTGAAAAGCATTTGGTTAATATGTAGGCATTAACCCTTATGATGTACTCTGAGCATCCCAAGGACCAGCAAGCCAGGGGCCCTTATGACTTAGAACAGGGGTGGCCAACTCCAGTCCTCAAGAGCCACCAACAAGTCAGGTTTTAAGGATCTCCCTGCTTCAGCACAGGTGGCTTAATCAGTGGCTATGTCGTTGACTGAGCCACTGATTGAGCCACCTGTGCTGAAGCAGAGAGATCCTTAAAACCTCACCTGTGGGTGGCCTTTAATGACTGGAGTTGGCCACCCCTGACGTAGAAATTGTCCGATGGCACCCGAGATCTGCCAGACTTCCGGCAGCAAAATGGTTTAGCACATAAGTGAGAAAGAAGATAAACTGTTATTAAAGTCATTGGTTTTGTACCTGTAACCGCTGAAATCTGCGCCACTACCATATATATACTACTACAGAACCTCAGGCACCAAAAACATGGATTGTAAGCTCTACGGGGCAGGGACTGTGTCTGCAAAATGTCTCTGTAAAGCGCTATGTAAAATAGCAGAACAAACTATTATTATTATTAATTATTATAACTGCACGTCTCAAAAGTCTACGATGAAATATGAGATTCAGATGTCTTCAAGTAGTCTGGGTTTGCTCACAGAGCCTGTGTAAATCCTTTAATAATATGAAGTAACAAATATCTTCTTTTTAGACCTTATACCCAGGAAGAATCTTATAAGGCTGGAAGGGGGGGGACTTAAAATGCATACCCTGTGACCCCCTCTGCAGGAAGAGGGCCTATCAACAAAGAGGTTAATGCGGCAATCCTAATTTAAAAAAAGACCTTTTAAACATTGCACATGTACTGGGGAAGCAGCCAGGGGTGCGGTTATCAGCATGTCTGACAAGTGTTCCATCTTTGAAGTGGTACATTTATTAAGTGGCATAGAATATGGAGTTATACAGGGTTTGAACTGAAGTGGAATGACAAGAGGGCAACAACACAAGAATTGCTTTTGGATGCAGACATTTCATGTATGCTACACTTTTTAACCCTTCTAACCTTCTATCTGTCACTTTTTACAAGACCACTGTTGTAGGATCATAGCTCTTGTACCTATTATGTTAATGTTACTGACAGCACTTCTCTTTATTACTGTGACCTCTTACTCTTTCACAGTTAAATACCTCTTTGTCTGGGAGCTCAGGCACTGTAATTATACATGGATTTCCAAGGGGTGGGGGAGCGCAGGATTCAGTGTGTCATAGAAAACAGATAAAAACACAACATAGTGTAAATATTGTTTTACATAAAGAGAAGTGTATGGAGGAGTTATCTTTCAGGTGTCAACTCAAATAGTCTCAATAAAGAGAAAGCATTTTCAGAAATCAGTGGCTATCAGCTTGATTCTGGCTGCAGAGGTGGAAAATACCCACTGGGCACGGTCAAATATAGTACAGGCACTTGGGCGATGTCATCAATTAGGTTGCTATGTTAGGGTAAGAAGAAATGGACAACCATAGTGTGATCCGAGATATATAATGTATAATTTATAAACACAGTATAAATGGACACTTACACAGTATCCTAAATATATGGACACATAAAAAGATCTGTATTGTCACCCGTTCGGCTGCTCCCCGCTCCCTCTGCTTCCGACCTCTCGATCACGGTGTGTCACTTCCGACTGTGGGGCACGCGCTGGGACCCGGATAATACCGATACACGGAGGGTCTCTGTAGCAGTGGTTCTTTCTCTGCTACGATAGCTGTTCAGCTGGGGGCGGTTCAGGAGTCTCGATGTGACGTCAGACCAGGAACGACTCTACGTGTTTCACTGAAATGCATTTCACTGCATTTCTACTCTTTGATAAAGCACCCTGCGCGTGAAACGCGTAAGAGTGTCTCTATCAGTACTTTTTGTCCATGTTTTTATATGAATAAACCCTTTTGATAATCATATCCCACATCCTCTTTTTGTGAGACGCAGTGCACCGGTA
The DNA here is from genome assembly GCF_040206685.1 of Ascaphus truei. Taxonomy (NCBI): domain Eukaryota; kingdom Metazoa; phylum Chordata; class Amphibia; order Anura; family Ascaphidae; genus Ascaphus; species Ascaphus truei. The sequence goes on along the minus strand of NC_134488.1, from coordinate 68,123,574 downwards.
TTTTTTCCACCATGGGAGTTCCCGTGTTGGATGTCTGTATGCTGTGTTCAATCCACCTGGGAGCACACCAGATAGGAGATTGCCTATAGGCTTTTGATCATTCATTACAATTTGGCAAAGCGGTGACGCCAGGCTGGCAGCCGTAAGAATCTGGGAGCTCTGTATGACTGGCCATATGTGGAGACGCGAAGTTGTGGAGCCCACGGAAGTTCATACAGCAGAGATACAGTACAGCGTGGTGGTATAAAAGTAACCTGCAGTTTGACATCATTGTGCTAAGTTGTTATGCCAGTCGAGTATTGCACCGTGGGAGGACACGCGGAGCTACTGAACGGCGGACCCACAGGACGCAACAAGCGCGATCGTGTACCCGCTTGCCAGTTCATCAAGCCGTGAGTAATGTGACTCTCATTGAGAGCTAATAGGAGAAAAATTCCACTCTGTGGTTATATACTATCCACAAAGGACTTGTGAGGATTACTCTATTGAGCACCGGAGTTCGGAACAATCATGCTTTGGGGTTTTGTTACTGCTGAGATCTCTGGGGTGCCCTACTCAGCAGTCAAATTAAAGTCAATACAACTAACCACCATGCTTATGCCCTCAAGACTGGAGGTCAATGCCTGGGCCTTGAAAGTCTGAGAACCACCCAGCACGTGGTGGCAGTAGGAAATATTCCCACCCTCATACCCCCATGGGAGGTCTGGAACCATATAAAAAGACTCCCCGCCCTAGCCATTGATTGGATCAGAGACCAGGAATATGACTCCACGAGCTCTTGGAGTACTATTCTTCTGACCGAGGATCAAGGCATATGCATGGCCGAGGCCCCTTGAGCGTTGCACATGCCAGAGGGCCCGACCGAGGGCTACCCCCTCATCTATCCTGTGTTATCCGCAATCAGGCCAATGTTCACCCCGGGACTTTCCTCAGAGGTCCCTTTCAGTCTGAAGTGTCCATCTTCCCCCATCTCTCTGGGGGATGGAGGACCCCAGCCCCAGCCTCAAGCTCCCATCCGGACCAACTTACCCCTAGCCTGGGTAACCTACACCTCAAGTGTGGCCCCAGAGACACCTATCACAGCGGGTCCCAGAGCAACCCCATGCCAGCTCCTAGTCAGAGCCCAGCCTATTATAATCAAAAGACTCTGGGACCCTCCCACCTGGGAGTGACTCTACCTCAACTGGTGGAAGCCATGACCCAGTTATCGCAGTCTCACCAACACTGGAAACTCAAGGCTTTCTCGGGGACCCGGCGTACGCCCCTTTGTGATGCAGAGTTAGAAGAGTGGAAGGATCATGCGGGGCAAGTACTTCCTAAGTGGACAGCGAGAAAGAAATACAGTGCGCAGCTAATAAAACCTATATAACTAATAATATACCGTGAAATTATATCGAAATAAACCTTAGTGACACCCTTAACCTAAAGATGTATATTAAAACATACAATATCTGTGATAGCAGTTGGCGGCTGCAGCTGTAGTTTAGTCAGGGTGGCTCAACACTCCAACAGTACTAAACAAACATTAAACAAAAAAACACAGCGCAAAATACTTCACTATGCAGTTTTGTGCTGTGTTTTTTTGTTTTACTTCCTAAGTGGACCTGCTCCGATGCTGTAAAGCGGCAGCAAATCATCGAGTGCCTGCGGCCTCTAGCCGCCCATATAGTACAGTTCTACTGGGAGTGCCACCCCGAAGCTGACTCCCAAGTGCTCATACACACCTTCACCAAAGCCTACGGCGGCCGGGACAATGCGATTTCCCTACTGGCCAAGTTCCACGCCCTTGCCCAAGCAGAAGGAGAGGAGGTATCAGAATTCCTCCGACGGATTCAGTTGGCCCTATGGGCTTTGGTGAAGAAGAAGGTGGTACGAATGTCCGAGGCCGTCGAGGTCCGGACCAACCAACTCTTACACTGAGCATTGCCCATGCACCTGTTAGCTATCCGAATCAGTTGTGGCCTTGCTCCGGGACATCCTCTTCCATTTGAAGACCTAATAGATAGAGTGCAAGCGCAAGAGACCATCCTGGTGGCCATTCTTCCCCGGACGGTTCATGACTTGTCCAAAGAAGGGAAATCTGCAACCCCCTCAAAGGAGTCTCGAAGGGAAGACTCGCATAAGGAAAAGGTCAAAGAAACATACAGCACTGAGGAGGAACCTCCTCCCAAGTCGCCTACAGCAAAGTCCAGGACATCCTGGAGAGTATCCCCTACCTACAGGGCTCGCATGGACCCTAGTGGCATCATCTTCTTCAGCTGTGGCCAGAAGGGACACCTCGCAGGACTGTCCAGAGGGGAAAAAAACTCCAACTAGAACGTTCCATCCCAAGTCCATGATTTGCAAAGCTCAGCCTGCAGAAACAACCTCCCCGCCCTCAGAGAGTGCACCAGCGCCAGACCTGTTGAACCCTCATCATTGGACGCTTACCATCGCGTAGTACTAGCTGCCATTATCAATTTCCTCGTGGGCGGCATATACGCATGGGCTTTGCTGGGCACTGGGTCCCAGGTGAGCATTGTTTAACAGCCGTTCTATGATCAACATCTCAAACATCTGCCCTTGCAGTCGGCAGACAAGATGAAGCTGTGGGGACTCAGCAATGAGGATTACCCCATTGACGGCATGGTGAAGGTTCGGCTTGAAATACAGTAGCTCAACACAGGCAAGTCTCACAGCATGGATGTGGAGGCTCTAATATGCCATGAGCTTAGAGAACATCCCAGCTCCCCGATCATCTTGGGAACCAACGTTGTTGTGGTGAGGGCGGTGATCAGAGCCTATTTGCAAAAGGCCGGCAAACTACCCCTGTCTGCCCTCGAGATCCACCCAGTACTACGGGAAGAGTGTTGTAAGGTAGCGGCTCAAAAAGGGCACGGGATCATCTACAACTTCTGAGCGGGGGTGTGACGGCCTGTAAACCTTAACTGTAGTGGTTTTATTATCCACCAGGCAAATGAACATCATGGGTACTGTCCCTTTAAATCAAAATAAAACATAAAATAAAGACCTATTCCCATTTAGGGAAACTAACTCAACTTATACTGCAGTCCCTGACTGATAGGACAGCCAGATAATCTGGTTATCCGCCCAAAACATGTGCTCCACATACAAAGTATAATAAGAAAGTCTTATCTGTATTGCAGCTCCAACAGTAAACAGGAACCCCGGTTCCAGAGCAGGCTGTGTGCAGCTCGTAGCAGTCTTTTTTCCTGGAATTGGGGTCCCAATTGGTCCCAGCAGCAGAGCTACTCTCAGGGCTGGGGGACCAGAGCAACAGCCAGGGTCCTTCCTAGCTGGGAGAAGTCTCTCTACCCTCCTGGGGAAAAACTAACTCTGCTTGTGTAAGCCACTTCCTGCTTTTTAAACCCCTGCTCAATCAGGATATTCACACACACCCTGCATGAAACCCGACACCACTGCAGTTTCCTGCCATGTAATGGGAGTTTTAACCTCTGGACTCCCTTACAGGGGGTAACCGAGATTCCACCAGGGGGATTTAAACGCATGGCTGCAGTGTGCTGTTATCCGGGCAGAGACAAGTCCGACTATTTCTTTTCGCTAGAGAGAACGCCTGAGGAAGATTCCCACAGAGGCTACAAGCTGGTGCCCGAAGTGTGGGAATGGACATCCAAGCTGCCGGGAAGGATCAAGGTGTTCATCCAGAACATTTCCCCTTAGCCCATGGCCTTCGATCAAGGTCAAAAATTGGGGCGAATATATCCCGTTACTCCCGTCGAGACGATGGCCACGCAAGTGACCACCACCGCCGCGGAACAAGATCCGCTGGCCTTCGACTTCGGATTCTCCACTCTGTCCACTGAGTGGAGAGAGTGGCTGACCACCAAGTTGGAAGAACGAAGGGAAGTATTCTCCACTAGCGAAATGGATGTGGGCTGCAGCCGAAACGCCCAACACACCATCCGGTTAAGTAATACCACTCCATTCCGGGAACGGTCCCGTCGCATTGCTCCTTGAGATGTGGAGGACGTGAGAGACATTCTACAGGAGATGGAGACGGCGGTGATTGTGACAGAGTCCCATAGCCCATACGCGTCATCAATCGTGGTGGTGAGGAAGAAGAATGGGTCGGTCTGCCTGTGTATGGATTATCGGACCTTGAATAATCACACCGTACCTGACCAATATACCCTTCCACGGATCAAAGAACTTCTTAATGCGCTGTTGGGAAACCAATGGTTCAGCGTACTGGACCTGAGATCTGGGTACTACCAGGTACCGATGAGTGCAGAAGACCAGGAGAAGACAGCATTCGTGTGTCCTCTTGGCTTCTACCAGTTCACCCGTATGCCCCAAGGCATTTGCGATGCTCCAGCCATGTTTCAACATCTGATGGAAAAGACCATTGGTGACATGAATTCATGGGAATGTTTGGTCTACCTGGACGATATCATCATCTTCGGTAAGACTCTGGAGGAACATGAGACACGCCTGCTGAAGGTGATGGATCGGCTGGGCCAAGAAGGCCTGAAGCTGTCCTTAGACAAATGCTGATTCTGTTGCTCATCCGTGACCAAGTGGGACACATAGTACGTGTAAGTATGGTAATAAGTGGATGAACGCCCTGTAAAACGGCGTTCAAGGCCAAAAGAAGAGCTTAACGGAGGCGCCTGTTATTGCATACACCGATCCTGAGCAGACCTACATTCTTCATGTAGATGCTAGCCTCAACGGCCTAGGTGCAGTCTTGCACCAGAAGTACCCAGCTGGCCCCTGACCAGTGGCCTATGTCAGCCGCAGTTTGACTACCAGCGAGCAGAATTATCCCGTCCACAAGTTGGAATTCCTCACTCTCAAGAGGGCAATCATGGACAAACTCCATGATTACCTGTATGGTGTCGCCTTCGAAGTGTGGACGGATAAAAATCCATTGATTGTACATACTGACGTCTGCCAAACCGGACGCCACCGGCCACCAATGGCTGGCGGCCCTTTTGAACTACTGGTTCACGCTGAAGAACAATCCGGGGCCCCTGAACATTGGAGGCCGGCATTATCCACCAGGCAATCCAGCAAATTAAGCCTGCATTACTGAAACATGCCCCCAGCGACATGGTCGCTCTACTAATGCGATAAGTGGACAAATTCGAAATCGATACTAGTGTATTCTATCTGGAGAAAAAAAAAAGAGCCAATTTGCCAAGCTTGCCCTACATGCCTTTACCCCCACTCCGGCTACCCAGAAGTCCAGCCGCAGTGGTTCCCAATCCCATCCAGCCCTGATGTCCTAACAAAGCTTTGGAAAGTTTGTGGATGGTGCCGATGACATAGATGGGTTCTTGAGGTCTTTTGAGAACCAGTGCAGGCGGCATTCATTACCAGAGATGGAGTAGGTAAAGTACCTGTCCCCCCAGCTAAACTGGAAGGCACTGAAAGCATTCCAGGAGATTAAGTGAGAGGATGGGCAAGATAAACGAGCATGTGAAGGCCATCCTGCTGAACAGGTGTGCCACCAATGCTGAGGCATACCCAGAATAGTTCCGGACTTAGGAAAAGACAGCCATGGATACTCATGTAGAGTTTATCTCCAGGCTAGCCCACCAGAGGCGCTGGTGGGTAGAGGGGTACAAAGCCCATACACACCAAGAGTTGCTGGATCTGCTTATCCGAGAGCAGTTCTACCAGAAGTTTATGCCTGATGTCCGTGAGTGGGTGATAGTCCATAAACCCATCAACTTACACGAGGCTGCCATTATGGCAGATGAATAGGTGACCACCCGGCCACAGTGTAGGAAGAGAGTCCTACTCCTTGCGGAAGTGCCCGGTCTGGTCACCCTGAGCTGCTGATCCACCCTCCACTACCCCAACATGGCGGACAAAGACCACTGCCGGGGGAAGGCAGTAAAGCCGGCAGCGTTTGTGAATAAGCGTCGGTGCTATCAATGCAACCAGACCGGGCATCTGAGGCTAGATTTCCCCAACCTTCCTTGTGCCAGAAACTTCAACCCAGAGCAATGTACTCCAGCAGCTAAGCCGATTGCCTACATGGGATTGGCACCAACAGCGGAGCAGCAGGCAGTCGTGCAGCAAGTACAGCAGTTGACCCAGGCGACGGTCCCTACAGAAGCTACCGGCAGAGCAGCAGAGGACACAGATGGGCATCATGTTGCAGCAATCGGGCTGCAGGTCAACGATGTGCGGCGGAAGCACTTGTGCCAGGTGACCATAGATCGGCAGGCGGCCAGCCTAATGGACACCGAGGCTATGGTAACTCTGGTGCGACCTGATATGGTCCGCCCAGAGCACCTGCTCCCAAGGAAAGGGATACAGGTGACAATGCTGGATGGTGCGCACAGGTCCCTACAAGTTGCCCAAGTGTTCCATGACTGGGGTGCCGGTTTGGATGTCGGTGTGTTACCTGGATTGGACACCGATATCTTGCTCGGCAATGACATGGGGCTCTTTATTTGCTCGTATGCAGAAGAAGCTCCTGTGGTGCAGTCACAAGGAGCCAAAGTCATGCAGTTGACCAGGCAGGGGAGCCTTTGGTACCTCTTCCCACCGAGGAGATCATAGCTCCCCAGTTTTTAGAGCCAACATATGCGGGGGTCCCCGAGGAGACAAGGCAGGTAAGCCAGACCGAGTCCTTACATAGCCCTGACATAAATTGCAATGTATCCCCCGACTGAGGGCGGGTTACCGCAGCTCAGTGAGCAGTTCAGGGAAGCTGTACATTGCAATCCCAACTTGGAGGGCATAAGACTGTGAGCGGCCGAGTCTACATCCGAGAGTGGGTCGGAACGATTCCTCTGGCTCCTGTACAGAGAGCAAGCCCCTGAAGCACCGATCAGAGTATGGACTAGTAGGAGACAGCTAGTAGTACCTAGGGAGTACAGGCAGCAGTTACTGCAGGTAGCCCATTCCATGCCGCTAGCGGGGCATCAGGGGTCACCCACACTAGAGCCCAGCTTTTGCAGAATTTCTTCTGACCGGGGGGATCTCAGGAAGTATCAGTGTTCTGCTGTGCCTGTGATGCTTGCCAGTGAGTAGGCAAGTCAGGCGACCGTGTGAAGGACCCCCTAAGACTGCTACGATCCTCAGCGAGCCCTTCCAGAGGGTAGCAGTAGATATAGTGGGACGGCTTCTGATGCCTAGTTGATCAGGGAAGCGCTACATCCTCACGGTGGTTGATTTTGCAACCAGGTACCCTAAGGCTGTGGCACTGTCCTCCTTCGAGGCAAGAAAAGGGGCAGAGGCTCTGATAGAGATTTTTACTAGGGTAGGTTTCCCAATTGAGATCCTAACCGATCAGGGGTTGCAGTTCATGTCTGAACTGCTCCAGTGTCTCTGGGCTACATGCGGGGTGAAAGCCTTCCGCTCCGCCCTTTACAAGCTCCAAAACTACCGGACTGTGTGAGCGGTTCAATGGGACATTGAAGCCAATGCTGCGAGCATTTGTAGAAGCTGAAAAGGGAGACTGGGAAGCTCGCCTGCAGCACTTGCTGTTTGCCTGCTGAGAGGTACAACAAGGGTCTACCGGTTTCTCCCCTTTTGAGCTTCTGTATGGGTGCAGTGTCTGGGGACCGCTTGACCTGTCCCATGAGGGATGGGAAGGGGAAACTATCAATACTGATGTTCTGTGCTACATAATGTGGTAGAGCTCAGAGACAGGCTAGGGAGACTTATGGGGTTATCACAGGTTAACTTCCAGGCAGCTGAGTCCAAGCAGAAGCGTTGGTATGATAGAAGTGCCCGTAGCAGAGAATTCATCTCAGGGCAGCAAATGCTTGTTCTGAAGCACACTCGGCAGAATGTAAGCAGGCTTCCCCTGAAGCCAATGTAAATACAAGGACATCTTTGTGCTAAGAGGACATTTTCTTATGGTAGAATATCCAGCGAGCTACGTGCATATATATCTTCCTATGCATTACACCTACAGGATATTTACGTATTTTTTACGGTATCACTTTTAAAATTGATTTGGGTATATACCTACCTGTTGAAAGTTCAAAGTGACGCAACTTTGTGTAGTTATACACCAACTAGGAGGAATCCAACTCTAATCAGAGAGATAGAGGACACTGTTTGCTTCAGTTTCCGGAATTGTAATAAAGCGCGTTATTCGACCAACTATTGAAGTTATTCAGGGGCCTCCCATTGGAGTCTTAAGATCCTACCTACATATCTACACAACATTAACCTCTTGTCACTATGGATTAAGGATATATAGACATATATTAAGTAGGATGTATATCAAATCATAATATTGCTATACTGTATATCATTCAACTCATGTAAGGTTCAGGTATCTCAAGTACTATCCTAGATATTTTTATTGTTTATTGTATATTTTAATAAATGTGTATTTCATACTTTATATACTTGTTTTGAATGCTTCATCTTTAGGCACCTCGGCACAGAAGGCTCTGCATTCGTTAGAGATACTTGGGTTTATGCGCCAGAGTTTTTTCCTATTTGCCAATTTGTTTATAGGGCAATTGAGATCCCCTACTACACTGGCTGCAGAACACCAATTCTCTTCAAGGACCCAAAAATCTTTTTGTTTGAGGTAACCTTTACACAGATTATAATTTAATAATCACTTTTTATTACTGTTAGTTATTTCACTTTAGCGCTCCTATTTTTTTACTATGATCTTGCGCATCCCTTATCGTCTCTTTCTGGCTGCGCATGCACGAATGTCCCACGCCGATCACAAATGCACTGCTGTGCAGAGCCGATTGCAAATGTGCAGCCGGCAAGAGTCGATCTGGCACATTCGCGATCGGCTCTTGCACGGCCAGCTATGGCCATTCATGCATGTGCGGTCGGCGTGGGCCATTCGCACGTGTGCGACAGCTTTCATCATTTTTTCACTGGGAAAAAGGTCACCCTAGTACCCTAGATGGTATCTACCCAGGAACCTCAGACAAATACTGGAGAGAGTGCAGACAGGTGAGAGACATTGTCTATATTTGGAGGTCATACCCAAAAATTGAGAGAATTTAAACTAACGGGAAAAACCTAATTGAGGAGATTTTAGAGATCAGATAACAGCTGGATCTGGTCCACTTTTTGTTAGCCAAACCAATTAATAATGATCTCCCCCAAAACTAAAGCTGTGCTCTCATATCCAATGGTGTTTAGATGCTCCATTGTGGCAGCCTGGAAGAAACAACTACCACTTTCCTTAACCACACTTAGCCAAAGAATAAACAAAATCACGTTTATGGAGAAACTCTCATGCTTTCTAAAACATACAGTACAATAAAAATGTTTAATCTAATCTGGGGTCCATGGGTAAATGGTTAAGCTAATATCTACTACGGAGATGAACTATCGATCAAGTGGCAAAGGTTGGCCTGGGATATTTCAATGTATGTTAACCATTCTATTTAGTTTTTACCATTTGACTAAAAAGGTGTAAAAGTGGACCACTGGAGTCCTGTGATTGATGGTTGGATTGTTATGTGATGTTTCCCTTTCCTTCTTATTTTTTGTACCCCAATCTCTGTTTACAAAAACTATATTACAAAAAATTGTGGTACACTGTAACCCTCCTATACCATTAAACTTGCATCACTTGATACAGGTGAAAGATTTCACTTTTCTCTACCTATAATGAGATTTTCTGACAGCAATTTGTATGGCTTCAGCACAATATACTCTGCCAGAGTATCTCATCAGTAAGATTTAATTGGTATTTTGTCTCATTTTAGCACAAGGTAGCTCTGACTTTCAGCAAGCTCTCAAATGTAAAAACTTCAAAGCGGAATGAATATTTAAACTTCTGCTAAGCAGTACGAGGATTCTGCGCTGCATATTTTTTCTCTCTCACTTCTGCGAAGATCAGATCCGGTACTTTTTGTAAATTAACCTAAAAAAAAAAAAAACTATTACAAACAGACTGATCTTCCTTACACGGGTATGACAAGCATAACAAGAGTCTAACAATAACATTAAAGAGCTGTAGGATATGGAATTCACAAATAAAAGAACATTTACCACTTACAGTACTGTTAGCTCAAATGTCTGTGGGCAACCCCTCCAGAATACATCTGTTAAATTGCAGTCACTTTTGACAGGCTGCATCATAGATTGTTACAAACACGCGGTTTAGGGCACTTCGTGAGTGGCCGTTCATAGCTGATGTCATTAGGAGACTTGTTTTTTGCACGTTGTTTACAGGCGGGGAAATGCCCTCTGGCAATTTTAGAGAAATGAATAATTCAGCGATTATATTAGTCGCAACGTTTCTCTAATGGTGCCTAGCGAAGATTTCCCGCTGTGACACTGGATTATGCATTCTCCTAATACAGGATGGTATGCCCTGCCTCTGCCCTTGGGAATCCTAGGAAATAATTGGGAGTAATAGGATTTTTTTGCCAGGTTAACGTGTTCAATGCCCATACTGTAGGCTCTTTCTTAGCATCGACGAACTCCTCTAACGATCCGTGCAGGGTGAATTATTTACTGTGTTTCAAATGTGATAAAGTGGCCTGGTCCCATACCAGCCCTGCGCTACTTTCCCACCCATGACCCCTACAATAAAAGTCTGTCTAATTTTCCTATTAGTGCAGGTATAATACACACCAGTGTCAGTCTGGACATCACCCTCTGTTGAAGAGTAGGTGAATGTATAAGGCTTAGTCCATAGAGACTGAAGCCGGGCGGAGGCGCGCTGAGGCTCAGGGAAAGCTGGCCTTAGAGCGCGTGCCGTCCGTGGGCGTGTCTGGGGGCGGGCCAGTGACATCACGGAGCTGGTTTGCCCTCATTGGGCAAACCGCTCACATGACCAGCCCTGCGCTCCGGCAAGCGAACAAACTAAATATTAGGTAAGACACACGCTTCCGCAGGTGTGCGGAAGCGTGCGCGAGCCCCTGCTAAAGCCGCTCTCATTGCGGCTGCAGGGGCTCAGTGCCGAGCGTAAGCACGGGTCAGCGCCTATGCGCTGACCATGACCGAGGCCTAAGGCTGACAGAAATAAATATGTGTAAGTTTTATTATATTCACACCAGGGAATTTGTGCACCCACAGTTTACCTCTACAGTAAGGTAACTATGATAATGGCTTTAGCCAGATTTTAATTGCACTTCTCACAAAAGCATATGCTTTATGTAGCCCTTTTTCTGAACCCTTCCAAAGGAACTACTGGTCACTGTACAACACTTGCTGCTCCAGGAGATCTGAGCCTCCCTAGCTGAGAGCCTGGGGTAACTATTCTAGCGCAGCGCCTCCACTTACCCAGGATCCCCGTGATGTGAGATTCCCCTGGGCAAGAAATACATACACACACGTGATGCAACCAACTTTACTGTAATAATGATAATGCATGGCAACCTTATCACTCTATAATGCAACGTAGCAATAACACATATCAATTCACACACACCGCATATCCTAATACATAACCTTAGCAGCAATGCCTAACACCCTAATAACTGGTACCGTCTCTATAATGGTAGTGGCTCCGCCACGCTCCTAATGAGTACTGTCTCAGTCCCGCTACCGCGAGCTCCACACCGTGTCCGTGTTCGGTAATGTTGGTATAGGCTCTGTTCTCTAGCCACTCGCTCAGTGTTCCTAAAGAGTTTAGCCTAAGGCGGGATCAGCGCCTGTTGACCGTGTTGGTGCACTTGATGTTACAATATACCTTCCGGTCACGGCGGTGACCGGTACCTCTTCGCAAAGGGTCAGATGAATCAGCGGTCTGCCTCCTGGGTCTCAATGTCCAGCCGTCTGGTCCCAAACGACTCGCCAGCAAAACCTGCTCCGCACGCTTGTCCCTTTGTCCCTAGCTGTCTACACAGTAAAGGGTGATGCTCGCTACCCCTATGGGCGTCCCTGCAGCACAGCAACCTTTGGTGACTTCAGGGAACACTCCTAGGGGCCTACGGGGTAGCCTGTCCTATGCAGGTGGGTCACTGACCCCCTGCACCCACTCTACCTCTCCCTTCACCTCCCGGATCCCTTCTGACTAACACAACCTAATACCTGCAGCAAACACACTGCACTCACACTGTACCTGCAGCAACCGTGCTGCACACACACACTGTGCCTACTTGTCAGCGCACACAGTACTGACAGCCGTGACACTGACAAGACTACACACTCCACACACTGCTAAGGGCAGGGTCCCTAACCTAGGGGCCGTCCCTCAGTACTTACCCCCTCTTCTGGGGGGGATTGGGGCCTGCCTGGGATCTGGGGAACTACCTAACCTGGTGTAGGAGCCACTCGCTCCCTACACCATTCCTTCCCCTTCCTGCTCCCAGCTCCAACTGCCGTTGCCTAAGCCCGCGAAATGTATCTCTTTCTGCTCTCCCAGTAACCTTGCGCTCCCATTGGCCGCTTGCAGACACCTGGGGGACTTGGCCCTAAGCCTCCTGGGAACTGTAGTCCTGCAGAGGCTGCAAATACATTGGGGCCGCGTGCGCGCTTGCCCTGCGCATGCGCGAGTCCCCAATGGCCGCCACAACCTCCTAGCTTCTCCTGCGTATGTGCGAGCACGGCGCTTGCGCAAGCATCTGTAATGGCGGCCCCCGCTAGCCGGGTGCGCCGCCGGGACTCCAGGGACTCGGAGCACTCCCTGCTCCGGCCCCCACCTTCGCGAGCAGCCGGCGGGTCCGTCGGTGGCTCCGGCGGCACCCGCGACCGCTCGGCATGGTACAGAGGGGGTCTTCGGGACCAAAATAAGACCGGGGCTACATTTATTTAACTCCTTCAGGGCTTTCTCACATTTTTCACTAGTCCATGGGACAATAATGACATATACTGTATTCAGGGTAGATACCTGCACCATTTGGTTATGCCTTGATGTGGCATGCAGGCTTATAATGCTTTGGCCAAAGGGTTTAACAAAATAACCTTTATTCATGAGATCACTATTTTATTTTAGCCTAATTGGTAGGAGCCCAGGAATCGTTATTTTTGTTTTTCTATATGTAAGGCCCTTCTTGTTACCAGCAGCAAACTTCTATAGGGAGGAGCGCAGTATTATGTACAGTCTCTCAATAAAAGTCTAACGCAAGCATTTGATATCCTATAACTCTGACATGCTGCTAAAGGCTTGTATTTACCAGCAAATATAACCAGAGCAATAATAATTGCTATGTAATAATAATTGTTACTGCCAGCGCGTGGTACCCTTTCACTGCCCCTGAGGCCTGCAGTACATTACCTTGTAGTGGGTTGCCGGCTCCTTCTGCCAGTGAAAGTGTTAAATGAACTCGGACGCATGAGCAGCATGACTGCTACGCAGCCAGACTGCAGATATACCGCTGGGAGATGAGGGGGTGGGGAGGTCACTGACACCCCTATCGAATCTAGAAGAGTGGATTGGCGTTTTTATTTATTCGTAAGATCATTTGTAATTTATATATAGAGAGAATGTGTGTGTGTGTGTGTGTGTGTGTGTGTGTGTGTGTGTATATATATATATATATATATATATATATATATTCTTCTCGTGAGATTTTACTTTAAACTGACTCAGAAGGGAACATTTGTGTCCTCTTGCACCAAACATGCCCCCCCAAACTCTGATAAGTGACCTCCCAACTCTGATAAGTCACCTCCCAACTCTGATAAGTCACCATCCATAGCCTAAACTGTAACTACAAAGCACAGCTATTTCCTTCCCCAAAGGAATACACAATAGCAGCAATCCATTAGGTAATGAGCCTGTACATTTATTGCTGCCTTGAGTTATTTATTCAATTAATAAAGCTTTTTACTTGATGAGTGGAAAGGTCGCAGGTCACCAAGTCTCTGGGTCTATTACACAAATATTTCAGCCTGTGTCGAAGGCTCGTTTTAAAAATCACTTCATTAGCCTGTCATTATTAATTCAAGTGTTTCCAAAATTACCCCTGGGCTTTCACATCCCACCTGAGTGTAATCATTTAGCTATTGACTGCCAGATAGCCCTATAACACATTGCTATCTACTGTATATCTATCTATCAATCTATCAATCTATCTATCTATAGCAAATGGAAATATTACTGTATGCTCATTTGCATGTCTTAGACAGGTCTGCAGCCCTGCTTTTCACCATTATCACCCAGCACACAGTGCTTCCACTGCAGCAAGGGATTCTGGGAAGTGACAAGCAAATGAGCACTGTGTCATCACCAAAAGCTACATGGTCGCCGTCACATGGTACTTCAGCCAATCAAATTGTGAAAAGAGGATTTTTGTACAGAACAACCATGTTTTGAAATACTTTTGTATAGAATAAACACCTACCTTTTTTTGCTGGCATCTCAGTCTGGTTCCCGTTTGTTGCTGAATTTTGGCTGTGCTTTCCGAAGTCTGCTCATCAGGACTCTTCACCTGCTTCTACATTGGAGACACATGCTGACTGCAAGGAACACTGCTGTCGTTTGTTGGTGCAGTGAGTATATCTCTTGTCTTGAGAGACGTACAGTATACGTTCTACATATTACTCAGGACTTTCTATATCACAGACTCATCAGAGAAGGGGTTTGTCCAAACGCTTGGATCTGAGAGGAATACATTGTTGGGAGGCATATAACTCGGGACTGTTTTTAGTAACATTACCAATTGTACCCCACGTCCTCCCCCTCATATCAGTGCCTGTTTGCCTTATTTGTCCGGATCAAGACATTCATATATAAGGGGCACTAAGAGACTTGTGTTTTATATGGGTCACGAAGCACCTGAACGATTATACAGCATCAAGTTCCGACTCACAAATTATCATTATTTGTTACATATGTTGTAATTATTTAAAACCAAAGACAGAACAAGAAACACAGACAAAGCTCAGTGCTACATCCAAAGATACCAATACTCGGTATATGTTGTAATTAATTGCACTTTGAGTATTACACTTGAAATAACTGTTTTATGCTGTGAAGCACTGGCTTGGGATCTTCAATCCCTATATATACATCACAGAAGAGAAACTTTATTGGTGTAAGAATTGTTTGAGTTGCCATGCCACGGCACAGTGGGTAACTTTGTGCTGGTTTATTGCATCATATGTGATGCAGTGGTGTGAAGGGGCATGTGTGGGTGCCAATTGGGGACAACTGTACTGCAACAATATTTGTAGGCAGGCCTGCTGACACAGAGAAGTAGCCAGGAGGCAGGACTGCTGTCCTGAACCCGGCCCCCTGCACACTTCAATTCTCTATGGGGCCACTGAGGTACATGAAGCAGGCAAAGGGAAAACCCTTCCTCTCTGCTGAGCCTCCTTAAGTGGGCGGGATGGCAGTCAGTGGGCGAGGCTTCAAGGAGAGCAGTGCGGAGCTGAAGAAGCTGCATGAGTGAGAAAGGTGAGCGGGACAGGGTGGGACCTTAGTCAGTGGGCAGGGCTGAAGCTACAGGATGTGATGGAGACAGGCTGAGAAATGTGAGAGGTCAGGGCTAAATTAGTTGGAGAAAAACATGAAGGGGGAGAAGAAATAGAAAGGAAGAGAGGGAAAGAAGGGAGAAGAGAGAAAGATATGTGGGGGAGAGAGTGAGAAATGGGAACGGAAAAAGAAAAATGTGCTGGGGAGAAGATGTCAGATTGTTAAAGAGAGGATGAAGATATGAAGGGGAAATAAAGAAAAGACGGGAAGAGAGGAACATGGACGATTAAATAAAGAGAATCGCATGAATGGGAAAAGGAATAAGACTGGGACATGGGGGTGCTGGGGGAGAGGAGAGAAAGACATGCTGGGGGAGAGAGAAAGACATGCTGGGGGAGAGAGAAAGACATGCTGGGGGAGAGAGAAAGACATGCTGGGGGAGAGAGAAAGACATGCTGGGGGAGAGAGAAAGACATGCTGGGGGAGAGTGAAAGACATGCTGGGGGAGAGAGAAAGACATGCTGGGGGAGAGAGAAAGACATGCTGGGGGAAAGAGAAAGACATGCTGGGGGAAAGAGAAAGACATGCTGGGGGAAAGAGAAAGACATGCTGGGGAGAGGCGAGAGACATGCTGGGGGAGAGGAGAGCGAGTTGCTGGGGTGAAGAGTGAGAAATACATGCTTAGGGGGAGAGAAGAGAGAAAGCGAAACTTGATGGTTAAAAAGATTAACATGAAGGAATGAATAAGAGCATCAAGTGGGAAAGAGAAAGACATCGGAGAATAGATATAATGGTGAAAAAAAAATTGAGAAACACCTTACACATTAGGGGGAAAAAAAAAAAAAAGATGAGGGAAAAGAAAAATACATGAGGGGAGATCAGAGAGAAAAGGGGGAAAGATGAGATGACATACAGAGTGTAAGAGAGACAGACACTTGGAGGGAAAAAGAGAGATATTAGGGGCGGGGGGAACAAAGAGATATGACGGGGAAAATCAGAACGAATGTGATTATGTAACATTTGCGGGGATCCTATTTTTCAAATTTGTCCTGGGCCCCAGAAGTTCTTTTGACGGCCCTTTTTGCAATGCAATCACAGTGACATCTTTGAGAGCGGCTCTGTCAGCAATCATCTACATCTATACCTTACTCTAGATACGATGATCCCACTAAGGGTCACCGTAGGAGAGTCATCACCACTACCCTCTGAAGGAGAAGGTCACCCTCACCTACACTAAAGCAGCACGCCAGGCCCAGACGCCCTCCACAGTCCGTCCCTTTTAGGAGTTCTTCTCCTTAGAGAAGTCCTTTGCAAATTACCTCAGGGCCAAGATGTGTACTAGCTACTAACACTTTGCACTTTGGCCATTTTTCAGTTTGGGATTGTGGCGTGATCCATCATTAATTTTTCTATTGAATTATGGCGTAGGATGTTACACAATCCATTGCTACAGTATTTGTCATCCTTCAACTTACAAATCATCGTGCTACTTGCTTCTGCTACTTCTTCTGTGGCCTCTTTGGCGCTGCTACTTCTGTTGTGCAGTGTTGCTGTTACTGAAACTATACCCTGCTCAGTTTGTTTGAATTTTTGTCATTTTGTTGTTTATTTAAAAAAAAAAATCTATATTTATTTATTTTTTGATAGTTTTATTTCTATTTTGCCAGTGTTGGCAATACCATTTTATATATTACATCTCGCTATTTTTGCAAGAAATGTTTTTTATAAACACTTTTTATAAACACTTTTCCATGTGCTTCCAGTTTGAGGCTATGAGCTTAATAATAGCCATAACCAAAGTTTAGCTTTTAGACACTGACAACAAGTGCGTGATAGGCACTCACGCACTAGCAGTGCACTAGTTTTGGTCTTTTCATCACATAAAATTCTCTCTGAGTATTAGTTCTTGTACATATTGTTGTAGTACAACAAACAGTGTACTGGGGTAGTCCTGTTTTATTTTGGGGGGAGTAACTTATTTAAGCCAAGCCATCCTCCCTCCGCCATTTCATAACTCACCAGTGTCCAGTCCATGGCTATATCCCACAACTCCCCCCTAAATGCTAAGATTTTCTTACCACCCTATTGCTTGTGTAACCCATGTCCCGCCCCCCCCCCCCCGCTCCCCAGACACGGATGGCTATCTAGGGTGTAGTGAGGCTGGCTACGTGTACTTGGGTGGTGCGTACCTGCTTGGAACAGGAGGGCCTGCGTCTCCCGTGTTGGTATTGGGGACAACAGGACCAGGCTTCTGGGGTAATGGCCTTCATTCTTTAGTGGTGCAGCGCATCCATTCTCTATAAACCCCAGGGATGTGGGGTAGGACCCTTACAGAGAAAGAACCCTGGTCCCAGGGTGAATGCTCCAGATCACACACACACAGTCTCTTGGTAAAATAGAAGCAGTGTCTCTTTATTATCCTTGTACAGCTTATCCTTGGCAGCACACAGCAGCAGCACACAGCAGTTCATAAATACCCCGCACTTTAGGTGTGTACAGGCCTCTTTCCTCCTCTCCTCCAGGCTGTACTCCCGCAGGATGGCCTGGTGGGGCGGCAATACCCTTGCCTTCACCCCAGGGTAGGCCCTATGGGTGAGGCTAGATCTCTCCCCTCACCCCCTCAGCAGGGTGAGGGGCATTGGTCCACTCTAGCTCTGCTCACACTCCAAACTCTCCTCTCTCTTCTGCTCCCAGGACAGCATAAAACCAACTCCTCCAACTCCCAGGACAGACTAGAACTAACTGTCACTGACAGGAACTGGCAACTAAATAGAGTCAGCCCTGCCCCTCATGATGTCAGCAGGACTGCATAGAGTCTCTGTCTAGGCCTGCACAGAGTCATGGGGGGGGGCGCCTCCATAACTCCAGGCAGGGCTTGAAGGGGGAAATAACCCATGGTTACTACTGGCGCCTGCCCTTACCAGGGCTTACTCCAGTAGAAGAAGGATAATTAGCCCGCTCTTACTTACAGGGACTACACTCTCCCTCTGGTGGAATCCAATGGTCCCCACTTGGACCTACTTTTAGCAGCACCATCCTGCAGCGAACAAACCTGGGAACACAAACACAAAACATGGCCGTTTATTGTTCATAGACAATACCAGGTGCGATAAGATATCAACAGAATACAGTTACTCCCAACGGGAGAACCCTAATAATAATGCTTCGGATCAGGCTTCCGTATCCTTCTACCATTATGGTCAGTTATGGTCACATGATATGACTGTACTGACCCAGACTCGGGCCGATATATTACATTGGGCATGTATATGCCCCGTCCGATACTCCAGATCCTGACCAACTCACTGATCCTGTCCTGATTATGGTAACCTGCCTTACCAAATTTCGTCCACAAGTACTCCTGTACGGCTTCTCGGAGCCAACTATCCCTGTCCTCCTCTATCTCTCGCATTATGGGTTCAGGCACATAAAGATATTCATAACCATGGGATTGCCTATACCTAGCCACTATGGCTCTGTCTGCTCGGCTCAACTTGGTCAAGTTCTTCCGACCCGCCCTGGCAGCACCCAAAACTCCGGTTCTACAGGGGCAATGTCGTCATACAAAATACTAGGCCCCTTTGGCAGAATGATCTTTTGCTCTATCTCCCGGTACCGATGCTCTATTTTATCCACCACCTCCTGGGGAGTATAGGCACCTACCGCCCACCAATAATCAACTATGTCATTTCTGATGAGTACGAACCTGGTGCGGTCCATACCTTCATGGTACCCGGTGAACAGGGGTGCCCACCACTTGTCACGGTGCTCGTACTCTGATTAGGGGCTACCTGTATCTACCTCCGACTCCACTTGTGATGAGACACCGGACGTACCTGCCTTTGTAGAGCGCGAGCAATCTCTCCTCCCTTTGGCGTTGATGTACACCGTAGGGTTCATCTTGTGAACCACTTCACTTACAGGCCCAGCCTTTGCTGTAGTGTGGGACCCTCGGGCCCTCCCTCTAAACGCAAGAGAAAAGGCACAAGGTTAGGTATACGAATTACATTATCATACGGTATCTCCCCATCAGACCATTCATCGCTCAATTCCCAATCCCTTACATCTCTTGAATATTTGGGTACTTGCTCAATTTATCCCCGCTAGGTCCCAGTGGTAACACTCATGACGGGCAGGGGCAGTGGCCGGGGCGATGGAGCTGGGGGTTGGGGCAGGGGCAATGTTCAAATCAGTGTCCAGCAAGCGGGCATTACCGCGACCAGTGGGCATCTTCTTGGTTGCTCTCTCCGCTGAGCCCCGTGATCCTCTGGAAGGACCTTGGCCTCTCAGAATGGCCATTGCAGCTGCCATTGCTGCTCTCCGTGGGGAGAACAGCGCTCCCGGGCCTCTTTTCCAGTCGGACCCGGAAGTCATGTCATCGTCAGCGTCTGCGGAATCTCCATTCGCTCCGTGGTCATGCACCGGAAGTGCGTCGAGGACCGGAAGGGGCGGTGGTGGATCATCCGGTCCGCGGATGGGTAAGTAGGCCGCACGCCTCTCCTTCTCGCTCTCTGCAGGTTCCGTCATCGCCTGGCGGGAGTAAGGGGGTGGTGGAGTTTCTTTACCTCTCCGCTGCAGGCTGGTGATCTTTGATTCCTCCGGAGCCGTATCAGACGCCATCTCCGCCG
Source organism: Ascaphus truei (assembly GCF_040206685.1). Classification (NCBI taxonomy): domain Eukaryota; kingdom Metazoa; phylum Chordata; class Amphibia; order Anura; family Ascaphidae; genus Ascaphus; species Ascaphus truei. Next base: position 68,103,663 of record NC_134488.1, on the reverse strand, counting down.
CACTGGGAGTCACCACGGCCGTGGGACTTCTACGGGCCTCAGGCCGCACCAGTGCTCGCCGTCGGAAGGTGTCCGGACTCGTCTGCTCCCTCTTTCCGGTAAGTGGACCGCCATCTTGGTTACAGCTGGGGTGGTTCGCCGGTAGGCGCATCGCCACCGATGGGACGCCATCTTCCTCCTCCGAAGATACTAGGATCGGATCCTCCGCAAGAGAGTCACCGGGTTCTTGGGCGGTACCGCCAGTGGATAGTGGTACAAAACGGGCTCGCTCTGGTACCTCCACTGCGGTTGCGCTCTCCTCCGCCGACGGTTCTCTCGGCTCAGTAGCTGGCTGGGCCTTGGTTCCCACCGCATGGGTGATGCGGGGAACTAGGGCAGCCTCGTCTCTTGTCTCCGCCACCTCCGTTAGTGTTCCCGGAGAGGCACCCTGCGGGGTCTCGATCAATGGCCATGGCTCATTAGGCCACAGGTAGTATGTGCCACATTTAGGGCATCATGCTTTCGTGCTTGGGACCGGTCCGGGTGTCCCGCAGTGGACGCACAGACACCGGAGGTACTCGTGGCCCTCAATCTGCACTACCAGTAAGCCGCCTGGAAGCTGGTAAATCGTGGTGCTCAGTTCGGCCATATTTCGCTCAGGGGTGGAACAGTTCAAAGTTTCGGCTCCTCTCTCTGTAATGACAGGCAGAAGTGAAGCTCCTCGCTCTCACTTCCTGTCCCTCCCTTCGCTGGGGAAGACTCTTCTGATTGGCTCTCCTTGTGCCCCCTCCCTCTGGTGGAAACAAGAGGAGTGGCACTCCTCCTCTCAGTGTAACGTGGCCTTGTCTGTTGGCCAGTCACAGCACAGGTTTCGCGCCAAACCCCTGCACATCTCCCTCCACATTTCTCGCACAGTCTCTTTGCACAATTCACGTGCGCGCTCCAGGATTGGCGGGAATCGCCATTTTAGCTCGGCTGCTAACTGCTGGGCCGTGCGTGTGTGCGGTCGCCATTTTGGACTCTTTCTTGCTCCGCGGAGCACATGTAGTGATGGCCGCCATCTTTGATGAGCCCACCAAATGTATATCCCCGCTATTCTCAGTGTCTAGTGCAAAACTCGTTCCTAGACACTAACTGTACTCACTGACACTCTCTGATGCTCTCTGCATGCTATTTCTCATTGCTTTACCCACAAGTATGATGTGGCATACCCCAGGCTAGGCAGAACTCCTTCTCTGTGCACCGCACTCGCTCACAGTTCCTACAAGTGCTCTGTGGTGTGCTTTATGTGGGTGCTGGCTAGTGTACAGGCATCTCCCCAAGTACGGGCGTCTCCTACTTTTGGCCACTCATAGTGTGGGCCCTGGGCCATGGTCCCTGACTAGTTAACAGGCTATCCCCCCCAGTTGCCTCACACTATCTGCCTCAAGGGACTAGGACAGCAATAGCCATACACCCATCTTACATCACCCATCTAGGGCACCCAGGGTGTACTGTGCGGGAGTCCACGCTCCCCTGACTACCCATGGTATGATATGCCCTACCCTCCATGGCACTTGCACGGAAGGTGCACTTCAATCCTCCCGTTCTGCTTCGCTGAAAACCTGACCTGTTTGGGATCTCAGCAGCTCGCCTCCAAATGTAACCCATGGTCGTCCCCCCCCCAGACACAGATGGCCATCTAGGGTGTAGTGAGGGCTGGCTACGTGTACTTGGGTGGTGCGTACCTGCTTGGAACAGGAGGGCCTGAGTCTCCCGCGTTGGTATTGGGGACAACAGGACCAGGCTTCTGGGGTAATGGCCTTAATTTTTTGGTAGTGCAGCGCCTCCATTCTCTATAAGCCCCAGGGATGTGGGGTACACTGGCGACACACTTTATTCGAGCTCGGCTAGTCCCACGAATTCGGGTATACCCGGGTGTATTGAGGTTTGTGACTGTTTTCTGCCCGAGTGCATTGAGGTATTTTCTAGGCAGGGATTGAAGCATTTTATTCCCGCTGGCTGCAATACTGCACAGTATATATATATATATATACTGCATTACAATTCATGAATTTATGCCATCTGGTAGACACGCGAAGCATTGCAGCCTATTAAATCCTAATCATTATCATTTAACAGATCAGCCGCCCGTCAGCCAGGCATGAACCCAGGCTGGGAAGGCAAACGCAACGGGGCTTGTCAGAGGTGAGGAGCGGTGCATTCCAGGTATCTGCCAGGTACAAACTGGGTATTTGCTCGAATAAAGTGTGTCGGTGCAGTAGGACCCTTACAGAGAAAGAACCCTGGTCCCAGGTTGAATGCTCCAGATCACACACACACAGTCTCTTGGTAAAATAGAAGCAGTGTCTCTTTATTATCCTTGTACAGCTTATCCTTGGCAGCACACAGCAGCAGCACACAGCAGTTCATAAATACCCCGCACTTTAGGTGTGTACAGGCCTCTTTCCTCCTCTCCTCTCCTCCAGGCTGTACTCCAGCAGGATGGCCTGGTGGGGCGGCAATACCCCTGCCTTCACCCCAGGGTAGGCCCTATGGGTGAGGCTAGATCTCTCCCCTCACCCCCTCAGCAGGGTGAGGGGCATTGGTCCACTCTAGCTCTGCTCACACTCCAAACTCTCCTCTCTCTTCTGCTCCCAGGACAGCATAGAACCAACTCCTCCAACTCCCAGGACAGACTAGAACTAACTGTCACTGACAGGAACTGGCCACTAAATAGTCAGCCCTGCCCCTCATGATGTCAGCAGGACCTCCCCTCTGTCTAGGCCTGCACAGAGTCAGGGGGCCCCTCCTCTATCACTCCAGGCAAGGCTTGAAGGGGGAAAAACCCATGGTTACTACTGGCGCCTGCCCTTACCAGGGCTTACTCCAGTAGGAGAAGGATAAGTAGCCCGCTCTTACTTACAGGGCCTACACTTGTATCAGGGCCATGCACTTTTGATGACGATGACAAATTACATGACATTGGCTATTATTGCCTAAAAACTCTTTTTGAGGTGGACAATGAGGGTATTGGTAGTGGGCTTGGGTTTTTTTTTCTTTACTTTGACATATAGCATATACAGGCTACTCAAATCTGACACATGAGTATTTTACAATACAGTGTTTGTTTTAAGTTAGTTTGTAAATATGGTGAGCTGAGACTTGGGATAGAAGAATGAGAAATTGCTGCACACTATTATAATCAGAAAAAAGGGGATACAACTACCGGTGCTCCTGGTTCAGTATTCTCTGTATCAATCCAGGGTATAACGAAGGGAAGAAAATGAGGGCTCCACGATTTGCTCAATAAACTAATTTATTGCCAATAGACTGAGACTTGGGATAGGTTTGATCTCATCTGGCTGCTCTTATTTGTCTGATGTCAACAAGAGTTTGAACAGGCAAAGCCAGCCTATCTGGGTCTCTAAGGACAGGGTGGGATAAGGGTTTAGAAAACACTTGATTGACAAACACTTCCCCATGACAATAAGTGTTAGGACAAACCTTCTCCTATTAGTAGATATCACGTGCTGCCAGTATGCTGTTTTATTGTTTAACCCTTTTAGAAGGCCAGGAACGATCACATGACGTGACTGGCGCCCAATGCCAGAAACGGAAGTGGCAGGGGCTTCACTTCTGTTTGGATTGGACTGACCGCTGTTTAGAGTGGTCAGCCTGATCTTCTCCTAGAAAACGAGCAAGTGCCCATGATGTAGAAATGTGGCAACTGCATTGTGTATTCATTAGCCGCGCACGAAAACAGTTCCCACAGTGCCGTTACTTGTTTCATTTTCAGACCCAGAGTACCACTATTTGTTTATTTACACTGTTAGTTTCCACATTAATTTGAAAGGCAAATACATTTATTTTAACAAGCCTCTGCCCCTTTCCGTTTACTATGGTATAAATATCTCAGCCTGCAGAGTTTTGCCCTAATGTTAAAAAATGTATCATTTATTGAGATAGTTACAAAACTGCTATTGAATATTAATAATAATAAAAGTCTAAATAATAGTTGTACATGCATCCCTCGATATATGGAATGTCGCTATAACATAACTTATTTTATTTGGGAAGATTTTCGCCATGTTAAATTCACATTTACTGAATTTTGAATCTCTAAATAATACATTTTGGGGAAGGAAAAACAAACAATGACCACAGGCTCTTGTTTGTCCTAGCGCAGGTCATACTGCTCAAGGCGGTATACTGGTTTCCCGCACACTTCATCCCGCCCAAGCTTGATTCGTTCCTTTGGGGTTGATCACGCCTGGTACCTTCTTGTCCCTACCAGTAACCACCACACCTCCCTACAGCACCACCTCACACAGTGATCACCACATCTGCCTACACCAGCACCTCACACAGCGATCACATCTCTCGGCACTACCATCTCACAGGGGGATCACCATATCTCTCTGCACCAGCACCTCATACAGCGATCACCACATCCACCGGCATCACCATCTCACACGGCAATCACATCTCCCGGCACCACCATCTCACACAGCGATCACCACATCTTCCTGCACCACCACCTCACACAGCGATCACCACATCACTCTGCACCACCACCTCACACAGCGATCATCACATCACTCTGCACCAGCACCTCACATGGGGATCACCACATCACCCTGCACCATCTCCTCACACGGTGATCACCCATCACCCTGCACCACCTCCTCACACAGCGATCACCACATCCTCACACAGCGATCACCACATCACCCTGCACCACCTCCTCACACGGTGATCACCACATCACCCTGCGATCACCCTGCACCACCACCTCACACGGCGATCACCACATCACCCTGCACCACCTCCTCACACGGTGATCACCACATCACCCTGCACCACCTCCTCACATGGTGATCACCACATCACCCTGCACCATCTCCTCACACGGCGATCACCACATCACCATGCACTACCTCCTCACATGGTGATCACCACATCACCCTGCACCACCCCATCTCCCTGCACCACCTCCTCACACGATGACCCTCCCCCCCCACAAATCTCCCTGCACCACCTCCTCACACGGCGATCACCACACTTTCTGGGAAGTGCAGTATTTTTTTTTTTTGGCTTATTTTAATCATTATTCATATTCCAAAAAGGTTTGTTGCATTCTTAAGTGTGATTTTATTATGTCTTGGGGCCACGGTTTTTCTGTAGGAACGCATCTCCATCGACTAGATTTCGATATACGAGATTTCGCTTTATGGACAACTTTTCCGTGAACTTAACTGTTCTGTATATAACGATGGATTCCTATATATAAATCCTATATGTATAGCCCCGGTCTATTTTCCTCCTCGGAGACCCCCCTCCTTGAGTGCCGAGCGGTCGCGGGTGCCGCCGGAGGCAGCGACGGACCCACCGGCACGACGAGAAGGTGGGGGCCGTAGCAGGGAGCGCTCCGAGGCTCTGCGGCGCACCCGGCTAGCGGGGGCCGCCATGACAGTTTGCGCACGCATGCGCAGTGGTTGCGCATGCGCAGTAAGGTGTGGGGGTTGCGGCGGCCATCAGGGACTCGCACATGCGCAGGAGAATAGCGCACGCGGCCCCAAGGTAAAAGCAGCCTCCACGGGACTACAGTTCCCAGGAGGCTTAGGGCCAAAGACCCCAGGTGTCCCCAAGTGGCCAATGAGAGGCCAGGATTCCTTAGAGCAGGGATAGATACGTTTCACGGGCTTAGGGCAACGGCAGTTGGACCTGTGAGCAGGAAGGGGAAGGCAGGGTGTAGGGAGCAAGTGGCTCCTACACCAGGTAAGGTGATCCCCAGGTCCGAGGCAGGCCCCAATCCCTATTAGGGTAATGGGTATGTATTGAGGGATGGCCCCTAAGGTAGGGACCCTGCCCTTAGGTGTGTGTGTGGTGTGGATTCTTGTCAGTGACACAGCTGTCAGTGCTGTGGGTGCTGACAAGAGGACACCAGGTTGAGTGCAGTGCGGTTGCTGCAGGTACCAGGTTGAGTGCAGTGCGGTTGCTGCAGGTACAGTGTGAGTGCAGTGGGTTGCTGCAGGTATTAGGGAGAGCTAGTGAGAGGGGTTCCGGAAGGTAAAGGAGGAGGGTGTATGCATGCAGGGGGTCCGTGACCCGCCTGCATAGGCTAGCTTTACCCCGCAGGCCCTTAGGAAAAACCCCTGAGCCACAGTAGGTTGCAGTGCTGCAGGGATGCCCATAGTGGTAGCGATCAGACACCTTACTGTGTAGACAGTTAGGGACAAGCGTGCGGAGCAGGTTTGCTGGTGAGCTGCTTGGGACCAGACCGCTGCACTGCGGACATCAAAGACAAGCAAGGATTCGACTGATCCTTTTCGAAGTATTACCAGTCACCGCCGTGACCGGAAGGTATTTACGTTAACTGCACCAACACCGGTCAACAGGCGCTGATCCCGCCTTAGGCGTAACTCTTTGAGGACACTAGTGAGTGACCAAAGGCCTAATACATGGAGTTATTCTTTCTACTAGTGCAAGGACACGGTGTGTGGGGCACGCGGTGACGGGACAAGGACATACTCATTAAGAGCGTGGCTGAGCCACTAATGAACAGGACAATACTCATTAAGAACGTGGCCGAGCCACTCACGTTATAAGGACATTACCATTTAGCTGAGTTAAGGTTATACTGCGTTATATGTTATGTGTTATTACCACGGTTAATATGATAGAGTTATAAGGTACTGTTGCGTTACAGTAAAACTGGTTGCATCATATATGTGTGTGTGTATGTTTCTTGCCCAGGGAATCTCACATCACGGGGATCCTGGGTAAGTGGAGGCGCTTCGCTAATAAGTGAAACCCCAGGCTCCCAGCTAGCGGAGGCTCAGATCACCTGGAGCCGCAGGTGCGTGCAGTTACCCGTAGTCTCTTTAGAGTTTCAGAAAAATGGCTACATTTGGAAGCGCTGCTGAGATCTCAGACCTGGAGTGCCCTGTAATTTTTTTTTCAATTGTGCTATTTTTGTTTCACCATGTGGGTGCCCTCAAGGCAGGAGGTCTACCCATGGGCCTTGAAGGTTAACGCGACTCCTAACCGCGTGGTTGCCGTGGGGGCAGTCCCAGCTGGTGTGTCCACCAGTTCGGAAACTCCCTGGGCTAGCTTGTACGTGGGTCAGAGGGCGAAGGTATGATGTCACCTTGCAATGGAGTGCTGTACTGATGTATGTAGGCCAGGCCATAAGCGAGGAAGATGGCCCCCAATTCTTAAATCTGCCCGAGGGTCCGACCGATGGGTGCCCCTTTATTTACCCTGACTTGGCAGTTTCTGCATGCACCGAGAGCCCTAGTGAAATTAACAGTGAATCCCACCTAAAATGGCGGCTCCCGCCAAATCAAAATGGCACATGTGTGGCTGACTGCCAGCCTGCACAGAAGAATGTTGCAAGCCTCTGTCCAGGACTGGTGGGAAAACCAGAGCCCCGCCCTCACAGTGTGAGTGACTCCATGCAGAGCCAGCAACACTCCTTGAAAGACTGTGCTGCCCCTCCTCTAGAGTACACCAGGGGGAGGGTGTGCCTTGAGCAGCAATCAGCAATTTCTGTTCCCCCCTAAGGAAAGCAAGGGATGCAGAGAAACACACCCTTGGCTGTATAGAGTCATACAGTAAAGGCCCCACATTTAGGCTCGCCAATGGTAGTATGCCCATGTGTGTTAAAAGACTATAATGTGTCTGGTGGCTCAGCTACGTTACCAGTAGTGCTCACGACGACAGAGGTAGATGGGGAAGGATGCCTGCACTGCTGCCTGAATGGTTGTGATTGCCTCAACGGTGAATTGACCCGGGGGCCCAAGTGTCCCGACTGTGAGGTGCAGTTCCTGAAACTCAGACTGCCGCAGCCTACAGAACCGCCAGAGGAAGAGGAAGAGGAGGACACTGTTGCAAAAATTGATTATTTTTCCTCCGAGAATGAAATAGACTGCCAGGGGTTACACCCTAACGTGTATGTGCCCTGGCAATTGTCAGGAATAGATGTCCTCGCGCTAATGTGCCCCTTCATTCAGGAAGCCCGTGACAAGGGAGTCGTCATGTTCCAGTTCCCGCTAGGCTTCAAGACAACCGAGGTGGAAGGAGAAACATGTATACAGTGTTTTAGTACCGCCTGTGACTGTTCTAGAGGCGCACTGGCGTGGGAGCCCGAATGTGCCTGCTGCGGTGCATGTTTCTTGAAGCCTATTATACCCCAGCCTGCGGAACCCATGGAGCAAGAGGCGCCTGATGTTTCTACCCCAGCGGTCAACGCCGCTGCTAGTCCACCTACCTCAGCTATGGAGGTTGTGGAGGGCCCGTGTGCCCAAATGGACACTCTAGACTCATGCCCTGAGCCGGAGCCACCGAAGGCAGAGTCACAGATGTCGGAACCCCAGATGTTGGTTCCAGACCCGGTTCCCGAACAGGAACCACAGATTCCAGAACCGCAGTTTCCGGAATCACAGGGTAAGGTGTGAATCGCCGCCATTTTTTTAAACTTTTTTTTTTTAAATTTATTTACTTAATTGACTGGCGCCCGGCCGGAGTCATCGAGGGCCGCACAGAGAGGCCAGGCGGGCCGCATGTTGTGCAGGCCTGCTTTAGAGTGTCAGAAAAAGGGCTACATAGTCTTTGCTTTAAGGGGCTAGGTACAGGCAGGTTTCACCAGTGTATATGACCAGTATATGCAGTAGCACAAGTAAATAGCACATTATCCCCTCAGTAAGTGCAAAAAAAACCTTTAGAGGAATGACACTGAAATGGTTAAATAGCATTCAAAGAAGAGAGCTCTAAATACCCTGTACCACTTTACTTCCTCCCAAGCCATTCCCATAATTGTACTACTTTCCCACTAAACGTTGCGTCGATTCCTCGCGGGTATTGTTCGGCAGCGGTGGGGGGTGGCAGGGGGGGAGAAAGGGGATGGATGTGTCGATTCAACAGCCTTTTCTTTGAGCAAAGAGAAAGGGGGAGAAGAACAGAAGAAGCGCGGTTGGAAGACACGAGCGGAGAACAGCTATTACACGCTGCACAACTGATAGTACAAGCTTTTGTGCGCCAGGCCGAGAAAATTGCCTGCGTTTTCTGCTCATGATCGCCGCTTCCATACAGTGCCTGACAATTGATAAGATTGTCATTTGCTTTGTTCCCGCAGCATTACTGCCTGGGGATTAATGTCCCCTTCGCCTCGGGATTAACCCCTTAGCGGCCAGACAAGCCGGCGACGCTTGCATTGCTGGTTGTAACAGGGGTTCAAAGTGACCACCCCCACCTCCTCGTGGCTATTTTGTGGCGGACCTCTCAGGAACGGGACTTTAAAAAAAAAAAAACAAAAAAAAAAACTTAATACAACGCATATCATTTTCTGTATATACTGTAGTGCTGGAGTACTAAAGGTGCTGTAAGAGAAAAACATAGGGGTTTTCGGCCTTGTACTCTTATTTAACCCTTCGGCAAAGTGCTTTCAATAGCGGTCATGTGACCGCGGCGGACATTTTGCAGGAAACTGAAGAGGAGGGATCCTCCGGCGTTTTCTCACCGGGCAGATCGCATCCTGATCTCCATGGGAATGCAGGTTGGGATCAGCACATTATGGGGACCCTGGAGAGCCAACCCTCACGACATTGTGACTAGATCCTGGGGCACCCAAAGGGTAAAAGGAGCAATCCAAGCCATTTATTTTTATTTATTTTTTAATACAGGATTGAAGCAGGGGGTCTCGGGAGCTGAACCCCATTCATATCAGCTCTGGGACCCCCTGCTTCCAGAGATACTTACCTCTGAAGGGGGTGCCGGGGTCTCCCGCAGTTTAAAGCCCCCGGTCACATAGGCCAATAGGAAGCCGCACCTGGTGACATCATGACTTCCTATTGGCCTGCAGGCCTCAGGAGCTATGAAAAGCGGCCATAATGTAACCCTGGAGCGGCTACCGGCACCCACTATGGAGGCAAGTGCAGTATCTCCAGAAGCAAGGGGTCCCCGAAGCTCAAATTAATGGGGTTCAGCTCCAGATACTCCCATGCTTCAATCCTGTCTAAAAATAAACCACTTGCATGACTTCTTTAAACCTGTATTATTTATTCTAGTTTTGATATGCATTGTAAATGTATTTTCTTTTGCTTAGGGTTCTGGTTCGCTACTCCCCCTCCCACCCCCCCACCCCCACCCCCCCATACAAAAACACCTCGGATGCTACCCTGTGTAGGGCTGACTGATGAAATACAGATGTGGCAGACATCATTGTTCCTTTTGGTGGGACATGTTTTGTGTTATTCTGCATCAAACACTGCCACTGAATCCTATGGAAGCTGTGCTATTCTGCATTATTATGTGATATATTCAGTGGCGTGTATACAAAACTGCCCCCCCTTAGGCACTTACATGGTGCTGCCCTCCTCCTTTGTGCCGCCCTCCTCCTGCGTCAAATGATGCTGCGACGTCACATGGCATCGCATTGCCACAGCAACATTGTCACATGGCGTTGCATTGCCATGGCAACGTAACACAGCATCATTTGATGCTGAAGCAGCGCGGTACGAAGCGGGTAGGTGTGATTTTAAATTTCGTTTGCTCCACTCAAAAATGAGAAAGTAATCTCATTTATTTGCGACCTTTGCTATAAAAGCATCAATTAGATTAAATTATAGGATAAGGAAGGAAATGATGCAAAAACATCACGAATAGTGAATGTTCTCCTATAAAGTTCAGATTAGAAGGTTTACAAAGATTTTCAGGAAAAGTGTAAAGGTTGGATGAGTTTGCTATTTTTGTGTTACAGTACATTGTTAGTTAATCTATGGAGCTAGCAACCACAATTCAAGACAAATTAATGTAACCACTGTGCTGGAATGGGTTGTTGGCTCTGTATTTTTATAATTCCATACAGTATTCTAGAAGCTGCCTAATGCCCCAGGCTAAGGTGTCTGTATATTATGGCAGGGTACGGTACGAGGGATGAGCGAATTTGCTGCAAATATGGCATTTTTTAGCATTTTCGATTATTCGCAAATTTGTTGGGGTTCGAAAAAAAAGCGGCACTTTTTTTTTATGTACTGTATTATTATAATGTTTAGAAAAGAATCGAATATTCACAAATTTGCCAAAAAAGGAAAACATTTTAATAACAGAATATTTAAAAATGTAAACACATTATTTTTTTTTTAGAACATTGCAGAAAGTTTAACATTTTGAATGGGGGGAAAAAAGCGAAGAAAAGATTGGAAAATGTCAGACTATTCGTAAATCCAGGAAAATTTGAAATTCTGTTTGAATATTAGAGAATACTGTATTTGTTCAATTATTGATTGACATTTGTCGAATATGTTGAAATGTAGCCATTTTCGCCATATATTATTTTTTAAAGTTGCGTTAAAAAAAAAAAAAAAGACAACTTCACATGACCATATCCACCTGCACAATGTTTAAAACAGACGTTGCAAACAAAATGTTACAGAAACTGTGAATTTTATCGTGGAACGTTTGATAAAATGCCAAATGTCACCTTCTTTACAAACAGCTGCGAAACGTTTGCATCTATTGATACTCCCCAAATTACATGCTGAAGCGCATGGAGAAAAAAAATGCTAACAGGCAAGGAATACAAATGTTTCTCGGCGTCAATTCAATGCCCCCCAAAAATTATTTGTCACACATGATGTGATGTAAGACTCAGAAAAACATTCCTTGAAAAATACATTCAAAGGCTTCAACCCCACAATGCAGCACGCATCCCTAAAGCTCTCTGCAAACACTCCCGCTTTGAAGCTTTTTACATTAATATTCCATTGGATTTGTTTTCCTGTTTCCTTGCTGAAAACATTATAAAGTATACATAAAGGCTGCCGGTTTTCATGTTACATTTTCAGTCTCCAGTTCTCGTGTCTCCTACTAAAGGGAGTTAACTCAGTTTGTTCAATCCCCTTGGATTGTGTGGAGAAGATGTTCCCTCGTCGGGAAAGGTGAATTCATTTTGACAGGGCAGATGAAGCGGGGTGGGGGATGGAGTCACTCATGATGTTTCAGACCCTATTGGCAAGATGTTTTCATGGTTCATGGAAGCACTAAGCTTACAGTATACAGTATGGGATTTATTCATTAAACTGCAATAGTGCTGATCCAGGGCGGAATATCGCACAGAAACTTCCATTGACTTGAATGGGAGTTTCCTTCTGGCAGTGTCAGATCGGCACTATCACAGATTAATAATTAGACCCATTAGGGCACTTCCGTCAGTTTCTGGAGGCTATAAGACGGAATGTAGTTTGACGCATTATACAAACGCTTGTGTCTGCATCCGATTTAACCAGCTTGTTATTGAAGTTTCTTACATTTAGGGCAGATTGCAAGGGAGGTTTAATACTTCTGTCCTGGAGGAGTAGTGTTTTTTTACATTAGTATAGAATAAATAATGTAGCAGAGAGATGCAGAATTGGATGCACCCCATATATTATTGTAAGGAAACTGGCACACGTCCCCCGCGGCATATCCCCTCCTTACCTGGACGAACTCCCGCAGCGGCCGCCCCGCATTACCCCGTCGGGTCTCCGCTCTCGGTGGCTGTGCGCCACTACCTTCTCGCACGCTGCCGCACTTCCAGGTCGCGAATACGCAGGGCTTACAGGGCGAAAAGCGCACCCAACCATCTATCCCTCAGCCTCGCGTGGGTGGCCCCACCCCCCCGCCCATCGCAGAACGCTCCGCCTTACATCCCAGCCACACACCTGGCTTCCTCCTCCTCTCTGCCCCTGAGCCTATCCCTGGAACAGCCCGGACACACCTCCGCTCCTCCTCTGCCCTCCATTGGTCAGCCGCCCTTTATTACCCCAGTCCTTCCTCTCCTTCCTCGCTCTGCATAGCTTCTAGTAGCCTTGTGCTGTTTGAAGTTCTGTGCCTGGCTCTCTTCTCTGCCTCCAGTTTGTGATTCTGATTCGGTTCGTTTGTGTACCCTCTCTAGCTTTGGACCCCGGCTCCCTTCTGACTACGTGTACCTCTCTGACCCCTGGACTTGGCTACGGACTTCAACTTCGCTGTTCTCTCCTTCGCTCGACCCACGGCTTACGGACTCACTTCTAGGACCTCTGCGCCCAGGACTCAGCAAGTATTTAACCAACGTTCTCTCACCAGACCCGGCAACGCACCCTACCACACTCCGGGCACGCCCGCACTGCTGTGGGTGTGTGGTATACTCCCTTCCCACCTCAGTACTGGGGACTGGTCTGGTCTGCGGGCAGCACAGCGTTACAATTATGTGTGTGGTGTAAGTTCTCCCTAACTCCTCTTACTGACACTCCACAAATCACAAGCCGAGTGCACACAATATGATCAAAGTACCTTGAAACACTGCTGTATGTATGTATGTATATCTTATTTATATGGCGCCATTCATGTACATAGCACTTCACAGCAGTAAAACACGTGACATAATATAAATAACAAATAATACAATTAACACATAATGGGAAGAAGTGCTTCAGCCATAAAAGTAACATTTAAGAAAAGGGGTCCCTGCTCTGAAGAGCTTACAATCAAATTATGTTAAGAGATGCTATCATGCCAGATGAAAGTGCCTCTGGTAGGCCTTTTATTCAATGTGCTGTGAAGCTGCTTCTCAGCTCTGGAGATCAGTTTCAATGAAATGAATGAGACTAAAATCTTCTCAAGCGCAGGAAAACACCTTCATAGTTTATTGATTACGGGCCAGATAATGAAAGGAGGGACAGGGGGATGTGATAATGGAAGGAGAGAGAGGGGGTGTGATAATGGAAGGAGGGAGAGCGGGATGTGATGATGGAAGGAGGGACAATGGGATGTGATAATGGAAGGAGGGAGAAGGGGATGTGATAAAGGAAAGAGAGGGGAGTGTGATAATGGAAGGAAGGAGAGAGGGATGTGATAATGGAAGGAAGGAAAGAGGGGTGTGATAATGGAAGGAAGGAGAGAGGGATGTGATAATGGAAGGAGGGAGAGAGGGATGTGATAATGGAAGGAGGGAGAGAGGGATGTGAAAATGGAAGGAGAGAGGGGGATGTGATAATGGAAGGAGGGGGAGAGGGATGTGATAATGGAAGGAAGGAGAAGGGGATGTGATAAAGGAAAGAGCGAGGGGGTGATAATGGAAGGAGGGAGAGGGAGGTGATAAAGAAAGGAGGGAGAGAGGGATTTGATAATGGAAGGAGGGAGAGAGGGATTTGGTAATGGAAGGAGGGAGAGAGGGATTTGGTAATGGAAGGAGGGTGCGATAAAGGAAAGGGCGAAAAGACGATGTCAAATTAATAAAGGGTATTAATAAATCACAGGAGGGAAGGGGAAGAGAAGAGCTAGTGCAAGAGGTAATGCACTGCAGCTGGAGGATAACAGGCTCAGAGGAAATATGAGGAAGTCTTCACGGTAGTGGATGCTTGGAACTGCCCCCCAGCAGAGCTAGTGGGTGCAACAACAGCAACCCAGCTCACAAATACTTGGCATAAACTTGCATATCCTAAATATGGAAGAAAACCTGCGGCCATGGGGTTTACCATTCCTACCAAATCCCTTTATTTTCTGGGAAGTCCCAGGAAATGTCTCTGTAGTAATTGCTCAAGTCAGCTCTGTAAAAACAGCCCATTTCCAAATGATTTCTGCCAGCAACATAACAAGCTAATCTATTTAGCCTGAATTATTTAGCAATGTGATATATGCAAATCAATCCAGCCCCCGGCAGGCTCTGCAGGTCTGTGTGTATTAGGTAACAGATTTGATCTCCGAAAATTGTTTTACGAGCAGAGATGCCACCAGCGCAACTTTTAGTATTTTAATAAAAAGGCATCTAATAAAACATAATGTTAAAGACTGCATCATTCAACTGCTGCTGCTTCGTTTACAGCCCGAATATTTCAGGCTGCGCAGAATAGAGCTGAACTCCACCACACGCAGATAGAACATTATGACAGATAAGTGCCACCCAGCATCTTCACCTTAAATTGCTGGGAATCCTCAGACCCCATTTGACTTTTTTTCCCCCCCAGGTTGTGTCTATCCCAAGCAGCCTAGAAAATATGTTGTGTCATTTAACCTCCTCCACCTGCTGGGAGGATGATCCATTCATCCACTACCATGTCTGTAGAGAAGAGCTTGCTCGTGTTTCCCCTGAGCCTCCCAGCCTCAGAGCGTGACCTCATGTTCTAGCACTTCCATCCACTGCATTGTTAAAGTAATCTCCTCTCTTCTGTCATATTTCCCTCTCCCCCTAAACCAGTGGAGCCTCTATATGCTTGAAAATCACCACGACACGATAAATGTGGTAAACCGGCCACAGGTATATTTACAAATACACAGTGTTGGTCCCCACATTCTTACCATATAGCTCCCATCCATCAAGCTCATTATCCTTCTTATCTTGCCCACCAAACCATAGGGTTCTGCATGCCTGCTGTCTTTGGCCAGACATGCCCCCATTACATCCCCAGGGATCATCGATGGATTCACTGAATCTATGGACCTGCTGACATCGCTTTGATGAATGCCCAAACCCATCCCAACAAGGGAGTGTCTGAAGGGAAACTATTCTCTTCCTCCATTTTGTTCTGCCAGTAAGCGCCCCCTTCCCCCCCCCCATTTAATAGCCTAATGCCCCCCCTCCCCATATTAACCCCCAACCCAGCCAGAGGACTAGCGTCCCCCCGTGGTCATGCACACTGATCCTTAAATTCATGCGTTTCTATCTCATATCCATCCAATGCATTGCAATGTGTTACAGTCCCTTCTGGGAGCGGACGGGTGTAAGTATGAGATGTCAAACAGACATTAAAAATGGATCTGGTTCTCTTCTCTGATATATTATTTATACGTGTAATCCCTCTGCATTAATATCCAATTGTTTATTTTCTCTATTTTTTATTGTTGCGTGTCTTTGCAGATGATTTCTCGTTAGTCATTTGGCACAAATTAATCTGATGAGTGAAATACTGGGAAGGTGAATTAGTGGAGGACCGGTACTGTAAGTACTGAGAGAAAAGGCAGCTTAAAGGAGCAATACAATGCAGCCAACTGGGATTTATAATATTGTGTGTGGTATAGTGGGTGTTTGGCTGTGTTGATGTTTTATTTGCAAGTTGTAACTCTGTGTCGTACGTGACCATTCTGAATTTTTAACCTGTTGAATATTTTATTAAGAGGTCAAAGCAGTTAAAAAAGCTAGCAGAAATATCACAGAAATGCCAAATACTCAATAAATCAACACGTACAGTGCTATCTTACCCAGCAATAAAACTTACATACTGTGTCTGTAGTAAAATGTGTCATTTTGGTTTCTTGTTCAAGAAGATGTGACCTATCCATATCTTTACCTAGTTAGTAGTTAAAACTAAAAATGAGGGTGGTGACATTATCAAAACTAAAGCTTTATCCGATTCTGTCTGCCATGTTGTTCTATCCCAGACAGCAGGGATTTTCAGAAGGACTTAGCAAAGTTCAGAGAAGTTTAGAAGGGGACTGTGGAGGGGAAAGGTTTAAAATGGAAAGGAAATCCATATCGGTCTATCTATCATATCTATGTATATCTTTCGCTCTCTATGATTGATACAGTAATAGATGGATGGATATAGGATAGATGGATAGATAGATGATATACTGTATGGATGTATACATTGTTGGATAGATAGATAGATGGATACATATAGACAGATGATAGATTGATAGATAGAAAATAGATTCTGCAATGTGTGGCAGACCCCTCTGGCAATGAAAGAGTTAAAGAAGTGAAACCTTATGTCTCTAAATAAAGAAAAGCAGTGGTACTGTGTCACATGGCTGGCCAATCACTGTGTTGTCTCATGTGCATGATTCTATTTTCAGGGTGAGTGATATAAAGATAAACCAATGGAATTGAGAGTACAAGCCACTGCCAAATATTATTACAGCCTGCTTGTGCAGAATGTCATATTTCCTGCAGCTTGACACCGCTAGTAATAGAATTGTCTCTCAGATGCCTGGAGAGAGCAGTTTAGAACAATCACAAGCGTTTCCTTATTGTCAACATTTCAAATGAGGGAGCGTTTAAACTCTTCAATTAAAGCTTAAAAGTTTTATCACGAGAGAAAGCTGCTGACGCGGGCGGAAACCCTGAGATAGACAGGAGCGGAGCTTTGGATGGCAAATCTAAAGCAACCCACTTTATTTTTAAAACATTATTCTGCTGGCAGTTTTTTGCCAGACGCACTGGTCGTAATGGAGATGTGCCTTAAAGCAGCAATACTACTTTCTCCCTTTTTCTTCTTTTTCTTTGTAAAGCATGTGACAATGTATAATTCTACATTCTTACCTAAGCTGGCAATCGTTTGGTGCCCCTGTTATAAAGCTGTAAAAATCCTGATTGTGTGCCTAACGAAATGGCCGCCTTCTGACTGTGTGTTGCAGTCTATGAAATGCTGATATGTAACATTATATTGTTGTTGTTGTTGTTGTTGTTACTATGTAATTACTAAGTGTAACACATTATTGTTACAGCTTTCACAGTACTAAACAGTCTGCTGTTTGGAACATAGCAACAGATTTGTTTGTGATACTTTGTTGCCTAAGGGAAGAGCTGAAAAAAGTGTGTGTCAGAGCCTGTTTCAAAAGAGGACGTGGATATGACTTTCTAAATGATTGCTGTAGTAACCAAAGAGTGATCATTAAAAAAAACACATTAAAATGGCATTAGGAGTTAAAACAAAACGCAGACAGTATTATCTTATACTACAGAACGGATATTTAAAAAAAAAAAAAAAACATATAGGATTTTTCATGTTTTGCTGCTTAAAGTTTACACGTGGCATTGGCAATGTTGATTTGTTTTCTGGCCGCCATTTTTAAAACCCTAGGGACTGGAACAAATGTTGTTTGGAACATACATACTGTACAGAAACTCATAGATACATACACTTCTACATGAATACAATTGTGCATATATAGAGTACATACACACAGGGCAGACTGACTCGGACACACATACACTGATGCACACAGAGCAGTCTGATTCCGCCACACACACACACACACACACACACACACACACCATACTAACTAAGATACACACATACACTGATACACACAGAGCAGACTGACTCAGATACACACGCTGAGCAGACTGATTCAGATAAAAAAACACACAGACTGATACACATGGAGCACACTGACTCAGATACACAACACACACACATAAACTTATACACACAGAGCAGACTGACTCAGATACACACATACATACACTGATACACACAGAGCAGACTGACTCAGATACACACACATACACATACACTGACTAACTGTTCTTGTAGTAGCACTCACACAGAACAGTAACTCTTGTAGTCGCACTCACATCAGACCGCAATGGGAAATTCCGCCAGTGTCCTCCTGTGTCTACCCAAGATTTCTGGAGTCTCCCAGTCATGTTTGAGGCCTTGAGCTGACCCCTCCGTCACTTAACTCCCCACCCCTTTAGCCCAATCAGACACATACAACCAAATTGGGTTAAATGACCACAGCTTTATTAACAAACATACCAAATATTACCAGCGTCACATTGAACATAAACCTATGTTAATCCAAATCAACCTACAGTACACCAGTAATAACTCCAAAGCTCACCAGCCGTACCGGCCTAGCAGGAGATATATATTAACAGCACTAGCCAAGTCGGAAGGACATCACCAGACCGGCTGCTCACCACACCACAGCAACACCTTCCCCTCCTTATTACCAACTGGATAACTGATCCATCCATACCACGTGCAATCTGAACATTACCCCACCGCCAGCTGTGACCAACACAACAGTGATACCCACATTCCTTTTTATTTATTTTTTACAATACCGGTAACTTATCTTTTTTTTTTTTTTTTATGTAAATGTATTACTCTTTTTTTTTAGTTCTTTTTTTCCCTTAAATTACAACATTAACAAACACAGTTAACCATACAGTATATTTAACAAAGGAAAACCAAAAGCCAATAAACAGGGCAGGAGGGTGGGATCCTCATAGCCACCAAGCAGAAAGAGGGTGAGTCACTTCCTCCCTCTCCTTCTTATAGCTCCAGGCGTCCAGGCCCCCCCCTTTCCTCTGACCACTACTCTTACATTAACCCCTCACCTACTTTCCTTCTGAGCCTCAACCTCCTTTTGATGCCCCCTTTCTAAAGAGCTCATGGGTCTACTTTCTGGCCAGTCTAGACTTTATGAGAGCCCAAGAAATTGAAACAGGTTTGTGAACCTGTGTGAATTGAGTATTTCCAGTCTGTACACCAAGGCGTTCTTGCTGTCTCTCTTGGAGCCACTGAGCTAATCTTGACACAATGTCCAGTGACTCAAAGCATCTTTCCTTATGAATGAGCTTATGGATAGATTTCTCTTAATCAATAAGAGCCAGGTCTAATGACACAGAAACGTTCCCCCACCTGTCCTGCTCTGGTCAAAACCCGCTCGACCGCATTGATCAGCAAATTCAGCGTCTTTGGGAATGAAAAAGCGCAGAGCAGCGAACCGCCCAACCAATCAGCAACGGGCATAGACGCAAAGCAATAATACATAATTGCAGGACTCGCCGAGCTGTGCTAGATAAAAGATCGTCCATAATTGTCAAGCAAATTGCGTCTTGTATCGAGCTTAAAAAATGAATCATGAGGAGCATTTTCTTATTGATCACCTGGAGTAGAAAGAAGTATTATCCTGCTCAGAGAGAGAAAGGCGCTGTAATTATTTTCCTCTTCACTTGCCTTTGAAAAAACAAACAACAAACTTGCATGTAGCCTAAAGGCCGGATTCAATAAAATGCTTTTATTCATTTATTGTAGAGGACGGCTACATCCTTACAAAAAACTTGGTTTCAACGTGTTGATAAAAAGTTAGATAGATGTTTCTCAATAATAACCCCCTAATTTATAAGATCCAGTTCTGATTTGGAGAAGTTTCTCCATAGTTTAAAGGAGCAGATCCTCCTACAGTTTTTTTTATTTTTTATTACCATTTTTTAGAGGATGGGAACCAGAATCAAACGCCACTATTTTCAGCTCTGAGGCCCCTTGGGGTTCCGAGATACTTATCAGTGAATTTACCAGGTTAAATCTTCCTCCAGGGGAAACAAAATGGCTGCTAAATGCCTCGCCAATAGGACACCACAGCATTATCGGTTTTGGCTTTCTAGTCGACAGCCATTTAAATCCTCTTAAAAAACCAGGAAGTAATACCGGTAACATCACCCGTAAAGTATCTCATGAACTGCGCGATCCCCGGGATCTGAACATAGTGCAGCTCATCCATTAAGGTTCCCCATGGGGGTTAGTTTGGGATGTTTGCTCCTCTAAGTAATCGGCGCGCAAAGTGGGGAGCGCAATACTTTCTGGGGGGGCGTGGCAGTTAAAGAGGTCCCGCACTTCCCAGAAAGGCATTTAACTTAAATGCCGGGGATCATGCGAGGCCTCTGTAATTTACCTTGCCTTCCAGCAACGCATCTTCATGGCAACCCTGTGTCAAATGACGCAGTGGGGTCACGTGATGTTGCGTTGAGAGCAGGCAGTGGGCGCAGGAAGAAAACTTTGCACTCCCCTGCTATAAGTCATCAAACATTAAAGTGGTTAAAAATGGAAAAATATGCCAGAAAAAACTTGCGAAAGCGCTTGTTTGACGAGAAACGCGTTGGAGGAAACATTGTATTTTGAATTCTGATTCTTTGTTCACACTAGATTGGTTAAAACATTGATTTTATTTTTATTTCCAATTACAGTATATGTTCTAGTGTCATCATCATTTATGTTAATCTTCCATTAGTGCTAATGGAAATATACCGGGCTGGCCCCACTGCACTGCACTACTTTCTATGTACAATCCCAAAGAACCACTACTTTTTATACTTAAGCCCACGGTATCACTATTTTTTTTATATACAGTACAAAGCCAGAGTACCACTACGTGCAAATATAACTTTCTGCATTAGTTGGGCCTATTCTACATTAACCTGTATAAACCTTTTTAAAATGAAGCATGAGGCTCAAGGAGTTTTGCCCCAATGTTTAAGATTTTTACAATTTTTTATAATTTAAGATCTGGATTTGTTTTCAGTGAGTTCAACAATGAACAAGACAAGACAATGTACCAGTAAACACAAATGATGCATACAAGTTATCAAACAAGTTAAAAGAAAAATTATATATATATATATATATACATACAGTGGTTGACAAATCACCAAAAAATCTACTCGCCACACAAAAAAATCTACTCGCCACACAAAAAAATCTACTCGCCACATAGTACCAAACGTGTGCTGCTTGGGCCAATATTTACTCGCCCGGGGGTTAAATCCACTCGCCCGGGGCGAGCAAATGTATAGGTTTGTCGAACACTGTATATATACACACACACACATTATATGTATACACAACTGTCTGTATACTAGTAGGTTTACTGGCTATGTACTTCTTTAACACTGTTCATGCTGTGCTGAAAAACCTATGTAATGCAGCAGACAGAAGCTTATAGGGGACTGTAAGAGATGTGTGCAGAGGTTCATATAATGGAGACCGATTAGGGTGAAATTATATCTTGGCTTTATTAAGCCTGTTCATTTATCCAGGCAAAACATACAAAAACAACACAATAACAAACCCCTATCCCTTTGTAAGGGCTAACTTATTTCCCCAGACCCTATCTGCAGGACTGGAGGGATATTCCCATTACCAGCATATCACCCCAAAGTCTCAGGAGGTACCTTAAGCAGGTCGCCCTCCATGTCAGTCTCGGGCAGGTTCCTGGGTCCTCTGTGTCCTGGAAATATAGGTCTCTGGATGTCTGGGTGTCTTGATCTCAATGGACAATAACCATTTGCATGGCATTACCAAGAATCCCTTGCTGCAGTGGAAGCATTGTATACTAAGACAGGTGTGTGCGCAAACTGGGGGTCGTGCAAAATTTTCTATGGGGGGTGCTGGCCTGAGCCCCGCGTTTACCGAGGCTCCATGCTCTTCACCACAACATTTAAATTGATTGCCGGGGTAGAGTGCGGGCCCTCTGTAACTACCTCTTACCTTTTATCCGGCTTCTCCTCTTGCAGCTTCACGCGTCGCCATGACGTGACTTTAAATGACACCTCAACGTCGCATTGCCATAACAACACGATGTCACATGACGCCCCGATGACATAGAGGAGGAAATGCTGGAGAAGGCAGATGGGGCGCGACAAAGTTTTTACACCCCTAAATTAATGGCAAAAGGCAGGTTTGCAGACCTCTCTGAGATATGTGAATGTGCTCACAAGTGGTATTTTTATTTGCTATACTGTATATATACCTATATAATAATTATAATATAAATACTAGGACTGTACATAATGAAATACATTGTATTATTTCAAAGATATACAACAATGAAAAGATTCAATGTAAGAATTAAACTTTGAAGTTACTTAGTTAATAAGTAAATTGGAATTACAGTATTAATAATAATTCTAGATAAAAAGTCCCACATATAAAAAAAAAAGCAAGTCATGTTGAGATTGAAAACATTTTCCTAATATAATTGTTTCCCATGTTTTATTACACCAGTGGATAACATTTGGGATTGAGGAATTACTGCTTTCTGTAAAGCATTGAGCCCCCAGAGTATCCCAGCACGACGGCCACGCAGTCAGCCCAAGGGACTGGCAGTAATATTTCTTTATAGGAAAGCACTGTTCTAAAGCGTCTCTCCTCGTGAATCCCAAATGTCAGGGTGCCATGCATAGCAGGTCAGTGCTGTGCTGTGTGTCAGCTAATCAGGGGTCTACAGACAGAGGTAAATTGCAGCGTGTCTCAGGCACTGAAAAGGTCAAATGAACAAATGAATGTGGTTGGCCTGACAAAATTATCATGTTTGGAGAATTGCATGTTGTTTTTGGGGCCTGACAAATGAAACGCTGTCGGAAATCTTCCTCCCCACCTTGCTCTGTTTGCAGTTGATGGTCTGAGTCTTATTAACACCTTCAGTGCTGTAGGGGACAGTCAGTGCGGTTGTCTGCATTGCTTTTTCTGGTTAGGTCAGTAATCAGAACGGATTGCCCTATTGGGTGATCGGGTTGTCCCAGTGGGGCGGTGTGGTGGGCCCGCTCACGCAGCTCCCCGGCTCTCTGACCGCTTGTGATACTCTCCCTCTTCTTGTCGGTGCCGGGATCCAACTTCCACCCGACTGGAGGAGGGAGCTGCAGAGTCCCCGGACCTGCTCCTCACCCCAAGGTAAGATATTGCGTGTGTTTGTGTATAACCTTCTCCGGAGCGGCATCTCCTCCTGCAGTGTCGTGCTGTCATGGTGACCCGACGTCAAATGACACCGCGACATCCCACAGCGACGCGTTGCCCTGACATGATAACATGATGCTGTGCCGCTGCAGGAGGATGGCCCGGGCAGGTATGTACCTACAAACCTCCCCTTTCAGTAACACTGTCACTGTGTAGAGTCATTCTCCTGGTGACCTTGGGAAAGTCACTTTATCTCCCTTTATGTCAGGCTCCAAAATTAGACTGTAAACTTTTCAAGGCAGGAACTAGCTGTGACTGCAAATGCTACGTACAGCGCTGGGTATACTGTCAGCGTGGCATAAGGGGGAAAAAAATATGTTTTATTAAGGATGCCACCTGACTTGTGATGAGTAGTGTCAATTGTCCCGAATTTAGTGGGACTGTCGGAAATCTCCCGACTCAGTCTTGTCAGGAAAGCAGAAAGGTCCCAGCTTGTGGGCCAGACCGTCTTTCTCATCTTGTTTGGAGATGCCAACTTCCGAAGACCCCCTCCCCCCAAAAAAAGGGCCTGTTAATGCAAAAGCCTGACCTCAATCAGTGAGACACTATTAAAGTTAATGAGATGCAAATGTTAAAAATCACTGAGACTGACTCCACGTGAGCAAGAGGTGACCCTTAAAGGCTTTATGCGCCGCCCCTCCTTTGTGACGCTAAACCAAATAATGGAGACCACACAATGTTGGAAGAAAAGGTCACAGCTTTATTTTAACATCCGCTGTTAAAATCCTACCAGCCTGTCCGCCAGCCCAGTATGCTCCATGCAAAATGGGGGGGGGGAGATCCTTGCCCAGCGGCCAGCGATTAGCCGCGCTCCCTCCCCCTGTCCGTAGCATGTGAATGTGGGGGGGGGGAGATCCTTGCCCAGTGACAAGCAATTGACCCGCTCCCTCCCCCCGCCCGTAGCATGTGAATAGGGGGGGAGATCCTTGCCCAGCGACCAGCAATTGGCCCGCTCCCTCCCCCCACCCAAAGCATTGTAAAATGGGAGGGGGAGATCCTTATCAGCCGATGTTGGGCTGCATTCCCTCCCCCGCCCGCCCCTAGGGCCAGCTTAGGCCCAGCCCTAAAGCTGGCACCCAGCCTTTTACCAGCGTTGATTGGGCATAGGCCAGCCCTACAGCCGGCGCCTCCAGCCTGCCGAGCTGTTCTAGGGGCTCCAGCTAACAGGTGGACCCTAAAGTCCTCGCCCGTTCTCGGTCTCCTGAGTTTGGCTGGCGCGGCAGCTCCGCTGTGACGAGGAGACAAACTGCTCCTGTTTGATACAAAATTCATGTTAATATAACAATCCAACAGCTCAATACAATAGCAAAACATTGGGGATGGGTGGGTGGGAATTCCGTTAGCTCTGTGTCTCTCCCAAGGACCCTCTCTTTATACCCTCTCACCCCCCTCCCCCTGCATGGGAGGGGACAAGCAGCCTTCCCCACTTCGGGGGGGAAGGGCGGGGTTAGCCGACCTCCCCAGCTCACGCCAATCAGGACATGGCAGCCCTTAAGGAGCCTACGACCCCATGCTGGGGCCTCTGCCTCTTCAAATCCAACTAAGATTAATAATTGTCTGATTGCTGTGAGAAAGAAAGCTAAATGTGTTGGTTATTATGGCTTCATAAAGTGCTTTTTAGAAGCAGGTTAAAAAAAGGATGTACATTTCAGCGCAGGGTTAACCACTTCCCTGCCATCGTGTACCGCAACCTTTTGCTCTGCTTGCAATGCCGCGTCAACCTCTCTGGCAGTGAAGGAGTTTCAATTCAGACTGGATTACAAGCCGTCCTGTAATTAAACTGCACTTTCTCTTTTTTGTCTTTCCCCCCAGTTCAGAAAATGATAGAAAATTGCATTGGAAAATCACTGCAGTTCCTCGTCTAACAAGAAGGCTGCAGTGAAACATGTTCCAACACCAGGCACAAATAATATATTAACGGGGCCAGATTGAGGACACGGTAAGCAAGAGGTATATTCACTCAGAGTGCCGGCTTTTCAGAGATGTCAACATCCGAGCGCTATAATCAGTGAGATTTTCGGGGGGGTTATGGACCAAACATTGACATTTTAATAGAAATGTTCTGATTCTCAGCAGTTGAACATGTTTGAGATGTTAATAACAACTTTGTTTGATATAGTGCTTTATTCCCAATAGGAATAAATTCCCAAAGCGCTTCACAATTATAGTATAGCACGTGTTACACTGCACATGGGAATTTTACAGACATAGTCCCTGCCCAGATGAATTTAGAATCTATATTTTTGGTGCATGAGGCACAGGGAGATGAAGTTACTAACCCAAAGTCACAGACTCCAAAAGACTGTTCATGGTCCCAAGGCTCAACAAAGTATCCGGCTGCTCCTCCATCTCTTACCGTGCACCCCAAAACTGGAACAATCTACCAGAGACTCTCACATGTAGACTGTAAGCTCCTCGGAGCAGGGACTCCTCTTCCTTAATGTTACTTTTATGGCTGTAGCACTTATTCCCATGACCTGTTATTTATATTATCTGTTATTTATTTGAGTACCATATGTATTACTACTGTGAAGCGCTATGTATATTAATGGCGCTATATAAATACATACAATACAATACATCCACCACCAGTTTAAGTTCTTTCAAAACTAAAGCAGTTTCACATTTAAATCTGGTCTGCAACTGTTTCATACGCCTATAATATATATTTTCTTTAACTGTGCATGCTACGTCTTGTATAGAATGTATACCCTGTTCACGTATGTAACTGTATTTGTAACCATGTATTATTTGTCTTAACTCTGTGCCCAGGACATACTTGAAAACGAGAGGTAACTCTCAATGTGTTACTTCCTGGTAAAACATTTTATAAATAAATAAATAAGGAGCTGACAGAGGGAATCGAACCAGGTTCCCCTCATTCAAACTCAGTGTCATTGTTTATAGTCAGTGGCTTTACTCACTGAGCCGCTCCTAAGAATGAGTATCTGACTCCACGTCAGTGAGACTCACTACAAGCAGGGGGAGTTAACATGGCTGGATGTGATGAAATCTCACGTGTGTGCGACACATACGTGTCATTTTGGGAACAGCGTAGTAGCTGTACGATGATACCACGTGTGTGCACGATTTATACGTTAAGGTAGGAAAATATTCCTAGAAAACGGATGTGTTTGGAAGGGGTAATGATGATGCTCATTTGAAAAAAAATGTTTTATATATTGAGTTTGTATCCCTTCCCGGTCAATGGGTTCGCACTGGCAGCAAAATGGTTAGCCCGGACTATAGAAAAAATAAGGATCTTTCTTTGATCTGCATTTCAAACAAAGGTGCTGAATATTCTGCATTTTCCTGAGTTTTTAAAGGCACAATTAAACGTAACCTGCCCGAAGACAAACTTTTGTAAAGAATTGACCAGTCCATCTGGCTTTTCATAAACAAAGCTAACCATGCTAATAGCAAAGATTTGGCTACTTTAAAATTAAAAAAAAAAGGGAAGGGGCCTCTGAATGGGGCAGTGTTTGTCAATCGGGTGGGGTTTTATTTTGACCCCTATTCCACCCCATCCTTATCAGAGTCAGTATAGATGCGGGGAGGGGCAGAGAGTGAGGAAGGGGGCCTTTTCAAACTGCTATGCAACTATACGAAGTATAAAATTCTGCATCAAATGTCAGAAACTGTTCTTACGCATGCCCCAGCTCTGCTACAAAAAAACAGAGGAATGCATCTAAACAAACACACTTTTCTCTGTTAATAGATAGAGCCCTTCGTTGTTATGATGATGTAAAATAAGTTCAAGTGGAAGATCACCAATTTTTTTTCTCATGGGTCAAGTGGATGGTGTCACGTTTTGCAGTGAAATCCCACACTGCCAAAGATTCATGCAAACGTCTCATTAGCAGATAGCTGAACATACTGGATTTCAGTAGAGGGCACTCAAGACCCAGGAATCTGTTCTCACCACAGTACAGGTTTGTGTAAGCATGAAGCATAAAGCTGCAGTCGCATGTAAGATCACATTCATAATATTAATGACATGTTATTAAATACATGTTATATACGGTGCATGTACTTTATACACTTTCTCTCTCCCCTGACCTTACAACTACTGTACAGAACAAAGTCTCTAAATGTCTCTCCGCTATATTATTCTGGATGCCCTCCGCCAACTCAACATGTCAAAGACGGAGCTCCTCATACTTCCTCCCAAGCCTGGCCCTACTGCCCCTTTCTACATTACTGTTGACAGTACTATCATACACCCAGTATCACAAGCACGCTGCCTAGGGGTCACACTTGACTCCTCCCTCACATTCTCCTCTCACATTCACAATGTAGCTAAAACCTGTTGTTTTTTCCTCCGCAATATTACAAAGATTCGCCCGTTCTGCAGTCGCTCTACTGCTAAAACTCTAACACAGCCCCTCATTCTCTCCCGTCTCGATTATTGTAACCTTCTACTTTTCAAACATCCTGCCTCTCACCTGTCTCCCCTACAATATATCCTAAGCACTGCTGCCAGAATCACGTTACTCTCTCCTAAATCTGTCTCAGGGTGCTCCTGATGAAGTACCTCTCGTAGCGTCCTATTAAAACCGGTATTACTTATAAAATTCTCCTCCTCTCTTTTCACTCTGCTGCCCCTCCTTACATCTCAGCCCTAATTTCTCGCTATATACCTGTCTGACTTGCATTCTGCTCATGGATGTCTTCTGTCTTCCCCTTTTGCATCTAAAGCCCTCTCCCACCTAAAACCGTTCTCACTCACTGCCCCTCACCCCTAGAATGTCCTTCCCCTTAAAATCTGACTAGCACCCTCTCTCTCCACCTTTAATTTATCTTATACAAAATTCTGTAACAAATACTATGGGTAGCTTTGCTGGTGGATACTATACGTCATATGCATTGACCTTGGCCCCTTGCAGAGCCACTTACCAGAACACCCTCCTACTGTCGCTAACAGGACTCAAAATGTTTCGGTCTCCAGAGGAACCTTCTTCAGGGAGACCAAAATTTCAGGTGACCTTTTGGGTTATCGGACAATAAACACCTAATATCATCACTTTTGAGTCCTGCGCTGCTACTATGATTACTTTTGTATTCATTTTTTTTTATAACTTTGTTTTTATTGGTTTTGTTTACAAGGTACAGCATTACGTTACATATATTTGTATTAATTTATTTTTAGAAATTATCTTTTTTTTACCGATCACAGAAACCGCCGTATTGGGCATTAACTACCTGAGAGTACAGCCATTTCCCCCGTCTGATTATATATACTGTATGTGTGAGCGGCACTGGAGGACCATGTGAGCGGAGCAGGAGCGGCACAGGAGGACAGCCGTGAAGGAGCGCGCTGTAGCGGCGGGAGACACTGGAAGAGGAGACTTCCGGGTCGGACCGCAGGGGCCCGCTCCTCCCCGGACGTCCTCCTGCTCCACTCACATGGTCCTCCTCTCCCGCCGCCACTGGCTGCCGTCCTTCTCTCCCTCCACCCCTGACTGCTGTCCTCTGCTGGCTGCCGTCCTTCTCTACCTCCACCGCCCGCTGTCGTCTTCTGCCGGCTGACGTCCCTCTTCTCTCCGTCCACCTCCGGTTGCTGTCATCCTCCTCTTCCACTGCCCCCCAAACCTACCCGTCCGGGTAATTTATATTTTTCCCCCAGGTACCCGATGGTTTTTTTAGCACCTGGTACATCACTATTATATATACAGTTATATAGCAAATAAAAAGATCACATGTGATCACATTCACATGTCTTAGACAGGTCTGCAACCCTGCCTTTCACCATTATCACCTAGAACAGGGGCGCAAACATTTTTTGCTGCGCCCCCCCCGCTGGCTATCCTCCATTGGCCGCCCCCCTCCTTACCTCATTACCTCATGTCGTATGATGTCACGTGACCCTTGACGTCATGTTCCCGTGGCAACCGTGACGTCACATGACCCTGCGGCCTCATTTGACGCCGTAGTTGCCATGGTCACGCGTCCTGGAGCCAGCTGAATCACGGTAAGTGGAGTGTTGCAGAGGCCTCACGCGGACCCCCGGCATTTAATTTAATGCCCTGGGGAAGAGCGCGGGACCTCTGCAACCGCCCGCGCCCCCCCAGACAAATCTCCCGCCCCCCAGTTTGCGCACCGCTGACCTAGAATACAGTGCTTCCACTGTAGCAAGGGATTCTGGGAAATGACATGCAAATGAGCACACCATGTCACCTTTTGCCTGAAATCCATTTTTACATGGAACCCGTACGTGTATTATATATATATATATATATATATATATATATATATATATATATATATATATATATATATATATATTTATTTATTTAAATAAAAGATGTCAGTCACCTGACTATTTTTAGTAACCTGGTCTCATATCAACACAGTGCTACTTCTTCCGTGTCCCCTATAAAATATACCCTATAACTCTGCTAAAGGGTTGTATTCAGCAGCAAATAGAACAGTAATACAGACAGAGTAATTATTTACAGCGCATATTAACCCCTTCACTGTCAGAGAGACCCTGCAGTACATTACCTTGCAAGCTCCTTCTACCTATCAATCAGATACTAGCAGGGGCAGCCGGCTGCAGATATACTGTACAAATGGGAGTGGTATATGGAGGCAGCGGGAGGGCTGCCACTCTTTCTACAGTACCTAACAAAATGAGTTAGAATATGCCTAAAACTGGAATTACTCATTACAACTTATTTTATTGCAAAAAAAGGAGAGGAAAAAAAATAAAGTCATTAAAATAAAATAAAAAATGCAAGCTGATAAAGCTCTTTTTTTTTTAAAAAATCTCCCTTCCGCAGATTGAACTATAAATTCAGGTTAATGGGAAAAAGTCCCATACTAATTTTATGAAGATGTGCCACAGATTAGCAGCCCTTTCCCGAGGAGGCCAGCGGCTGACAGCAAGCGGAAGGGGAAGAAATATGTAAGGAACAAGAGATGGATAAAGAGACGCAGTCGAAGTAGCCGATTTCCAGGAAAATTAAACACTTGCATTCCTCAGATGTTCAGGGCACACTATGCACAAGGTGACTGTGAACGGTAACAGCTAGGACAGTGTGGAAATGTATTCCCGCATGAGGAAGGTGGCAAAGTGGCATGGTTCTCCGGAGCGTTCTGTATTTGGAGGGGAGATGGTTAAATGTTGGTGTTGAGCAGACAGGACACATGCAGGTAGTGACCTGGTAGAATGGAAATGTATCACAACATGACACATAGATTTTAATTCAGTGGTAATACCTGCACAGTAAATCGCACAGCTCCCAGAGGAAATTTATCTCGCTCTCAAAATAAATGTATTATGTGTGTGTGTGTGTGTGTGTGTGTGTGTGTGTGTGTGTACATACACACATACTGTATAGAGATAGGTATGCATTTTTATGGTATTTCTGATTCCTGGCAATCTTGCTTAAAAAAAATATACCACATATATATATATTTACACACACACACACACACACACACACACACACACACACACACACACACACACACACACACACACACACACACACACACACACACACACACACACTAATACAATAACGCTTCTTTCTCTACGTATGTATTGTATCTGTGTATATATATATATATATATATATATATTATGAATATATATATATATAATATGAATATACAGACAGCATGTTTTGCTCTCTTACATGTTCTCTTACATGTTCTTACTGTATGCTGTTTCCCTTTCCCACACTTTTTTGTTTATCGGTCTCTCTCTGTCTCTCTCTGTCTCTGTGTGTCTCTCTCTCTCTCTTTCCACATATATTGCCTAGGTCTGTCTATATCTATACTCATTAACACACGCATTCCCAGCCTTAACATTGCAGGGTTATGACCCTTTGGCCAAAGGGTTTATTTAATTAAATAAGAAATACAATATTATTATTGAGGTATTTAATTTTATACTTATTACCATATATGTTTTTTCAATTGGATCTAGCATTGGGCTCCCCTGTCTTTTGCTGTATATCTATACTCATCAAGTGTTTTCTCTCTTATCTTAGATCATGTGATTTATTCCCACATGGGGGTCTGTGTATAGACACTGCTTCCATAGCCATCATGTGTATAAATAGCTGCTCTTAAATCTCCAGTGTCCTGCATCAGCCTAGAAGTGCTCCTGTCCTCACATGTTGCTGATGTGCATGGTGCTGCGCTGAGATATATCTCAGGACACCCTCACCCGTGCTGACCACCTAATTGAAAAGTTTCACGCTGTGGTGGGCAAGACCTCAGCCCCAGAAACTGTCTGTTCTGTCCCGTGTAGGAGGGAAAAAAATGCTGTTTAGTTTGTTACCAATTTAACAAGGTAGGTTCCAAGAAGGAGCCTGAAAAGGTCCTATATATACTGTAGCACTCACTGTGGGACAAGGATAGATGGACTAATAGCCCTGAGATTCTCAATATCTCCACATAAAGGTCAATAGGCCAAGGCTAACCCGAAATTAATACATATAACGTATATGTCCACATAGGACTAAAAAGTCAAAATAATAACATTTTAATAATATATACAATCAAAAGAAAAAAGGAGTGAGCATATATTACATCTAGTGATTAAAAGTCCTCATAAGAGGCTACCGCCAACGGTGTGTGTAAATGCAACATGAAACATATACAGTATCTCTATTCCATGTATCAAAATTACCTCTAATAATATAGTAGGTGAGAAAATGCAGTATAGAAACACACTCCAAATGATTTTGGCAGGTGCAGCAGCACAATATAGGTCTCATGCTGAATCGTCTAGTGAAAAAAAAATATATATATACTGTATATATATATATATATATATATATATATATATGAAGTTGATGGAACAATTCCTAGGTATATACACATGAATATATATTTACTGTACATACCACAATGTATAGGTATCAAAACAGGCATGTAGAACCACATGTGTGAGCACCATGCTAAAGTCCACATTAAATATCTCTCACATACCCAAAATGGACCGTCCCACAGGAATAGCCACACACAAACACAGTAGATATCAAATGCAGTTCAGATCTATTTAACGGAACTGCTTTGTGGAATGAAATGCGTAAACATATGTACAGAGGTACTGTATACAGTGTATAAAGTATAATCCCTAAATAGGGTAGTGTCACATACAGTAAAATGAGTGCGTGTAAAGAAGCTGTGAATATATAACGTGGTAAATGCAATGGGTAC
This sequence comes from Ascaphus truei, assembly GCF_040206685.1. Lineage (NCBI taxonomy): Eukaryota > Metazoa > Chordata > Amphibia > Anura > Ascaphidae > Ascaphus > Ascaphus truei. The sequence continues at coordinate 68,071,264 of NC_134488.1, read as the reverse complement.
AAAAGATCGCGATACAAGCCGTGTATAAGGCTCGTTATATACTGTGTGCGGCCGTGCGCACGCGCAAGCCTGTGCGAAGGCGCGTGCATGTGCCGCACACTTTTTGTGTGTATACTGTGCACGAGTGAGTTACTGTATGTGTGTGTATGTATGTATATATGTGTGTGTGTGTGTATGTGTGTATGTGTTTAAATACGTTTTTAAATAAATAAATGAATACTTTCATAATTTTTTAATTAACATTGTACATACACACACACACACACACACACACACACATACATACATACATACATACATACATGCATACATACACACATACACACACATATACACACAAATATACATACATTTCAATGGCGGTAGCGGCACAAATTCTTTATTTTCTCCATCTTCCCCCCTGTCGGACAATTCCACGCTCCCTGCCGTGCGCGCGCTGCACCATTATAGAATTTCTGACTAACCTCAGCCAACTAAATCTGCAGAATAGAACTGGCCTAACAGTCTGCTGCAACTTCACCAAGATGACGACGCCTCGCTTCAGGATGTCACCATTGTGACATCATCAATCCCCGACGCTCGTTTCGCATGACACAGCACACTTCATCAGGGGGAGGAGTCAATACCACATAGCGCTTTGTGTATTTGCATACTTACACCCCTTGTAGCGCTGATATTAAACGTAGGCTAGCCGGTCATATTGACTCCTCCCCCTGATGAAGCGTGCCTTGTCATGCGAAACGCGCGTCAGGGATTGATGACATCATGACGGTGACGTCCTGAAGCAAGGCGCCACCATCTTGGTGCAGTTGCAGCAGACTGTTATACAGAGCCAGAAACACCCCTTGAAAGAGTGTGCTGCCCCTCCTTTAAAATCCACCAGGGGGCGTGAGCACAGTGAACTGTCAGTAGCAACGGCTGTTCCCCATAAGAAAGATACAGGATGCCGCAAACCACAACCTCAGCTACCAGGGGCATGGAGAGCGAGGAAAGTAAGTCAACCATTTCTTTTGTGCCCGTGTCTGCATAAAGTAAGGACAGGCGATATGGACTTTGCCTATTACTCGTTACCTAAAGGGTTCCTGGAAGTATCCACAGACTGGATCACCAGCTTGAGGTGTTTGGGCCCTGATTGTGTATTCCTGGGAAAATAAATTGTTTGGGGAGCTATTTTCTTTGTGAATGGAGCAAACCATATTGTGTCTAGCCCTTTTCTGCCTACGCTTGAGGAGTACCAAGCCCAAATGACAGAGACGGCTCCAGATCCGGTTCCAGACTCGGTTCCAAAACCAGAACTCCAGATGACGGAACCACAGATGATGGAACCACAGATGATGGAACCACAGCTGACGGAAGCACAGATGACCGAATGACAACAAGGGTGAGTTGACTGCCCCAGGGGTGTCGGGTGTGAGTTTCCAGGTGACCGCGGAGCACGGTAGCTCCTTAAGTCAGGCCACCAGGGCGATTGGTTCACCTCGGCATCGCGTCCTGGCGGAGGTGTCCCCCTTAGAAGATTGCTGTCCAGTGGTGCGAGTGGACCAGTACCCACCGCCTATTGTCCAGGTGAAGAGAAAAGGCAGCCCCATCATGATGTCCAGTGCCGCCATAAGTATTACCATAACTGAACTGAGTGTGAGCCCGTGCACTCCAACCCAAATGGTCCCAGGACTGGGATCCAACGCTCCTGAGTTTCCAGAAAGTGAGTGGACTGCCCCAGAAGTGCCGGGGACCGGTCCCAATACAGCCGAGGTGGTAAAAGTCATCATTCCTGATGACCTGCTGGCCACCGTGAATCAATCCAGTATTAAGGTATTAACCCTTTACCCCCTGCAGGATGTAACAGAGACTTTGAGTACAGAGACATTGCTAATCGCTCGCTTCCCAGTGGAAGCCTCCCAAGTGCTTAGGGACAAGGACTGTGTTGTGAGTGATCCAGTGAAATTTGCCTCATCTAAGCGCGACATGGAGCGTTTCATTCGCCATGTGGTGGACCGAGGAAAAGGTCAATACCTCCTGGCCTACTGCATCAATTCCGCGGATGGCCGGGTAAAGGTCTGGCCAAGAGACACTGTGCTATTCCTTCCACCAGGGGGAGGAAGTAGTATGGAACCAGAGACTGTAGCACCTGACCATGAGTTTGCGGAGGCTCACAAAAGTCAAAGTGAGGTACCCCCACACCATCAGTTAGGGGCACCCCACAATTAGTCTCAGCAAACAGCTAACACTCAGCTGGCCTCAGGTATCACTGATGTGAGTATGTTATGTACCATTTATGTTAGAGTATATATGTTAAGTTATACCTTCTATGCACTGCATTTTGATTGTGTAACCTTATGTTGTGATGTCCTCCAAGCGGGGTCGTTGGTATTTCCACCAGGGGGAGAATGTAGCCATGTCCCCTCTGGCTCCCCAGACATTCCGTTCTCTCTCTCTTACCTGCGACAGCGTGAGGGCAGTTGCAGGGGTGATTGCATCACTGGGGGCTCCCGGCGCCCTCCGCTACAGGGCGCCGCCATGTTTATTGTGTTTGCGCATGTGCGAAGGCTCGCGCCTGCGCAGAAGCGCCATGGTGGTCATCTTGCGATCGGCGCAGGATTGCACAGGTGCAGAAGGTGGCTGGCGGCCATTACAGAAGTGCAGGGCTTCCCAGAGTTCGCGCAGGCGCAGGGAGAGCTAGTGGCGGCCATCACATTGTCGCGCGTGCGCAGTACCCATAGCGCATGCGGCCCTAATGTTAAAGAGGCCCCTAAGGGACTACAACTCCCAGCAGCCTCTGGGGACTGCCCTTTCACCCCTATCACCTGCTGCATTGAAGCCAATAGGGTTTACAGATTCTCCTGCAGCAAAGGAGATACAATGTTGCGTGCTGGAGTCAGGAAGCTGACAGTGGAGCATGAGTGTGAGAGTGTCAGTTAGGAGCTGGGACACAGATAGGGGAGGGTGTGTTTGTGCAGGGGGGAAAGTAGCCTCCTGCACTAGGCCAGAAGTCTCCCCTTAGGCCCCAGCTAGGCCGTACTCACCCCCAGCTTGTGGTTACTGCAGGGACTCCCCTGAGATAGGGACAGGGTCCTATAGAACCCAGACAAGTGAGGATCCAGCCAGGAAACGTAACTATCCTGGCAATTGCTGTGAAGGTGAATTGCTGTGAAGGTGAATTGCTGTGAAGGTGAATTGCTGTGAAGGTGACTTGCTGTGAAGGGGAATTGCGTGAAGGTATAACATCCTCTGCGTTAGCAGAGATAAGCAGAGATCCCGCCTATAGGTTCTGGGTCTCTTAGTGGACTCGTGGGACTCTGGGTACACAGTGTTGGGGGATGAATAAGGTGTGGGGGTTAAGGCGCTGAGAAGACGGTAGTTGTGCCTATGAGTGTCATAGAGGGACACTGTCAATGTCATATTGTTGATGTATGTTGTGTTATGTATTGTTTCCTATACAGTAAACTGTTCTTTTATATAAACGTCGGTGTATGTGCTAACTGTGTATGTGGGTCCTGTGTACGGAACATTCTACACTCCTAGAATCCTACACAGGTGGAGGCGCTGTAACTTTGGCTGAGTCCCCAGTCTTCACTGTGGCACGCGCACCCGGCGGGGCGGCGGCGCGTGCACAGCGCTACACCGCGATAGGCGGTCTGAGGGGAGAGGGAAGGTTTGCGATGGGAGGGGGCGTGGCTGTGGGTTTGCGGGGGGCGTGGCCATGACGTCCCGTGGCTGGTTCGCCCTTATTGGCTGAACCGCCGGCGGGGGCGTGGCCACGCCTCCGTCGCAGATGTTAATTTCAAATTCCCCTGCCTGCCTGAAAACCTGTCGCGCACCGCTGGGGAAAGGTAGGAACTGGGACCGGCCTGACTGGGGGGGCGGTGCTTGATAGCACAGCGCACCGAGGCGTGCGCTGTAGAAGTGACTGGGGCCGCCCCCTAAGATCGTTCCAGAGGATTCACCCCAGGCTCTCACTGGCGGAGGCTCAGACCTCCTGTGAGCCTAACAGGTATATTGCACCACACCTGCTAACACATAGGTTCCCCCCTCACATGCACTCTATCTGCGATTGGGGTAGGGGGAATACCCTTTATATAAGTTATAGGGAGAGGTTATATGGAGCAATAGGAGGAGTTATAGGTAGCGGTTATATGAAGTAATAGGAGGAGTTATAGGTAGCGGTTATATGAAGTAATAGGAGGGGTTATAGGAAGAGGTTATATGGAGCAATAGGGGGATTATATGGAGCAATAGAGACGTTATAGGGAGCGGTTACATGGAGTAATAGGAAGAGTTATAGAGAGCGGTTATATAGAGTAATAGGAGGAGTATTAGGGAGCAGTTATATGGGGCAATAGGAGGAGTTACTGTATACGGAACGGTTAAATGGAGCAATAGGAGGAGTTAATGGGAGGGGTTATATGGAGCAATAGGAGGAGTTATACTGAGGGGTTATATGGAGCAATAGGAGAAGTTATAGGTAGCGGTTATATGAAGTAATAGAAGGAGTTATAGGGAGCAATATGAGAAGTTATAGGAAGCGATTGTATGGGGCCATAGGAAGAGTTATAGGGAACAGTAAGTTATATGGCGCAATAGGAGGAGTTATAGGGAGCTTTTATAATGAGAAATAGGAGTTAAAGGGAGCGGTTTAAGGAATAATAGTAGGGGTTATAATGAGCATTAGGAGGAGTTACAGGGAGCGGCTATATGTAGCAATAGGAGGAGTTATAGGGAATGCTTGTGCCTGCCAGTATATTGCCAATTATTAGTTTCTTCCTTGTAAAGTAATTCTGTTAAACATATAAGAGTGCAGCACAATAAGTATCTGACAATACCAAATTATAGAGGACCCAAAGAAAATAAAAATATATTTTTACAGGGTACGCAGAAGTACAATTTATACTTTAATGGAGATTGAATCTTTTTATGGAAGGTGTTACACTAATTGATTAAAAAATGTGTATTGATATAATTTGTCGCCACTGTCTTTTTAAAGTAATAACGTCTCTGAGTGGTTTCTGGCATATAGTCTTTTTTCCACAATCACTTGCTTAGGCAAGAATGAAACCCCCAGCCTCGTGTAGCCAAAGCATTTACCATTAAGCCACACCTCCCCCTGTACCCTCAAAGCACTTATTACATTTATACATGCATGTGCCTCACAGCCAGCAATGCATGAGAAATAATGCCAAGCGAGTGCTGGCAGGTTACCCACTCCCAGCAAGTAGCTTCGTACCCAAAGGGAGGGGGCAAAGAAGCTTTGACACCCATGCTGTAAATGACCAGGCTATCATTTGTAATCCAGGATCACACTCTTGTTTATCTCCATTTGAAGTCTACCCCTCCACCCCCAAAGACTACACACACACACAAGTGGAGTGAATTGCATACACCCACTAAACATATCACAGTGATGAGATGGTTTCTGCTTTGTATGGAGAGCAGGCAGGCTGCCTGAGTGTGCCTGGCTTTGTCAGTTCCATTCTCTCACTTCTGCAAGATCTCTGAGGCCACCGAAAGGAATATATACATATATATCTATATATATATCTATTTGTCATCCGCAGGATGGCTGCTGCATCTGCTTCTCCCCAAACCCCAGGGAGCTCCTGATCTCCTATGTTTGGGATTCCACTCCACAGCTTGCTAAGGACCAGTTGATAGCATCAATGAGGAGTTTCAGCAAGGGCTGCATCTAAGCATCCAGTCTCCAGCAGGTGAATGGGACTGGAAGAAGCAGAGACCGGTGGAAGGCAGATAAAGAAAGAGAAGCCTTTTTTTTTTTTTTTTTTTTAATGTGGTTAGTACTAACATCTCACCTTTGATTTCAGCTGCTTGGCTTGGAGAGAATCAGCTAACATGTGCAGTGCAAAGCTATTTAACTGTGACTATCTTGCACTGGGGCTGTCGTTGGAATTTTAAAACAAAGAAGGAAGTCGCAGGGAAATCCCATATTAACTAAACTTGGGGATTTTGTTTCCAACAATGACACATTACTGGCTCTCTATCCGGAGTATGGTTTTGGAATACTGGGCAGGACTCCTGTGGTACATCTTCTGGTTTCAGAACTGTCAAGCAATGCCACATGTTATTCGCATAGGTAAGTCCTGTGTGTACCATTCTGTCCATCACTGGGGTGGGTTAGACCCTCTTTGATGCCAGAGGAGCTAGCAATGCAACCTCTGGGAGCAAAGGTGTTAACTGCGAGGCTGGTCTAGGGGAACATCGTGCACATCATTAACTCACAACCACGTCTGTTCTGAAGGGTATTCCAAGTGCTCCCTTGGTCCAGCCACTGGTGACCTATCTTACACCCAGTTTATCTTAGCTCTACTTCGCTGTAGAGTTTATTTCAGCTCACCCTAAGGACATTGGGGTGTGAGACAGGAGATTTATTCTATGAGGTCTGAACTTGTCCATGTAAATCTGTAAGCAGGTGGTTGCCTAACATGTCAACATGTAAACATTGTTTTTGTAAATTGTCATGTGTGTAGTCAATTCGCAATAAGGCACTGTAGAGCAGTTGTTACCCTAAAATATCAGCCAAAGGAAGGGGTATACAGTGTCTGGTGTGGTGGGGGGGCACATTTATTTGGGGGTAACTAATCTCATGTAGTGTCCCCCAGACTTAGAAAATTAAGCATCACGTAGTTATTAATGAGCGCATCTCAGGTTCTATAACCTTCTAATTCTCTGGAGGTTAAAGCTGAGCAGAAAGACGATATTTCGACCTATTATCATATCAGATTGTCAGGCAGACACAGAAATCGCCTGCTTCTTTTCTGTGCAGTGTCCTGGCTTGTGTTGTGTTCAGATGGAACTGGATATTGTCTGATAAGTAAGGGGAATTTATTCCAGCCGTAGCAGATCAGTAACTTTTCAGTATGCATTCACGTATAAACAGGGAGGAAGGAGGCATTCCGTTGCCAAATTTATGGACTGTGTCCTCTCTTCACTTTGTGACCTTGGAAAACTATCAATCTCCTTATTTCCACATCATCTGGTTGGAGGCTTTATACAGTATATGCTCGGTTATATATATGTTCGTACACCTTCATAAAGCGCTGATGTTCGAAACGCATAGGTGATATTCACTTACCTTTGTTCATATTATTTAGCCATGATGCAAGTAAATTAGTTTTTTTTTTTAAATTGGAGTTCACCTCTCAATTCTTTCTTTTTGGCTGGTAGTGCACCACAACCGTACACTTTTCCAGGGGCAGGTTGTGCCAGTCCTGGGTTTTTTTTGGCTACACGCCTGAGCCCGTTAAACCACTATCGAGATAGGAGTTCCAACACAGGAACTGTCCGAGCTTGTCCCTGATAACTTGGGGGATGGGGAGGGTGACACTCTCATGTGACTCTTTATCAACAGCCACTTCAAGTAACCCCTTCACACCTATAGGGGCCCTGCACTGGCATCCAGCAACGTCTTATAGAAGCAGCTTCTGTGCTGCAGGGGTTAAAACTGTTATATTGCTAGCTTCATCTATTTTTTATTACCTCCAGGTTATGGGGACACTTAGTGTAGTGTTTATAGACGTGGATTTTTTTTTTAAACTCTTAAATGTGTCTTTATTTATTTTGCTTTATTTTGTTACCATATGCAACATTTATTCTGGCTGGCTTCAGTGCCAGGCGGACCAAATTAGCTATTCATGTAGCCAAATGCTTACTTTATTTTATTTTTTTATTATTATAATATTTCGTTTTCAATATACTCATTTCAACACAGTGTCCCCGAAAAAATAAATACAAAGCCTTTGTAAGGTAAGAGCTGCCTGGTTTTAAATCCATTGGCAAATCCTGGGCATGAAAATTATTTACAGCGGTGAACAGGTTAAAAGTGCATCCTGCGTTTGAATGGAAAAATCAAAGCCAAAACCGGCGCATTTAGTTTGTGCGTGCGCATGAAGATGTATTTTGTATATCGTGTAACAACAACACCAGCAATTTAAAGAAGCTCTGTGAGAACATTTAATGAGCATTTGCTTCTCAGATACCATACAAAGCAGAAGAAATTCTATTTGCAGATAAATCACCCTGCAGTGGAACCTCTCTTTACATGGCAGAGTTTATTGTAACCAAAGCACTGTTAGATTAGTTTCCTAACTTACATACTGGCATGTTAACTAGAGATATGCTTTCGCTCTGCAGAAACCTGACAGCAAAAGCGAGGCACAAAAAATATTGCATATATATACACAATACAAAGATCTTATTGATAGTTTTGAAACACTGTTACCAAAGGATGTAGCCATATACCACAGTTTTGTAGGAAAGACTGCAGTTTTAGCACAGCATACATTCATTTTAGTGTATTAAAACAGGGAAATACATAACAGAGAGAAAAGCAACAGATCTATAAAATGTACAGTAAGTGCGTCTACATACTGTAAAAAGATCTCTAATGTCCAACAGGGGGAAATAGACTTTCTTTTTAAAACACTACATATAACATGCTGCAGTGTGTAACAGTAGTAGTTGCTTTATAAAATGCCAGCTTTAAAGTTGACGCTGAAACCCTCTTTATAATGCATCATGGAGAGTCAACGTACCACACACTTGTGCTTCTGTTTTTCTCCCCTGCGTTCGGGGAGAAAATGCTTGCTGGGGTCGGGAAGGGTGACGGGGCCCACTTACTATAATGGAAATATATCCCATTATTCAGATGCCGACCCTTCCCCCCCCCCCCCCCCTCTTGTAAACTGCATTGAAAACCAATGCACCAAAAATGGGCATAAAACCTCACCGCAAACAGCATCAGATAATAGGGACGCGATTAACACTATGCGTAGGTTTAACACTGCCACAGGGTGTAACAAAAGAAACAATAACAATTAGTAAAAAGTCTAATGCTTGTTTAATAGCACTTCACATTTGCTTGATATGTGACGTTCACTTACATGGGAGGGACCATAGCTACAGCACTCCTAACATGTTTTCACATTTCACATGGGCATTAATGGCCTCACCTACTGCTTTAATCTGGAATCCAAGGGGTTAACCCAGTGACTCCAACTCTTTTCCAACTGAACCCCCTGGTTCTGTATTCAACGCACAAGGAAGGAGGTCCAAGATTTAGACTGTTGGGACGACTTCAAATCCGATATAAAAGAATACAGATGGGGGTGCAACGTAGTGGAATATATTATTCATTGGGTTATTGATGCAGGAAAAGTGCAATTTGCCCTGTAAATTTGACCCCCGCTCACGGTCACTCAGTATCCTCTGTTGTCACTGTCGGTGTCCATCAGTGTCTGTCTCCCTCTTGTCACTAGAACCAGAAGTCATGCTGTGAAGCTGCACAGTGAGAGGCACAGGGGAAACTACTTCACAGCAGGAGTGGTGGATACATGGCAAAGCCTCCCAGCAGAGGCGGTAGAGGCTAGTGCAGCAAGGGAATGCAAAGCTGCTGGAGACAAACACAAGGGGATCCTAAATCTGAAATAAGTCAAAAGCTATAATAGGGTATGTGTTTTACAGCCATGGGAGAATGGGCAGACAGGAGCGACTACGTGGTTCCTACTATCTGCCTTGAAATTCTATGTGGCTGATTCACAGTTTAGCGCAGAAGATCTAGCGTTAGCTCCCATTCAAGTCAATGGGCTGCGTGATGAACCTGCCCCTGTACTGTATTCTCCATTTTCTAGGACACGCTGGGTTGACCTAAACAGGCCACTCCTGGTAAACACCAGGCAATCCAAAAGCCGAAGCGCAGAGCACCACTCCAGCCGAGAGGGATGCTCTTTTGTTTTCCCTTTTTACATCCCGGTGGGACTCACATGGCTGTCAGCCTGAGTTTTCTCTGGAAGGTAAGCAGGACCTGCCTCCCAGAGCTGGCTCCGGCCCAGGGTTTTATTGTGCCTTTCCTTTTACTGGGACCTGTAACAGCTCAGAGCTTAATGCTCAACCCTGATGGATGAAGAACAGTGTTTTCCAACCAGCGGGAGCCCAGTAGACTTTGCAAAGGGGTCCGGTGGCAGATAAAGGGGGCATAAAGAGTGATTTAAAACGTGGCCGTTTTTTCTGCACCAGTAACCTTATTTAAATATTGTGCTATGGAATCCATATTCTTTCAAATTGAATTTTTGGGGAATCCATCCCCAAATTTCAGACATCTTTGTGCATCGAATACACAAAATGAATGTTTATGGCGGGGCCCGGTATAAAGGATTGGGAACAACACACTGGTATAGAATCTTCTTTATATTATTTGGCTTTATGTAGAGAATCACTGTATCAAGGAGCTTTAATATAACCCAGGAGTGGGTAACTTGCAGTTCCTGCCATTGTATGTGCAGTGTATTATTGCTAACACAGTATCATGCTTCACAGGGAGATATAACTCAGTATAATGAGGACATCCCCCCTGGCATAGATTTATTGGTTTTCTAAAAGAGCGTCCATTTTTAGAAATCCCACATAAAAGTTTGGGGTATTGTTGTGGTACGACTAGGAAATAGAAATCAGCTAAGGTATTTCAGAATGAGGTGTATATTAAAACAAACATTAAGGCGCCTGTGTATCAAGGTAATTTTGGCACAAAGTTGATACTGGGAGACATTTTCTAAGCGTCTTTTAGCATCAATGTACAAAGGTGCTTTTTTTCCATGTGTAGGTTCTGTGTGCGTCATCTCGTGATTTGGTGAGTGTTAGGGTGAGGGGTGGAGGCTTAGGAAGAGGCAAGGTCACACATATTAAAGGAATCTATCAAATTCTCTGCTCATTTCTATTCCCTTAATCTCAGTGGGAAAAAAAAACTTCCGGGTTTTTCTGTGTCCAACATCAGAAGCTTGATTAATAAATGTATCATATGTAATTCAGCTACAAGCAGGAATGAAAAAAAGAAATTGCAGCAAACTTTAGTATGCATCGATACACAGAGGGGGAGCCTTAAGTTCCTGCCTATTCAATGCCTGTAGGAATAATGTGACGATAGTCATTCATGTACAAAACTTGTCTTTAATACGCAGAGAAATTAGCTGCTTCTGAATACAACGCACAGCGATAATGGATGTTTTCACACATCCTCCGTAGATCTGTATGTCAGCTTCGTCCTACGGTATGATTCTCAGTCATCTGTTTTCTCCTTACTTAATTTTCTTTTGATTTTTTAAATATATATATATAAAACATAAGGGATTCTTAACCCCTTCCCTGCCAGAGGGACTAGCAACGCTTTGCTCTGGATGGTACTGTATTATGTTGCACTGCAATAGACTGCTATTTTGGCCAGGGAAAGGGTTCAACTGAATTGTAGGGCAGGGGGCGCTCAACTACAGTCCTCAAGACTCCCCCAAAAGGTCAAGGATTAAGAATATCCTAGCTTCAGCACAGGTGGCTCAGTCGAAGACTGCACCAGCTGGGCTGAAGCTGGGATATCCTTAAAACCTGACCTGCTGGGGAGGGGGGAGAGGTCTTGGGGACTGGAGTTGAGAACTCCTGCTGTAGGGCATGTTGTTGTAGGGTTTAACTCTTTGAGTTTCGAATCTGAACCACATGAACGCTTGGTCTAGCGATCACACGGCCATGGTCAGGTCCCCCCAGGACTCAATTTCCCCCTCCCGCCCCCATCCCGCCACCCCCCCAGAAAACTAGTGTTTCTAGCTTGGCGTAGCCTGTACTGCATTGGTGCACAAACCTTTCAGTCTGTGCCCCCTGCCTGCTCTTCCCCCCCTTCGTGTGTCCCCTTACCTGGTGTCCGGCGTCTTCTGATAACGTGATGTCATGTGTGACCCGCGGCGTTACCGGAGACCAGGTATGGGAAGTTACAGAGGCCTTTTGCGCGCTCTCCGGCATTTAATTTAAATGCCTTGGGGAAGAACACGGAGCCTCTTTAACAACAGCGCCCATTTCCCCCCCAGTTTGCTCACCCCTGCTTTACTATATAGCGCCACAAGAGTGCCCGCCCTCTTGACATTCAAGGTATGCCTTGGTGAACTCAAAGGGTTAAAGGGGCCCTCCTATTTATCAACTTGTATTGGAGTCAAGTGAAAGCGCTTGTCTCCTATTATAGAATTTATTCTTCACATCTAGGCCCAGCTGTGAAAAATACATTAATAAATTAACCGCTGGCACTGCCACTAGTGCTTTGGTGCTGGTTTTGGTACTAAAATTAATTTCCAAAACTCCATTTGCTTCGTGGTGTTTTGGGAATTTTATCAAGTTATAAGGGGGTAATTGGCGGGGGTAATGGGAGTCATTGTTTTAAATACCGAGGGTTCCCTCCAGTCTCTGCGGACCCCCTCTGGTTCCCAAGATATTACTAGTTTCTCCACCGTGCAAGATTCCCGGGGGACACACTATGGCCCCCGGAGTCGGCCTCATTTGCTGGCCAATACTAAGCTGCAACGTCATCACCTTTTTTTTTGCCGCCATATTTGTCGCATACCAAGACAAAAAATGACAAATATCTCTGCTCTGTGAAAGGTACAATTAAATATATATACACAGCACATGGAAATATTACTGTGTGCTCATTTGCATGTCTTAGACAGGTCTGCAACCCTGCCTTTCACCATTATCACCCAGCACACAGTGCTTCCACTGCAGCAAGGGATTCTGGGAAATGAAATACAAATGAGCACACAGTGCCACTTTTTGCTTCAAAACCATATAACATGGTCCCCCTGTAAGCTTATGCTTGCTGCATTTCACAGCTTTGAGCACAGCCTGGGTTAAGATGCATAGCCAGAATATATATACAGACACAGATATACACACACAGAAAACGGAAACTGCTGTTTTTAAAGGAAAACAGGTGGATCCTAAGAAGCTCTGCTTCTAAACCATAAATATTAAGTAGACCATTCTAAAATGTGGTCTAAATGTGGTCAAAGAAGCTTGGCCCTAGTGTTACACAGGTGTACAATTTCCTGAAAGACTTTGTACCACTAGTTTTTCTTTAAGGCACTGTGTGGTACTGTATGAAATCACTGCACTGCACTAAGCCACTTGTCTAAAGCCGTTTGCTTCTAGCAGGAAAAAAACCCCAAACATATTGATTTTCTCTCAGGTCCTGTCTGCTTCAACTTCACTGCATGTGTATATAGGAATATCCCACAGACAGAGAGACTTGCTGCTTGCAACCTCAGAAACTGTGACAGCTTGTGTCTATAGCAAACTGCTACACTCAGTCATGAGGAAGGGTAACGTGGCAATGTAACCCTTTCAGTGCTGGAATTAATTATTATTATTATTAGACATATGTCCATCAAATTCAACCTTTTGGTCAGTTGTTGTAATTCTATTTATATTGATCCAGGAGAAAGGGGTAACTAGAAATCCCAGTGCTGGATTTAGCAATTATGTTTCACTAGGGGAAAAAATAAATAAATCCTTCTCAGTCCAGGAACAGGCAATCAGATCCCCGGATCAATATTCTGCCCACGTTTTAACATGTGGAATACCTATGTATGTTTTTTCCCTTTTAATAAGATATACAATGTCTACTCCAATATACCTATAGCATCTGCTAAATCTAAACCACAGCAATGCATTCCTGGCCCCTCTGGCAGTGAAAGAGTTAATGTCAGTGTGTGACCCTGTGTTAATTATACAGCGCTTGTGTAGCCTAGTTGTGGTTTGTGATTTCAGTATTGTTTTATCAGTCAGTAAGGGTTGTTATAACGTATCCAGAGCTTTCTAAACCTCACAGGTCTCTTCTTCATGTGTACAGAGCTTTCCGAACCTCACAGGTCTCTTCTTCACATGTTCAGTGCTCTCAATACCTAACTACTCCCTTCATCACATGTACAGAGTTTTACAAACCTCACAAGTCTTTTCTTCATGTGTACAGAGCTCTCAATACCTCACCAACAGACTTGTTATTGTATTTCTTTTTCTACACTTCAACCTCCTGATGGCAATACATTACAAGGACTGAATAAAAACACCCAGAATACATTTAGTGCGCATGCATTTAAGATGGCTGCCAGTGGTGCTTTCTTTCTTCCAACAACGTATATACATTTAACCCCTATGCTGCCAGAGGGTTCTTCAGGCGTTAAGAGATAAGGTTAGGGGTAATGGAAGAGCTAAGATTTAGGTGTACAGCACGTACAACCCTGCAAACCTGCCAAGTGTGCAACCCTCTAGGAAACAGTTTGCAAGTGACTTGTAAGGTATGTTTGTTGCACTGGCTGCCAGTCAAGGCGTGACATGCAGAGTGATTGTTAGCAGTGATATTTCAGCAGAGGGCAGTGTGTCATGCTAAGCTCGAGTACCGGTATATGTGGAAGGTATGAGAATGTATCACCCCGATGCATTACCCCGTCCCCAACCTAAGGACCATGAGGTTTAGTAAGAGGGTAGTAGGGGGCTCCGAGAGATAGGAGGGACATACAGTACATGGTGGGAGATGCAGAAAATGTCAGACACGGGGCACAGTGACAGAGGGACACAGTGAGTCACAGAGAGTGACAACGAGACAGAAGGCGGTTTCTCTGCATCAATAATTCCATTTATATGTTTCAGTGGAATCCTTATTCCTTTAAGTATGACTTTTGGGGACCTAATCCCTTAAACCCTGGCCCATGTTGTTTTGTATTGAAGGGGGTTCCCAGTGGGCAAAATTGCTGTGTATGGGGAGCCCAGTTCCCAAAGGTTGGGAACCACTACGGTACATACATGACTCCCTCGCTGCTCAGCACCAGTTCAAGTTCCAATTATTATAACAGGACTTCAGTTTAGTCCTTTGAATGGGCGCAGTGTCCTCGGTTGCACTGCTCTGCTCTCTCCCGCTCTGTGTATCAGGAAAACCAGGTGGGGGCTGGGGGCAGTAAATCGGCAATCACAGTGGGACATAGAGAACAGAGAGGGGGAAGTGTAGGAGACAAACAAAAAGGATAGAAACAAGTAACAGTGACAGCAAGAAGGTGCATAAGGGACAGACAAAGGAGTGACAGAGAAAGATTCAGACATGGGGTACAAGCATAGGGGTCAGAGAGAGGGGAGGGACAAAGAAAAGAGACAGTCGCATCAAGGAGACCTGTATACAGAGATAGTGACAGCAAAGAGACAGTCCCTGTGAGGAAGAGCTTGGGGACAAGGAACATAAAGACAAGAAACAGAGATGTCGACGGTTCTGGGAAGGACCGCTCAGAAAGAAGTAGAGTGACAGAACAGTCACATTGAGAAGAAGCAGCGGAGGCAAACAGAAGGGCACAGGCAGGGGACAATGTTACACAAAAACACCTTAATAAAAGAGGAGAGAAAATGTCAGATTCTGCATAAAACTTTATAATGTCACATATTTCCATACTGACCTCCAGCTGTGCTTTAGACTGGGAGAGATACATTACCGCTGAATCCTGCTCTAAACTGGGTTTGGAAAGCGCAGTTGTGTTTCTTTAACCCGTACACGAACATCATTATTTAAACACACTGCCGCCCCATTTGAACTTATGGCTGTGATCTGTTTAATGGGAAAACCCTTTCACTGCCTTGTTTTGCACTTTAACACATAAACCACTGTAACATATTTACTAACATCTGTACTATAAGCCGCACAGTTCAAAGCAGAACCAATTGTACCAATGCAGGATCGCAGCAAAAAGAAAGCCTTGTATTCAAAGACATACCATGCAAGACATGACACTGCCAACGTTTCGTTCGCATGGGGCACCTTCTTCAAAGCACAGGGCAGCCTATAGGGCTTTTGTTGGCGGTGAGTGCTGCCCTATATGGTAATATATTTGTATATACTTGTAGGCGCACAATAACATCTCCCCTGATAACATCCTTTATTAGACCTACTATACTTTCACATGCCGTAATTACTGTATGTCGTCCGTTACCAGCTACGCTAATGAGATGACAGTTCCGAGGTGCAACCAATGAGTTCAGGAGACAGACGGTAGGGGCTTCCACTGATCACACACAGTGACCGAAATATGCAACATACACCTTGGGTGCAGCGGGTCTTTAATAGGCACAGGACCCAGAAAACAATATAGCTATATATACATGTAGTTGGAGAGTATGTAAACTATAATCCTTCTTTGCTTAGAGTCTCCACCGTCAAAACATTACTCAAAATACTGTTCTGATTTTTCTTTGATCAATTATCAAAATATAATATATATTTTTATAGCGCTGGCAGGGTGCACAGCGATGTACATATTATTTTGCACGTCAAATGAGCCCCCACCCTGTAGAAGAGCGCCTTGTTGGTGCATGAGGCACGGAGATAAAGTGACTTGCTCAAAAAGATCTGACACTGTGATATTAGGACCGTGCTTCATAGATGGTGACATTATCACTGACTAGCCCTTCGGCCCTAACCAATTTAATACCCCTCTGCCATTAGCTCACTTTGGCCTTAGATGGGACTGCGTCTTCAACCTGTACCTAAGCCTCTTTAGTAATGATGACAGCAGCTTGTGCTAAAGGCCGGTTTATCTGACAGCAGCGTCACTGATGAGGCCTCTCTTATCTTCAGTATAAAGGTTACTTCCCCAGTAGCTTTTCTCAAAGGTGACATTTTACATACTGCAAGGTCTGCCTTGTGTATGGCATCCAAAGATTCAGTCCCACTCGGGACCAAGGTGAACTAATGACAGCGATAGGTTTTATAGGTTTGCACTTAAGGGGCTTATTGTATATCAGCCAAAGCGGCTATTTTCGCCCCGCAAGTCATTGCTGCCTTTTGTTGTTTAATTAACCCCTTCTCTTCCAGGGAGGCCAGGAACTCATTGCACAGCCTCTTAATATCGTTAACTGTTTAGGATGAGCATTCCAGAAATATGTCCGCTTTAGTCTTACTACTGTAAACTGCTGCACGTGCGTATTTTAAAAAGCAGCGGCGCTTGGCAGAACCATCACCCTACAGCCTCAAGACAGACCATTTATGTTGCAGGTATACTTCTGGCGTGTAGTTTTGGCAATAGGGCACTCTCGATAACATCTGGAGTTGATATGCCAGGGTGCTCAGTCCGCAGGTTGTAGAATTGCAGTACGTTGCAGAAGAAGCGTCGCTCACACGTACAAATAATGAGCAAACAACGTATTTATAGGATCCGCCTTTCGGACCTGTATCCTACTTGTTGCCTGTCCATGTAAAACCCCAGGATACCCCAATCAGAACGTGGCTGTTATCTCCCGTGTATTTGGGAGAAGCCGGGAGGGAGCCGGCAGACGCATGTCAAGCTCAGGGTTGTTATTGCTGATTGGTGCTGTGATTGCAACAGTATACACACAAATCTACACCATCAATCACACACACGGAGACTGGCAAGTTATGGAGTCTTGATTGTGTTCACGTACCTCGCTGCTTCTCTCCTGCCCTCGCTAGGAGAGTTATCCGCAGCTCAATTTATTTCGCCTTTGGGAAGCGGGGAGGGTTAACCCCTCTGCTGCCAGAAGGGGTTAAAGGTTGCAACCCGTGATGTATGTTTTTGCTTAGGTTTACTACTAGACTAGCCTATTTGTTTGCTGCTGCAGCAGCCTGGCATGCTTAATGCTATTTGCTTTTACATAGGTGCTGGTTAGACATTGAAAACATTGACATGCATGCGAATAGACATTTATACGGAATATGCAGTACACTATACAGTGATGCTAATACAGATGTAGCTCGTGATGTGGTACTAAGTGATAACCTAAGGCCTCGGCCAGGCTCCCTGCTTGCTCGCTGAGGCGGGCTGAGGCTCAGGGAAAGCGGGTGCTTTCCCTGGCCTTGCGGTTGCTTACCGCACGCGCTGTCAGGGGGCGGGCACGTCACTGGCCGTGGGCGGGCCAGTGATGTCACAGAGCTGGTTCGCCCTCATTGGGCGAACCGCTCACGTGACCGGCCTGTCGCGCCGGCAAGCGGGGGAATTTTAAATTCCCCTAAGACCTACGCTTCCGCGCGCTTGCGGAAGCATAGGTGAGCCCCTACTAAAGCCGCTCTAATTGCAGCTGTAGGGGCTCAGTGCTGAGCGAGAGCGCGCGTTAGCGCGCTTCCGCCAGCAAGCAGGGAACATGGCCGAGGCCTAAGGCTGAGATTATACCAAGAGCTGCAGGGCGGCAGCACTATTCTGTGGCATTGCCCTGCGCTGTCGCCGAGAAGCATCTTGATTATACCGGGGAAACAGGGCAGAGGCGGCTTGGAGGCGTGGCAGCGGCGTGGGCGGTTCGCCCTCATTGGCAGAACCGCTCACGTGACACGGCCATCGCCAGAGAGAAACTAATTTCGAAATCTCTTCCCCAGCCGTCCGCTTTGCAGTACAGCGCACCGCGACCTTCGTCTTCGGGATGAGCACGTCAATTGTATGTATGCTACTTGTGTTGGTGCCTCGCGGCGTCGCATGCGTTTTTCGGTATAAACACGGCCTAACACGTCCCATTAAAACGCAGAATCGCATAGTTTCCATAGGATTCAATGGCGGTGAAGGAAGAGATTATCACAGAATATTACACCTTATCCCAGAGTTAATAATGAAGCTGCTACAGCCGTACTTGTGCAATAAGTACTGTGACCTGCCAAATCGGTTTTATATGGTACCTTCATTAATCTGATTATTTTACCATTGTGGAGCAAGAGAGACAATGACTTTCTATTCACAGTAAAACTAACACATACTGTACTGTATGTTCATTTGGTTTGCATGCTGTAGGTTTGCAGGAAAGGACTAATAGCTCAAAAATAACTACCCATCATAAAAGGCTCATTAGAAATCACCAAAGCTGTGTATCTTTTAACTAAAAAAGCCGGAGAGCTGTCCGAGGCAGCATTAATTAAGGCACACATGTTAAAAATGGAACAAAGGAAAAATGACTAACCGAATGATTTCAGAATACGTACACATTTCCCCTCTGGCAGTGAAGGGGTTATCAATATCAACGTTCTGCACTGCCCCCTTATGTTGATGAGCCCTATCGGGCTGTGTATGGGGTCATACGAAGTCATCCTACAGCAGTCCCAGATCAGCAGAGGCCAGTGCTACACACAGCCTCATAAATCACAGCCTCTCCGGGGGGGCCCCCTCAACCCCCCCCCCTCACCCAGTCCCTAAAACTGTGAGGGGGGGTGGGTGAGGGGGCATGGGGGGGCAACCTTCAAGATAAACTAATTGTGACATTCCTTCTTTGTATATGAAAACCCCAGAAGGCCCCGTGCAAGGCAGTGTGAATCACTGAAACGCTGGTCTGCAGCCCTCGTGGTTGCTGAAAGGGTTAATCTGTGCGTTGTAGGCCCACCTGACACTGAGAGGGAAAATAATGCATTGCTGGTCTCCTTGGCAGTGAAAAGTGAATCAGAGTTGCTCTGCTGCCTTTGTGGCCTTGGAAGGGTTAATTGGAGTTGTTACCCCCTGCCTCCCTCCACCCCTCCTCTCTCCCTTTGACTGTGAAAAGGGTTAAGCAGTGCAGCCATAGTTTGGTTGTGTGTATTAAACAGGGCATTGCATGCCCCACTGGTGCATAAAGGGTTAATGCACATGTAGCGCACTTTCCCCCACCCACTGGTTGATGTGTGGATGTGGTGCAATACCTGATGGTGCCCAGGAGATTTGAGCCTCCGCTTCTGGGAACCTGTGGTGGGCCTGGATCGATGCTTGGTAGTGCCTCCACCTGTACGGGATTTTGTAGTGTAGAATGACCCCGTTACAGGACACATATAATCAATAGACAATGGTGTAATTAGAACAAGTTTACTATAGATAGGAATAATCATAAACCACATACAATAGTGCCACAAACGTAACACTAGGCCTTGCAGGGCTGTAACCCCACACGTGTCCTCAGAGTCCCACACCCACCCAAGTGTGTGAGACAGCGCTGCCCACTAGAGCTGAGGTGTACGTTGGTGCACGTGATGCGGTGAGGTACCTGCCGGGTGATGCCACACCCGGGCGCACAGATGCTGTCGTTGGGATCCACGGATCCAGAAGGGTGATCCGCGAAGCCTCCGGCTCCCGCGTGGAGTGATCCACCTTTACAATGTCTCTAGTCTCAGAGGGTGATCTAGTCCCAGATCACCTGAATCGCCAATCGCCAACGCGTCCTGGCTGTGTCCCTCACTCTCTCTGGTACTACAGGGCCGTGTCCCTATCCTATTGGCCGGTCCCTGCAGCAACCACACACTGGGAGGAGTCAGGGCCTAGCTGAGGCCTAACAGGGTTTCTGGCCTAGTGCAGATGCCACAGACACCTGCACATACCTCTTACCCTGTTCTTGTCCCAGGTCCGACTGGCATGGTCCCAGACACCAAATGTATCAATGTCCTGCTGCCAAGATCCTCCTATCCCTATTGGCTGCCTTGGACATGTGACTTGCAACCCCGTAGGCTCATGGGACATGTAGTTCCCATTGCGGAGCCTTCTTAACATTGCTCCCGCCTGCGCCTGCTACTGCGCATGCCTTTCCTTCTAATGACCACCGTACCCTGGCTACTCTACGCATGCGCAGCTTTAAAGATGGCTGTCCCCGCTATCCGGGTGCATCGCAGAACCTCCGAAACACCTCCGCTCCTTGCTCACTGCCCCCACCTGTCTGGCTAGCTGCCGGGTTTGCCACTGACTCCGGCGGCAACCGCGCCAACCACCGCAGCAGAGGTAAGGAGGGGAGTGTCCAGGGGGAACGCTGCTACACATATGTTATAGGCCTTTATGATTCTCAAAGGGTTGGTATTAAGAGTAAGAAAAACAGAGAAACTGCTAAAAAGAAGCGAGCAGACAGACAGCTGTCATTTCATTCCTGTGCGACTGTATTACAGGGAAGAGCAATAGGCGGCATTACCTTGTCCAGTCCCCAGGTACAGGAGCTTCCTGTAGCCTGCAATACAGAGCAGCAATGGACAGGCCTGCAGTGAGCTGTGTGCTGCCAGCTGGGGACTGTCCAGATTTGTCATCCAAACACATCCCAGAACTGTCAAAGCCCCGGGCAGTGACAATGGGAGTCTGTTCTGCTTCTAGTCTCTAAGGCTCCGATTATACTGATGCACTACACAATGTGTGCGCGCGCATCTGTGACGTCACAGTTGCGATGTTGCAGAGCGAGATGTGCACAAGCACATTCTTCTGCACGCAACCAGAAAATACATTTGGAAAACGCTTCAAGGTGACCGCCTTAAGGCATTGATCACGCCCATAGACAGCGCGTGCAACAGCAGGAGGGGGCGCGTACGACAGCAGGAGGGGGCGCGCGGTGCACGAGGAATCACTTCAAACTAATTCCTCGGCGCAACGTCAGGTCACGTAAGCCCAATGAGGGCGAACCAGCTCCGTGATGTCACAGACACACTCCTAGACACGCCCCCCACGGCGTGTCTACCTTGTCCACAAAACGCTCCCGCTTAACGCAGGTGACGTCACTCGAACGCACACCTCCGGGCGGTCTTCTGCTGCATGGATGCAGCCTAAGGCAGCGGCCACTCTGCCGCTGAGTGCGCTTGGCACTTGGCGCGCTCAGTTCAATTACATCCAATCAATACGGCTACGCTCACGCGACGCCCGCGCTCATGCACGTGCCCGTATGCTCACCAAAGCTCAGCGCTTGGAGAGACTTGGACATTTGATTTCCAAGCGCTGAGAATGTTCACATGACCGTTCTGTAACCAATCAGCGTGGAGATTCGCCAGAGAGGGATAGAGGGTGGGATTGGAGGGAAAGTCAGACACACACACCTGATCCAGCCAATTACACGCCCCCTCCCTTAATAGCAACACACCCTGCTTCTGCTCTCAAATTATTGCAGGACAGCCGAGCGCTCATGCTTAGAGTTGGTGACGTCACCGCTCTCAAGCATGAGCGAACTCAGCGGTAGCGTGGCCGCAGCCTAAAGGACCAGGCCTCCTCCAGCACCACGGTGGTTAGTGTGTAGGCATAAGCTTATAGGGTTCCATGTTAAAATGGGTAAGGCTATGGCCTTGCTGGGAGCGGGCGCGCTGGTGCTCGAGCGCCGTGACATCATGCGCTCTACTTGGCCGTGGTTTTCCTGGCCAGCTAGTTGCGCGCATGTCGAGGGGCACGGCCATGATGTCACGGAGCTGTTTCGCCCTCATTGCGCTCAAAGGCATGCGCAGGCGCTCGTTCTCGCTGGCCACACACATTGCAGCAATGTGTTTCATCGCGGCGAGCTTCGCGCACCCGCTCAGCATCACCCTGACCGCAGCCTAAGGCCTTGCCCCCGCTGCCTACTACAGCGTCCGCTGTGGCGGACGCTGCGCGCACGAGAGCCCTCCCCTCAATGGCGCCGGGCCCGCTGCGAGGGGGGGGCCGCAGGGCTCGCGCGAGAGGTATTCCTGCTCTCAATAGAATTGAGAGCAGGACTCGCGTCGAGCTATTAGGCACGCCCCCCGGCGGTTCAGCCAATGAGGGTGAACCTGCCGGGTGACGTCATGGCCGCGCCCCCATCACTCCTCCGCCACGCCCCCCCGGTCTCTCCTCCTGCAGTGAGCTGAAGACCGGGGAATCGGCTGAACGCGCCGCCAAAAGCGCGGGCGCGCGTTACAGCGGAGAGACCGGGGCCTTGGCCTAAGAAGTAAAGTGACTCATTTGCATGTCATTACCCAGAATCCATGGCTGAAGTGGAAGCATTGTTTGCTAAGAGATAATGGGGAAAGACAGGGTTGCTGACCTGTCTGAGATGCAAATTTACCCACAAGTGCTGTTTAAAAATGCACTTTAGGGGCCAGAACCCCTAAATCTAATCGAAGGTTGATGCAGGAGAAATAGCTACAGTTACACATTCTACGGGAGAGAAACCAGCACACGCAGAATATCAACATCAATCTGAAGTGTGTAACCACTGCAGTCTGTGACACATTCCTCTGTCCTCCACACCTCCTCCCTCTATTTCATTATGAAGCAGAACCCAGAGCGATTATCAATGAATCTCAATGCAATGCAGCCTCCCAGCCCCAAATGAAACCACATATTGCCATCACTGCTCTCCTCAGATGGAAAATAGGTATATCCCGATAATGGTGTTTATTTATACATGTATATCACTTCTACTAATCTCTAAGTAAATTTGTTTTAATGTATGAGGCTATATTATATAATGTAATGTTGTCAGCAGTATAATTCATACCTGTTAATTTACCTGTACATTATGCACCATGACATCATACCCTTACTTATTTACATACTGTAGCTTCGATGTATATTGATAGTCGGTTTCGGACATTTGGTCTCAGCCGTTTTGCTGCGACCAAATCTCTGCCGGTGTTTAGCCGCCACATACCTCGCTGCAGGGACCGGTTACCGCCACCTGCATCGCCGCTAAGGTAAATCCCTAACTTTACCCCTTACCCTAAAACCCCCTAATCTTAACCCCTAATACTAACTCTACCCCCTATCCTAAAAACCTTGACCCTAAACCCCTTGCCCCAAAAACCCAACCTTAACCAACCCTAATCCCCTACTCTAATAACCTAACCTTTTACCCTAATCCCCCACCCCAAAAACCTAAACTTTTACCCTAATCCTCTACCCCAAAAACCTAACCTTTTACCCTAATCCTCTACCCCAAAAACCTAACCTTTTACCCTAATCCTCTACCCTAAAAACCTAACCTTTTACCCTAATCCTCTACCCCAAAAACCTAACCTTTTACCCTAATCCTCTACCCTAAAAACCTAACCTTTTACCCTAATCCCCCACCCCAAAAACCTAACCTTTTACCCTAATCCTCTACCCCAAAAACCTAACCTTTTACCCTAATCCTCTACCCTAAAAACCTAACCTTTTAACCTCATTCCCTACACTAAAAACCTAACCCCTCTCCCTAAAGCCCCCTATCCGTAACCCCCTACCCTATCAGCTAAATGAACCCTTAAATTAACTAACCTCGGAGAAGCGGCCGGTGGCTGAGCGTCCCGCGGCGCAGGGTCCTGCTGTGGCCGAACGCCGGCACAGACTTAGTCACGATCAAATGTCCGATTTCGGGTCGCAGTGACACGTTTAAGGGGTCACATCTGGGAAAGTTTTATTTTTTTTTTAAAATAACAAAATCTGACACTATTACATTTTTCCAAATGCATTTTTTTTTTAAATTACAGGTCGTTTGTGAACACGGGGAGATGAGATTTGGGAGCGGGAGATGAGATTTGGGAGCGGGAGATGAGATTTGGGAGCGGGAGATGAGATTTGGGAGCGGGAGATGAGATTTGGGAGCGGTTGGATGTCACTGTGTGTTCAATCTAGATTTTCACAGACAGAGCCCGATCTCTCTCTTCTCCCCTTATCTTTATTGGCTCTCTGACAAGGACATGGTGAGATAAGGGTAAAGAAGACACTTGTTTGACAAACACTTTCCCATTCAGTGGCCCTCAAGAAATGCAATGTGTAATGAATTCCTAGAGAAACAAAAGAAGCCAGATCTTTGCTTTTAGCATGGTTAGATTAGTTTAGGGAAGCCAGCCGCACTTTTAAGCAAAGGGAATCGTGGCTATATAAACCATTTGGCTGTTTTTTGGTTTCTTTGGTGATTCATTTCATACAACAAAAGACAGAAAAGCCCAATCCTACATCCAATATATGACAAAAATACACAGTGAAATACCTATATATTCTCTTGAAAAAGGGTAATTTAGTTAAAGCCTTTGGCCAAAGCGTTATAAGCCTGCAATCCACATCAAGGCATAACCATTAGCAGGTCCTAACACTACCTAATTAAAATCCTCATTTACCTCTATTTGGAGGGAGAAGGACCACATTTTATCTGTCCCAAACCAGTAACATGAAAAAGACCTGCTAACTTGGAAAGTGGGGAGGGGCAAGCTGAAACCCTGGGGGGAGGGGCCACTAACCTCCAAACAGCTGAGACCATTTTGCAGGCTTATAAATCTTTGGCCAAAGGGTTTAACTAAATGACCCCTTTTCAAGAGCATATATAGTTGCTGGGATTTTGTGATTAATTTCATTGCTGAAATTTGGTGCTTGTCAACCACGTGTTTACTCTAGCCCACCCTTTCACTGTGACAGCCAATAAAGATAAGGTGGGAGGAGAGAGGGGGGCTTTGCCTGTGCAAAATCCTGTTCAGTGTGATCTCACACAAAAGGGAACAACCAAAAGGAAATGAAACCATCCCAGGTGTCAGCTTCACATATTTACAAATGAATAGGTGTCAGGTGTTTCTAGAAAATAAAAAAACCCACCAATCACCCAAATGTCACTCCTTAAATATGTCATGGGTAATTAGATCAGCGGTGCGCAAACTGGGGGGGCACGCAAGATTTTTTTAGAGGGCGAGGTTGGTTGCAGAGGTCCCGCGCTCTTCCCCAAAGCATTTAAATTCAATGCCGGGGGACCGCACGAGACCTCTGCAACCTCTATGTTACCGAGGTTCGGCCGGCTTCAGGATGCGTGACCATGGCAACGTGTCATCAAATGACGCAGCGGGGTCATGTGATATCACTGGTTGCCACGGTAACGTTACGTCAAATGACGCAGCTGGTCACGTGACGTTATATGACGCCACACGAGGTAAGGGAGGGGCGCACCGACAGAGGAGAGCAGGCAGGGGGCACAGCAAATAAAGTTTGTGTGCCCCTGATTTAGATCCAAAGAGGGACTGCACCATTTCTTACAAACATTAGACTCCCTGTAGTAAAGGCCCATGATTAAATTGCCCCTCGTTCTACCCTCCTCCTCTATCCGAGACTGATTTATAATATTTATTCTATTTATTTATTTTTTACTCCAGGAGCTGATTTATTGACTAATCAATTCCTGTATCTGCCTAATACTTTCAAGTGATCCATCAGTGACACACAGTCAATCTTGCCTGAAATGCAAAGTGTAGTCTGTATGCCGAGTCCCGGCAGACTTGGTAGGATGGGTGACATTTTTCATTTCATTCTCAGCTTTGTCTATTTATATATTTAACCCTTCTGTCTTGACGTAAGTGGTCTCCATTTTGTTCCCTTTTGTAGCAAAAAAAACAACAACACACACCCTTTTATTTTTAGTTTACATCTCATGAACATTGCGCCGAACAGCATCTATGAGGTAAGTACATAGTGTCCATAGTTGGAATGGACATGAAGAGCTGTCTCTATAGTTTACCCTAATATAGTTTAAGGTAATAACCATATAAATAAATATAATATATCTTTAGCTTTAACCAGGTCCTGCCCGCATTTATACTTTTGGGTGAATGCAGAGGAGGTGGGTAAATACCGCCCTGATGAGACACGACTATATAAATTGCATCTCCCCCTCCCCCCTCCCCCTTGCACATCCTTCCAGATGATTGTTATAGGCATAGGAATGTAACCCCTCCTTGCCCGGCTCATAAGGAGCTGTCACTGTGAGGCAGTGTAGCAAGTGCAGGGTGGTAGCACAGACTCTCTTTACCTTCTCAGGGTGTTGGCATCTGGGATGGCTGGTGGCGTAAGCTCTTCAGGGTAGTAAAAAAGGCTGCCGGGAACTTTATTCACAAAATGGACAAGTTTATTCTTCTACAGCCACACTTACATGAATCCTCCCTGGGCTCCAAACGGCTCCACAGGGAGGCACCCACGGCTTTTGTCACATCGTTATACTGTTCACAGTATTTAGAACGTGCCCTCCATATACTGTAGTTCAATGCCAGCAGTTAATCTCAAACCCCAGTACAGGGGGTCTGGTGTGCTTCAGGCGTAGGAGTTGCGTGTACGGCAACTCCCAATGTGGTGCTCGAACTAGTGGGTCCCTGTACTAGGGCCCCCAGACCATGATACCACCACATGACTTTCTTCCCAAAGGCAAGGAGTGAGAAATAGATCTTCCACTTGGTAGGGGCCCTTCTAAAATAAGGGGCACTGTTCCCTCACTAGGAAAATAACAAAGGTGATCACACATCTAAACATAAAGTGGCACATGTACAGTATGAGGACTACATAGACACAGTCAGGGAGCCCCCTCCTGTTACTCTCCCTGGAATCCTCCTGATGGTATTGGGGCACTCCTGGAGTCTGGGGCCCAGCCTACTATATTCCATATTTATACCTCATGATGACCTACTAGATCACCATTGCTACAGGGAGAGTGATTGGGCTCCTCAGAACATCACTCCACCCCATGTGACAGTGAGCTTCTTCTAGAATAGGGGCGGGCTAACTTCTACTGTTACACTATTGGCAACAAACATATAAAGGTCAACCCTTTACAACAACCCACCAGACTTTAACCCTTTATATACAAACTAGTAAGCCCAACAGGGGGGTTACAGAAAAATATCACATTTCTTGGCAGGACAACTGGAACAAGTTACAGGAGCACTCCTGGCGACACTTTTTTGGAGTTTTCTTATTTTTTTTCATTCTCTATATACAGTATATGTTTGAAGCAGGGGGTTTCCGGAGGTGAACCGTGTTAATTTCAATTCCGGGACCCCTGATTCTCAAGTTACTTACCTCCGAAGTAGGTGCCGGTAGCCGCCCCGACAGGGCTATCAATATGGCCGCTTTAAATAGAATACGATGCCGTGACATCATCCATTGAGGCTTCCTATTTGGCCCACGTCACACAGGACATTTAAACGCCATCGAGATACCGGCACCCCCTATGGAGGCAAGTATCTCGGAAAGAAGGCTGTCCCCGGAGCTGAAATCAATGCCATTTAGGCCTGGAGACCCCCTACTTCAAACCTATAAAAACAAAACATAAGGGTGTCGCCAGTAATGCTCCTTTATGTGAGCCAGTAAAATACAGGTATAGAATGTGACATTGTACCTGCAATTATAACGCAGAATATTGCAGAGTCTCCATAGGATTCATTGGCAGGGATGACGCAGAATATCACAACATATTCCACTATGTTTGGGTTTATATCTTTATTTATATAACGCCCACAGTGTACTCAGTGAATTAAAAAAGAAACAGTACAGGAAACTATAATACAGATGCAGCCGCCGTTATTCGAACATTTCACGCGGTGTATACCTCGGAATACCCATGTCATGGCGCGGGATTTCTTCCAACCGTACCGTCTTAAGACGCGAGTGCAGAAAATGGTATTTTAGTGTTCTGGTTTTTAAACACCTGAAATTGACACAGTAGCACATTAGCACAGTACTGTACACATTGCAATTCATTCATTTCATTGCACACAAAGAAACAGAATCCATGAAATTCAAACAAAGCAACCACGATAAACACGGGTGCCTGGGGCGATTGGCGGCTTTAATGCCGCGTGGAGTACAGCAGAGCACACGAAAACGGCTCCGTGATTTGTTTCAATAACGTCCGCTGCATCTGTAGAATAAGTACAACAAACAAAATCAGACAAGAAGGAAATCCCTGCCCCTGAGAGCTTACAATCTAACTGGTATGTTGAGAGACAGCAGGTGAGGGAATAAGAGCAGTAGATGGCAGTGCGTGGCCACAATGATTGGTATGAGCAACTGGGTGTGGAACAGTAGCCATGAGTCCAGGCTATTGGGATGCTTCATTTAAGAGGTGAGTTTTAAGTTTTGGCTTAAAGGTGGGGAGAGAAGGTGCTTGGTGTATATACAGTATAATACATTATAGCACGCCAGAGCGGATAAAGAACCCCACAACATCTGTATTTAAGACTAGTGGCATGCGAAATCAACCCTTGGCATAGTGCGAAAAAGTTTGCCATTATTTTTCCCTTTCACCAACAGTCTCAAGGTCTGGATCTCTCAGCCTGTTGACATTTTGCAGATTCCGGCAGCATCTACTGTAAGATGTATTTCTTTTTTTTTGCCTTGCGAAATTAAAAAGGACGCAAACAATTTTGCGACATGAGTTGGGACAGTATTGCACGTCTCTATTGAAAACAGAGCAGGGGCCTACGCTAAAAATGTGACTGGTGATACTTTAATAACCATAAACAAAACATAGTTTTGTGATTTAAAAAAAATCCTTTTATGCTGTCTACAGCTATTCTAGATCAATTAGTGTCAGGACCAATGAGCTTCTTTTTTTATAAATGAACTGCAAGTGTACAGACAGAGCGTCCCAAACCCCACAGGTGTTCTCTTCAATTGTACTTGAAGTTGTGTACACTATAATTTTATTTGGGAAGAATCCTCCTTGGACCATTAAAAGGTAGCACAATCTGTAACAGAGTAACAGCAATTTCTCAAAACAATAAACCCACAACCGTAAGTAGTTATTGTGGCTTTAACCCATTTCATGTCGGAGGGGGCTCCAGTGCATTGAGCAGGTTGAAAGACACATGGATAATCACAGGGTCCAGTATTAGACTTGCCAGGGTGATAGGGTTGGCGTGTTTGCAGAGGCACTGGATCTTGTCATCCGTGTTTTTTGCAGACATAGCGTGACCAGGTTCTTCTGCGGAGCTGAGATTTAGGAGAGGCAGCGGCAGGTTTATGTCAGGATTTAAAAAGCTGCCCCTGTCTGTTAACGGCCTGGGATCATGTGCTGGGATTTTTAGATTGTAGCCTGCCCATTCTCTCCGTTTACTGAGAAAAAGCAGGAGATTATTAGTGCACGCAGACTGGGGCCCCAAAGGCCACACTGGCCAAGTCTTGATGACTCCAAAAATCAAAGTCAGTCTGCTCTTCCGTGTATTAGTATATGTGCATTTGTATATGGATGTCTGAGTGAATATGTAAGCATAAGTGAATGCATATATTACCCTGTATATACAGTATATGCATCACTGCAAGCCTTATTATAACTTTATTGTCCATTAGGGCCCCATAGTGGCTTATACAATCTGTTTCCCCCAGGGACCTCAGTTTCACACGGACACGTCTGCCATTAACCAACCAGAGCAACGGCTACATTCCCAATCCCACATAAACCCCTTCGCTACCTGATGGGTCTTCAACGCATTGCCTTGAGTTGGAAGCCCGTCAAGCAGGGAAGGGGTTAAAGCTAGCGCATTGTCTGCGTTATTACCATTTTGCTATATGAATAGCGCTAATATTATAAATGTCCCTTTTTACAGATTTAGCATCAGGACAGAATCAATGATACATTGATGTCCTTCAATTACCGTATTGCCCCGAATACAGTACGGCCTCGCACATAATACGACCCTAAAGTATTGAAGGTGAAAATAAAAGGTGTTAGGCTGCGCATATAATACGAGTACAGTTTTCGGAAGGACATCTTTAGGAGAAAAAACCCCCACTATATTAGGGCCAATACGGTAACATGGGGAATTGCAGATAAACTCCAGCATTTATATAGTGCTAACCCACTTTCCCCCTATATGTAGACCCGCAGTCATCTCTCGGCTGGAGATAAAACAGCACCAGATTTACCCAAGAAAAATAAAAGTACCAGCACCCTCAGCACGATTTCTAAATAGGTCCGGTGAGGATTTTTGTTCAGATTGTGCGTGTCCAGGAGTTTTTCATAAATAACCCTCATTGAGTTGACTTGTAAAGATAAATCCTTTGTAGCACTGCGCTGTCTCGCACAGAAATAGTAAATGTCATTGGATTGCAGTGATCCATCTTCCAGCCAGTGCAATTTGCATGTCATTACCTCTCCCGTCTTTCTGCAGGACTCTCCCACCTAATTAAAACCGCCTCCATTTCCAACAAGATGACACTTTTCACGGTGATGGCACCAGGGCCAAGTTTGCGATGCTTGATCGCCGTTAGATCGCCGGGAATGGCGCGGGATTTAGACGTTAATGTATGGCACTATGCAGTGGTGATCTTGATGTTTTTGTTGAATGTATTTAAAAGGCACAATCCCTGGTAGTTTAAAAAAAACAACAACTGCATTTTGAAAACAACAACGACATCCTTTCCCTTAAAGCTGCAATACTACTTTCTAACCTTTTTATTTATTGTCTTATTATTTGTGTATGGAAAGCATGTGACAATATATAATGCTACATTCTTACCTAAGCTGGCAATCATTTGGTGCTCCTGTTATAAATCTGGCTAAATCCTTATTGTGTGCCTAACATAATGGCTGCTTCAGTCAGTGTAACTCAGCAGCTACAATGGATTCTTATATTACTATGATAACATTATCTATTGTTACAGTTTGCAGCTCAAACTGCTGGGAATTTTGGCAGCAAATTATCCTAAACGGGAAATTGTTGCAAAGACCTTGCACTGCTGGGGAGATGGGAAAAACCTCTGCTATAGAAATCAAAGGATGCTTTAAAACTAATTAAAAATTGCATTAAAAGTTCAATAAAAACAAAAAGCAAATTCTCTAATCTCTAATACTATAGAACTGATTTTTTAAAACATAAGATTTCACATGTTTTGCTGCTTTAAAAATAATGTAATCAGACAAAGTAAACATTTGGCTGTTTTGACATGAGGAAGAATGTTTTTTTATTGGGACTTCTGAATGGGGGGCAACGCTTATCAATCAAATATTCACTCGACCTCTATCCCACCCAGTCTGTGCTAGAGCCAACACCAGATTAGGATTTGCGAGATTGGGGGACATTGCCTGTGCAAACTCCTGTTCAGCACAGTGTTATCACACAAAAGGGAGTTATTAGAAGAAATCAACCCCATTTATTTTCAGTATTATATAAGTAATATTCTTTAGATAGCATGTGTTGTAAGGTAAGTACAGTAAGCATTTAGGCTGTTAAACCATTAAAATATACAGAGTTTTTATTGTCAGTTTAGTACCATGGACAGCAGCTTACCTTACTTAGCCAGTCACATACAGTATTGGCTTTGTCATAACATTTGACATGCAACCTCTTTCCTATCTAGCAGTGTAACAGTTGTTTCAGAATTTAAGATGGGTGTTATAGCCTTTCCTCGAGCGGTTATATTTAAATGAGGTGGGGATATGAAAATGTGCAATGATTTAAGGCCGAGTTATGACAGGCATATCTTTAAAAAAAAATATATATATATATATATATTTAAATCTTTCCCACTTAGGAAAAGTGGACATATTTTCATCTGTCTCCAGTGAAAAACCTTGAATCTGCAGATAAATGGAGTTTGTAATCCGAGCTATGTTCAATTGGGCACACATGAATATGACATACAGCTGGTATTCAACATGAGTTTATAAGCACACAATCCATTCTTCAGCAGAATAATTCAAAATATGTGTAACCCTTTCATTCATTAACAAACTGGTGTATGTTTGTATAGGTGTAAATGTGTGTATACTGTGTCACCATCATCATCAGCCCTCAGTCTCCCCAATGATTGTCCAGGTACTGCGTTTTCAAGCCTTTCTTTTCCACTTTGCTCCAACAAATGTTCTGATCTTATCTTCCCATCTCACTTTTGGATCTCTTCTTGGTATTTTGATATGTACCTTGGAATCTTTGTCCAGTGATTTCTTCATGCAATATGCCCATCCCACTGCCAACTTTTGTTTGCTTTCAAACTCATTCATTCCTTTTTTCTTGTCTCTACGGGCAATACCTAG
This sequence comes from Ascaphus truei, assembly GCF_040206685.1. Taxonomy (NCBI): domain Eukaryota; kingdom Metazoa; phylum Chordata; class Amphibia; order Anura; family Ascaphidae; genus Ascaphus; species Ascaphus truei. Next base: position 68,038,996 of record NC_134488.1, on the reverse strand, counting down.
CATATATCTCTCCATTCTTATTTCAGTTGTCTGAAGCTTCTGAATTGTCTTTGCATTTGAAGTCCAAGTTTTATTTACGTGAGCAGAGGCAAGATACACTGTTCGGACACTTTTCTTTTGAGGCACAGTGTCAGGTTCCCTAGCAAGATTGTCTTAATTCTCCCAGATGTGCTCCATCCCATCTTCAATCTCCTATTCATTTAATTTAAAAGGTTCTCATTCATTGACACTTGCTGGCCAAGGTAGACTTAGTCTTCAAATTCTTCAAGTTCTACTAGATTTATTTTGATATGTGTCGAGTTTGTTGAATATTACTTTGGTTCTCTCATTTGGTGGTGGAGGTCTTCTGGACTTTTGGCCAAAATAACATTGTCATCTGCAAATCGTAGGTGAGTAAAGTATTCACTATGGGTTTGATTCCTTTTTCTTCCCAATTCAATGTCTTAAATAATTCTTGAAGTGTTGCTGTGAACATTTTTGGTGACATGGGTATCTCCCTGCCGCACTCCCTTGCTGATCCTTATATTGCTTGTCTCTTCATGTGATCTAAAGTTTGATGTGGTATACAGATGCAGCAGCCATTATTACTTCCGCGGGCACGTTGGAATGGGACATGCACAACGCACCAGCGGGAGCAGTCACCGTTTAACAACATTAGACTCGCTTGAAAAAAAGGGGTAAGGTGTAACATTTGACTCCTCCTCTCAATTGTATTTATGCTGTTGCTAAAACCTTGATTGGTCTTCAATAACTTTTCTAAAATACCCACTTTCCTCTGTCGCTCTACTGCTAAAAATCTAACGCAAGCCCTCATTATCTCCAATCTTGACTATTGTAACCTTCTATTGGCCTTTCTGCTTCACTTTTCTCCCTTAAAGTCTATCATAAACGCTGCTGCTAGAATCACTTCACTCTCTCCTAAATCTGTCACCGTTTCTCTCCTGCTGATATCCCTCTCCTGGCTTACCATTACGTTCCATATTAATTACATAGTTCTCTTTTTCAAGGCTATATACCCTGCTGCCGCTACTCATATCTTAGCCCTAATTTCATGCTATTCACCTGCTTGCCTCTTCGTTGTGCTCAAGGATGTCTTCTATCTACCCCTTTTTGAATTTAAAGCCCTCTCCCACCGAAAACCTTTTTCAGTCACTGCCCAGTTCCCACGGAATGACCTTACGCTCAATATCCAACTGGCACCATGTCTTCACTTTCAAGGTCCGTCTCAAAACTCACCTCTTTAACAAAGTATTTTCATAATTCCAAAATACCAACAACTATCTACTGTAAGTTTTTCCTCTTCATGGCAGGGTCTCCTTTCCCTAAAGTTTACTTTGATGTTTGAAGTGCTTATTCCCATTATGTATTACATCCCATGTTAGTTTGTTTCTATTACTGCTGTAAAGAGATATGTATGTAGATACATATATAAATTCACTACTAAATTCTATTTTGAGGTTCTCCACTACTTTGTCCCTCCTTCTATCTCATCTTCAATCTCCTGCTATACCCCTACATGCTCTGCTCTGGCCTCTCTTCTCTTTACCACTCTGGCGCTCTCACACTAAAAATCCTTCTCCTATGCTGTCCCTCGGACACAAAAATTAGACTGCTCTTTGGGGCAAGCTTATTGTGTCTGAAAACGGTGTCTACAAAATTCTGTGCATAGCTCTGTGTACACTGTCAGCACCATATAAGATTATATATAAATATATATATATATATATATATATATATATATATATATACATACATACATATACACACACACACACACACACAGAGGGAGAGAGGAAAGAAAGGGGGAGGGCAAGACATAAGGGGCGAGGGAGAGAGAGGCGGAGAGAGAGAAGTAACAGCATCATTACTTAATGCTGATTTACTGTATTTTCTAACAGTGATGTTTTTCCACTAACAAGAAAATGCTGTTGTAAGATTCAGGGGTACACATGCGTGTGTATATCCCTGCAGCAGCCACATGCGGTATCTTGTGTACTCATTGCTTATTCACAGCCGGGCTCTGCTATGAATTAAACCTCTGGCAGCTTTAGTGCACGTATAAAAATGTTGATTTTTCTCTCTTTAATGCAGTGGGAAAACATATTTTTCAATGATTTGGGTGGCTGCAGATTTTCCAACGGAGAGATTTCTGTGATGACTCTTCTCTGCAAAGTTAATTAAGTGGAGAGTACATTAAAAGCTTAATATATTGGGGTCAGCTGAGTTGTTACTTTGTAATGTTAAAAGCGAGTCAGAGAGCCTGCTCTGTTCCTCCTGTGGATGCCTCGGGTAATACTAGCCGGCAACACCCATCTAGAAATACTAAAAATACTCGGCAATACCCATCTACAGTACAGTAGTAATACTAAAATTACTCGGCAAGACCCATCTAGTAATATTAAAATTGCTTTGTGCTCTATGTATCAAGAGCTACATGTGTACTGACCAGTTCCATTTTTTAATGTCTCAAATGTAATATATATATATGAACCGTATTTGTACTGTTGTAGAATTTGGCGCGTGCCGCGCTAGTATTCTGAGCGAAAAAATGACTTACGCCGCCTTTAAGGTGATGGAGAAAACCAATGCAGAAAATTGGCACGAAAACTAACGTACGCCGCACATTTCTTATTACATAGACCTGCGCTGATATGCAAATGTAACTCCAGACTCTTGGAGATTATACCACCTGAGTCACAGCAAAGCGGCGCAAAGAGACTATCCCCATTATTCTTCCCCTTCACTGTGCCTATCCACTAAGCCAGCGTGGACAGGGTTAACATCAGGAAAACACAAACACCACTTAAAAGTTTGTCAGCACCTCCTCCTGCATCTCTGCTATCTGTGTCCTCTGTTTGCTGTGCAGCTGACATCAATTTACCCCAGACTCTCCTGGAGATGATACCACCAGAGTTGCAGCAAAGACGATAGCCAAAGATTGTCTGCCGTTTGCTGATGTTACAGCTGTTCTGTACAATCCGAAACACATAAACCTTCTTATCCCCCTCTGCCTTATGTTTCCATTTACCCTTCCTCATACAGTATATTATAAGTTCATTTCGGCAGGGCCTTCCTTACCTACTGTTACAATGTATGTCAAGGTATATTTCACCATGAGTTGTGACAAAATATCGACTTTACTCCAACATTTTGCCTTTGATACACAGAGCCTTTGGGGGTAACCCAGCACTAGAAAAAAAAAGCGATTGACCCTCTCAGTTTACCTTTGTTCCTATTCTACAATGAAGCCTCAGGTCCTTTGGAAACCAGTTCAAATCCTGGTTTCAGCTGGTGGTGACCTTAGGACCATCTTCTTATCTACTAAGGCACCAACAATTAGTTTGTAATCTCTGCTGGCTAGGGACTTGTGCAGGGTAAATCCCACAGAGCTGTGTGCACATTTGCAACAATACTCTAAGATAGAACACTAATGGGGAGATAAATGTAACCCCAGGGTTGATAGAGGGCTCTGCAACATTTTGATGGAGATTCACTTAGCTCCGATCTGGGTTATTGCACAACGATCCAATGTTAACTGCCATTGTGGTGTGATAACCTATGTCAGATATTAGTAAATCCCGGCGATACAATCTAGCTGGTAACCATTTGAATTCAGGGCTGAAACCAATCTTCGTCTCAATGCAGTATATAGGCAGGAGTTGGGGATCTGTAAAGATTTGTACAGAAACACACGTAGGTTAAGGATCAGTGGGCAGCATATAAAGCTTGTGAAAAACATAATTTTCTTAGATCCCACATTACAATTTTTACAGCAGCTCCCTACTCTCCAGTATTTGGCTGACAATATATTGTCCTGTGTGAGAAATGTGGTTGCTATTTTTCTTCCCAGCAGGTAGGAGATTATGCAGACTGGGTGGGCGACGTGGTTCCTATCTGCTGTTCATTTCTATGGCAATTATGTATTAACTTATTGCTAATAAGTATCTCTGCTTCAAATCTTTCAACCCTGACCTTGGAGCTTTCGGGCAAGCCCCAATCCACCATTACCTCCCCAAACATAAACCCCAAAGAACCCCAGGTAGCCAATATTGGAGGTAAAGTTTGGGCAGCAGCTTTATTGACCACAAATATTCAGCCCTAGGGCACCTTACCATGGACAGTCTCGGACGCAAGCTGTCACCCAGCACATGGGCCCCTAAAGCACCCAAAGACCACCAAGCGTAAGACACAACTACCTAGCGCCCAGAAGATATGGCTTCTCTTCCGACTTTAGATCCAGTCCCGGGTCAAACATTGATCAGAAAATCATCACCCAAACATTCCCCAGAGCTGCGCCCATATATACTGTAGAACTGGGACCAATATACCAAATGACTGACATTTTCTTATTTTATTTATTAACCCTTTGAGTTGAGGGGCCACGGCTCCTCTGAAACTTGTGATCATGGGACCGCGCTGTCCATGATGATGGAAAAGAAGAGGAGTCCTCCATACCTCTTCCGGTAAGATCACGCTCTGCACTCCACAAAAACGGGATCTCCCCATCAAACACGAGCAGTAAGATTATGAGCTAGCCACTACGTCATGGTGCCCTGGATGCCAGACCTCATGACATATAAGCTACATCAGACGGCACCGAAGGGTTAATAATATATACATTTTTAACACAAACTCAAACATGAAGTAATAACAGTCAAAACAATACTTACAATGTAAAAATTAGGGTAGAGAGGGTGGGCTGCTTTCTCCTGGGTGTGGGGAAATTTCCGAAAAAAGTTGTGAATGTAATTTTTTGTCGGGTGGGGGGGATCTGAATTTGTATATATTCACACACATTTTTGCATTTTCAAATATGAAAAAAAAATGTTTAACTACAGTAACTCTTTTACAAATATTTATAAATGTGAAAACTATTTCCGCAGAAATTTTGAATAACAGTGAAAAATGGGCTTACCTGGACTAAAAACACACCTTCTAAATAAAGCATTTCAGCAGCCTGCAGTTATGACATGACCACTTCTCATAACTCCCACAGAGGCACTTACCCACCATTAAGGCCAGGGACTGCCATCCACTACCTGTATACCAGGTACAAAAATAAGTTATGGTAAGTACAACAGTAACAAACACCCTTCCAGCATAACATTTAGATTGTAAGCTCCGAGGGGCAGGAATTCGTATTCCGATCATGTGCTTGTATGTCTCATACGCCCCTGTATTATAATGCCATGTCTGTTTTGCATTGTGCTCTGTGCACTGTTGGATCCATGTGAATAAAAATATACACTCGGCGGCGTGAATCGCAGTGGTCATATGAGTGAGTAGCTCCGCTCAGGACGAACGCGATATATAGCCGAAAAAACTGTGTGCCGAGCACGCGCATGTTAAGTGAAACTTCTTTGTGTCTTGTCAGTGAAATTGGATTTTGATTTTTATGATTGTGCTTGAATGAAAGAATTTGGAGAGGATAAAGTGTTTGTGTGTGTGTGTCTCTCTGTTATTCATGCTTTGGCAATACTGAAATGTTCTTTCGTCATGCCAAGAAAGAGAGAGGTGTATGTGTGTGTGTCCACTGATCCCAGTACCTCCTCGGGTGTGTGCTCTTCCCCCCTACCTGGCTCTTCATTTTTTCTGAGCATGCATGAGCTCATGAGAGTGTGCTTCTGCGCATGTGCAGGTGGCGCTGGCTGCTTCTGCGTATGTGCAGGTAGCGTCGACCGCTTCTGTGCATGCGCACGGTTACTGCTCCTGTGGATGCACCTGGCAACGGCCGTTCCTGTGCATGTGCGTGGCGATGGAGCCGCTTCTGCCCATGTGCATAATTGTATTGTATTGTATGTCTTTATTTATATAGTGCCATTAATGTACATAGCGCTTCACAGTAGTAATACATGTGGTAATCGAATAAATAACAGATAATATAAATAACAGATCATGGGAATAAGTGCTTTAGACAAACATAACATTAAGGAAGAGGAGTCCCTGCCCCGAGGAGCTTACAGTCTAATTGGTAGGTAGGGAGAACGTACAGAGACAGGAGGGGGGAGTTCTGGTAAGTGCGTCTGCAGGGGGCCAAGCTTTATGTATCATGTGTTCAGAATGTTCACAGTGCTATTCGTATGCTTCTTTAAGCAAGTGTGTCTTAAGGTGGGTCTTAAAGGTGGATAGAGAGGGTGCTAGTCGGGTATTGAGGGGAAGGGCATTCCAGAGGTGCGGGGCAGTCAGTGAAAAAGGTTTAAGGCGGGAGAGGGCTTTAGATAAAAAGGGGGTAGAAAGAAGACATCCTTGAGCAGACGCTCAATGAGACGCTTCTGCACATGCGTTGATAACACCCTGTAATTACAGCACTTCCGCTACACAGCGACAGGCGCTTCTGCACATGCGCAATCAGTACTGCTGTATGACGTCACTTCCGTTACACATTTTCGTTCCCAATGAAGGAAATTTTGTCCTATGAAATTTCAATAGGTGCTACAGTAGCAAAGAAGTTTCACTTCAAAAAACCCTGTCATGGCACCTATAAGAAAAACACCTTAACAAAAGTCACTGGAACCTGCAAGGTTCGCCCACATGTCCCCAAAAAGCAAAAATCAGCCAGTGATGAGCAACGCCACAGACTGCTTTAGGAAACGGGCCCAGGACTTGGGAGGGGAAAATGGCGGCTCCTCGCAAGAACTGGAGATGGACCAGGCCTAAGTTCCGGAGAAGGTACAAACAATGAGGGCTTCAGAAATGCATGAAAAGTACCAACATATCAAAAACACCTTCCAGACAGCTGAAAGAAGCACTGAAGGCAGCTAACAGAGCAATAAATTCCCTGGGGGAATGCACAGATGCCCCAGAGACTAAAACAGACTCCATAGTAGAAGCACAGAATGCCCTGCAGCATGAACTACAGGAAGCAAAAGAGCTCATCACAGAATTAATAGAAAAAGAAGAAGACAGGCAATAGATCCAGGAAGAACAATGTAAGGATAAGGGAATCCCAGAGGGGGTAGATCTGGAGGCCTATCTGCACAGGCTGTTCCTCTTCCTGATATCAAACAGACCAAGAAATGTTCCACCTGGACAGAGCATATAGGGCCCAGCACCCAAGAGCAGGTGAGAGTCCACACGATGTGACCCTGAAATGTCATTACTTTAAAGTAAAGGAGGACCTGCTGAGGACTGCAAGGAGGGTGAAAACAGTAGCTTTCGAAGAGGTAACCCATGATATTCCCAGACCTCTCACCAACGACACTGGCACGCAGGCGAAAAATGAAGTTAGTCACGGAGAAGCTGAGGAAAGGGAATATAAAATACAAGTGGGGATTTACCTTCAGCCTGGCTGTGCAGCTCAATAGTCAGCAAATCCAGGCCAGATCATCGGCGGAGGGAGAGAGGCTTCTGGAGAAGCTGGACCTGCTGAGCCGCCCCACGGGGGCTCCCCCGCCCCCCACCCTTCCTAGAGAGCAACGCACTCACGCACTGCAGAGATCCTGGAACCAGTGACGAGGGACTGAGAAATACTGCAGGACATGTTTCACCAGAGGTGACAAAGGTATCTCCCAAGCAAGAGACACTTAGATTAGAAACTTTACAAGAGGAGGGGGGGGGGAGTTGTGGCAGAACACCCTGACTCAGGGTACCAGATAGAAGAAAACTACAAATTTGGACAGAAAGACCTGGCAGTTCATTGGAAGACAATCCCGAACAAAGGTGTGTGACGGTAGGGGTAACTATGGCTGCTGTTAATAAAGGTTATGTCTGCCATTAACTCTACCTGTTAATAATACATTGGTATTGTATGATATGTTCTGTATATCTGTATTATGTCTTTGCCTGGCTCCAGCACCTCAGAAACCAGGGGTTAGTTGTATTGCAGGAGAATTGTTGCAAATCGGTCTGTGACCTTTCCCTGTACTCAGTTTATGTTGCAGTTCTACCCACCAATCAGGGCCTGGGCATGTAGGCAGCACCTGGCTCTGAATGTTTCCAAGTTATGTTTTTAAGTGTATAAAAAGGTGGGGAGGGACCCATTGTTAGCTCAAGTTCAAGTTCTGGCGATTATTGCCGGCTGCATATTCAGAGCTCCAGTGCTGGTCTCAGGCCTGACAAGTAGGCCCTGTAGGCACGGTGCAGGAAGCAGCACAGGGAAAACCTGTGCAAGAAGGTCCCTGAAACTAGGCCTGCAGGGTATCCCCAGCTTCCCCAGTTAAGTATGTGTATTTGTACTGTTGTGGATATATTTTTCAATAAATTAATTTGATAAACTCTCGTGTTTCTGTCTGGCGATAGTGATCCCTAGTATTAGTCCTGGTCTCCCATGACAGGGTGTTTCAACAAAAGTTGCTAATTAGATTACCGCAGGTTCAAGGTTCTTTTGATATTTAAGAAAAAAAAAAAAAAGGTTGTTGGAGTAAATGTATAATATGTATGATGTTTAAGTCTATAGGTGCAAGTGTATAGGTTAAATGTGTTACAGTATGCGTTAAAAGATAAAGGTTAGAGGGGCTTGGCCAGGCAGTTGAGCTTAACAGATGCAATTCAGCTTGGCTCCATAGGGTTTCAGTAAAAATACCCTCTGAAAAGGAGCAAATCGCACAAAAAACGCAATATACAGTGTGACACCAGGAGCCTGTGGACCTGACTGGGAACAGCTGGGGAAGGCTAATGGCCTCCACTTGGTCTGTGCTCGGCAAGTGTCCTAAAATGGCCGCCAGACCTGCATAGAGGTAATAAATCAAGCGCAGGGAGAACGACATCGTGACCGCAGTGTCGCAGCTGTAGGGAGGTCAGCACCCACTGAGGACCTGAGCGCCCATCTGGTCAAAATCAGTCGGGTCCCGCAAATAGCCAATCGTCCGGGGATCGTGGGCCCTGCTCAACTCAGCACAAAATGGCTGCTGGAGCGGAGCAACGGAGCTAAGTAGATCACACAGAGCCTAGGAAGAGGAGCTGAACCATAGTGGAGAGAGAGTTTGTGGGGATACTACCACATTGGTTGAATTTGAAGAGATTAAAATTCAAATCTTTCAGGATCTATCTCCTGTTACATTAAGCAGAAGGAGAAGGTTGCAACCTGTAACAAAAATCCTATGTGATAAAGGTGTTCGGTACTGGTGGATTTTCCCATTTGGATGATTGGTCAAAAAAAAGTGGCAAAGCTTTCTCCATGAAGGATTTGGACGAGGGAGACACCTTCCTAGAGAAATTGGGCCTAAAAATGGATCTCACTCACCGTGCCTCTGAAGGGGATTCTGCTCCTCACACGGCTTGGAAAGAAATGAAGATCTCTGCAGTGGGAGGAAAGACAGGGAAGCCAACTGAAAACAATTGAAACCAATTAAGCACTTATAGGGATATCGTCACATTTTGGCTAACTCCACAGTTAAAAAAAAAAAGTTTTACATGTTCCAGCCCACGAGGACTCAGCTGTCAAAAGCAAGACAAGTGCGGATCCTCTTCACAGTGCGGCCGGCGGGCTGAAGCTGAGAGAAAGTGCGGACAGTGGTGCAGCCTGGGAGAGGATGCAGCAAGCAGCAGAACACCCAGCTGCAGAAGCAGCGGAGAAGATCGGAGTAACACCGTAGAATCGGAGGGAGGGAAGCGGGTGCAGATGTAAGACGTGTAGAGGGGGTGCTGGGCCGTGGAGTCTGCAGGGAATTGAGGTGGCTGCCACAGGAGAAATTGGAAGCTGGAGAGGGGTGCCACGGAGCAGACGACCTAAGTGGTAAGAGCTGAGCGCTGCAAGAGGTGGTGAGTACACAGTCACACAGGGGTGGACACTGAGTGGCATAGGCAGACATTGGACGTTGCGGGACCCGAGCGGGCTGAGAGACTCAACCAAACATAGAACTCTGCCGCATATAGAAGGCTTACCCCTGAATGGGTCCCACTAGAGGTGCATTAACCCCACTTTGCCGGCTTGACGCTAATATCCTAAAGACATATGAACAAGGGGCACACCAGGTAGTGGGGATCACACCTGAGGGCCAGGAATAGGGGTGAGTCCTCTTCCTGTGCCAAACAGACTTGTTGAGACTATTCAAAACATATATACAAAGGATTGCAATAATATGTTTTAAGCTTGTGTTGGGTGGCGCATGTCACAAATTACCATATTTCTTGATGCTTTTCTTCTCGCTCTCTCTGTTTTCTGGGCGACATTTAGTGTGATACCTCTGAAACTATTCCAAATAAGTGAGGGGAATAGATTAAATAACTGGCAGACCTGAGAGAGTCAGTGGACTCAGGATGGAGGTTACCAGGATTAATGAAGTGGGCTGCTGGATACCTAGTGGTTACAACGGGGAGATAGGGACAAGGGTTAGTGAACCACACCGTAAAATAAGAGCCACAAGTCCTGTCCATGGTTCAGTCTAGCCATGAGTCACACTGCTACACTGCTAAATATAAAGATAAAAAGATGTGAAGAGTAGTAAAGGCTCCATCTGGGACTAACATCAAGGAGAAAACACATAGTGGTTAGTTATCAGATCTGAAGTCAGATCAAAGGTCTTCCCAGCAATAATGTCACATCTCCCAAAAAGTTTTTTGTCCAGATATACTAGATGTATGGTATTGGTTACTGTAATTATTATATGAATTGTTTGTCGTTGTTGTTATAAGCTATTAGAAATGTGCCGGAGGTGAAGAAGGGCTGCCCTGGTTGTTCACATGCGCCACGTTCCAGGTGACATGGTACCTAACTATGTTGCCAACAAAGACCCTTGGGTTGGCGGGAGCTGGGATTTCCCAGAGTCCCAAGCCTACTTTTTGGGTGACCCAGCCAAGAGGTCACCCCCAAGGGCAACCAAATCAGGGTCACTTGACCAGACCTTATTCGTTGAGTTTTTTTCTTTTTGTTTACCACTCCCCCGCCCCCCTGTCCTCAAGTTTTGTACTCCCCTCCCTTGTCTTCCCGGCAGAATACTGACAGTTCTGTGAAGGTCGCCTCATAACCCTGCTGATGGGGAGTTCCCTGTGCGTTCTTAGCCTTAGGTCAAAGAGCAGAAGAGTTGGGTCATTACTCTTTAAATGGCGGTAAATATAATTTCTCATAACGTAAAGGGCCTGAACTGACCCGAAAAAGACAAATTGCAATGACAGATTATGAGGAAAAATGCAGATATCATCCTACTCCAAGAAACACACTTTATTAAAACAAGCTTCCTCAAATACTTTGTTAAGCAGTTCAGGCAAACATATCTATCGTCCGCCAACTGCAAAAAGAGAGAAGTGGCGATGCTGTTTCACAATGTATGCCCATTTGTTGTCGAACAGGTGAGGAGGGATAGAGAGGGTAGGTTTTTGATTTTGGTGGGCACAATTCAAGGACAGCACTTGACGAAACCCAATTTATATGCCCCCTGTGAACAGGACCCCAGTTTCTTTATGAATACTCGAAAACAAAGACACCCTCAGGGCAGCACTCGTTGTATATGAAAATGTAGTGATGATAGACTTAAAATTTAAATGCTTTAATTATGTTAGTTAAAATAAGTGTCAAAATCGTTGAAATAAATGAACAACTGACAGTGGTACAACAAAACACAAAACAGACAAAAATACACAATACTTAAACTGACATCTAGGGGGAAAGGTAGAGACCACCTTTGAAAAAGCGCCCCAGCGAAACGTGCGTCAGGTGGGAGGCGGCTACAGGACTGACGTCATCACGTATTGACGTGTACTTGCCGGGCAGAGGGTGAGAGGCACTGCTAAGTGCCGATATATGCATACAATGTATGCAGGAAGGGATACAATGTTTATACGCAATAGACACTCTGTATTTTATGTGGTGTCGCTGCCTGTTGAATTTTGAGCTGGCAACTCACATCAGCGTTACTACATTGCGCAAGCTCTGACGAGGGCTTGGTATATACTTTTGATAGGGGCACGGTGTGTTTACTATTACCCTACCCTGAATATTCAAATGTAACTGCTGCATATTACTATTACTGCAATACATGTACCCCTTCCTTCCCTCTGCTAACTATACTGTATGTGGCTGCTCACTTTGGTTCTGCTACCTGCTACCGGATTTGCTATAGTGGCACATTTGAACTAGGGGGCCATAACTTGATACGGACGCGATCCGTGCCCCAGAGCTGGATATTACACTTTGTAAGCTCTTGTGCACTTAGCTATCGACAGTCATTATAACTATTCAACTATCTTTGTTTTCTGCGTGTTAAGAGGCTTCAATAAGCGTGATAATGGCACATTTGAACTAGGGGGCTATAACTGGATACGGACTAGAACCGTGCCCCAGAGCTAAGTATCACACTTTGTGAGCTCTTGTGCGCACTGTTTATTAACACTTAGATCACCTACTCTACCAATTTACAGTTAAAGCTGTTTAATCCCGTAATTAGGGATCCTCCACGACCAGATTCAACTATCTTTGTTTTCTGCGTGTCAAGAGGCTTCAATAAGCGTGATAATGGCACATTTGAACTAGGGGGCTATAACTGGATACGGACTAGAACCGTGCCCCAGAGCTAAGTATCACACTTTGTGAGCTCTTGTGCGCACTGTTTATTAACACTTAGATCACCTACTCTACCAACTTACAGTTAAAGCTGTTTAATCCCATAATTAGGGATCCTCCACGACCAGAGCTATTTCAACATTTTAGTTTATTGTGGTGCACTATACCATCACTAGTGAGCTTTTACTCTATTACTGCATATTTTGCATTACATTTTTTGGCGTATACCTTTGCATGTCAGTCCACCGTCACCTGTATCTATTTTACAGGCTTTTTAACCTTGTTATTGCTGAACCAGGGGGCAAACTATTCAGTTAATGATTGTTCATCACTGCTAATTAGCAGATAGGTAGGATCTCTACCTTTCCCCCTAGATGTCAGTTTAAGTATTGTGTATTTTTGTCTGTTTTGTGTGTTGTTTTACCACTGTCAGTTGTTCATTTATTTCAACGATTTTGACACTTATTTTAACTAACATAATTAAAGCATTTAAATTTTAAGTCTATCATCACTACATTTTCATATACAACGAGTGCTGCCCTGAGGGTGTCTTTGTTTTCGAGTATTCATCCTGTTCTCTCCCCTTATTGCACCGTTGTTTATCTCACTTAATTATAGGCTGATGCGAGGGTTTTCATCCCCTTCCCTTCCCCCATTGTTGTACCCCAGTTTCTTTACACAGTTCTTTACTGTTCTGAACGGTATGACAAAAGGTTATGTTATATTAGCAGGTGATACTAATATGGCCTTAGACCCAAAATTAGATAGATCAGGCCAAGGCAGGGACAAAACAAGAGATTCCAGCTACCCTAAGAGAACCACCTTGTAGACATTTGGCGAGAACTCCATCCCAACGAAATGACACATTCTTTTCCCATCCACACTCCAGCTATAGCAGAATTTACTACTTCCTTATATCAAGCAGACTGAAAGATCCAAAGATTTCCCATGCTGTGATCCATGATATTTCATGGTCAGATCATGCACCAATAGAGCTAAGGTGCTCTCAGTTAACATAGACAGACCCGGAGGAAATTGGAAACAAAATGAATAATTAAAATCCCTGGAGTTTTCCAGACAGTCGGTAATAAGATTGGGCAGTTTTTTAGGCTAAATGAGGGCAGTGTTAAATCCCAAACAACACTTTGGGAAGCACACAAAGCAACCCTCTGGGGCGCCCTAATTAGCATAGCTACAGGGAGAAAAAGGGAGAGAAATAAAAAAGTAGTCCTGCTCCAATCCAAATTAGAAGAGCTGGCCGACCGGCACAAGAGGAACAGCAGAGCAGAAACATTGAAGGAATTGAAAGATACTAGAATTGAGTTAAATATGCTCCTGACCTCCCAGGCTGAGATTTCTTTGAGTTGGTCAAAGAGGAAATTTTATGAAAAAGCAAGCAAGCCAGATACCTTGCTAGCGAACAAAATAATACACAGCCAAATTATAACATTTGGGCTATCAGACTGAAATCAGGAGTAATGACATCAAATCCTAAACTAATCGTAGAAGAATTTTTAAAAAATCTATGAAAATCTATACTGTACAATGGTGAGAAAGTCACCCATAACAATAATCCCAAACAGGCCCTACAAGATTTCCTAGCAGACTCAAAGATCCCAAGATTGAGTAGGGAGGAGAGAAAGAGGCTGATAGAGGATTTCACATTGGAGGAACTGCTCCAGGTCATCAAACAATTGAAACCGTTGAAGGCCCAGACGGGTTATCTAATTTATACTATAAAAAAATTAGTTCAAACCTAGCCCCCCACCTACTCCGGTTGTTCAATGCAGTGCTAGCAGATGCCTCATTCCCAGTCCAGATGCTCCAAGTGTCTATTTCTCTAATTTACAAACCAGAGAAAGACCCATTGGACTGTAAAAGCTACAGACCTATATCCGTAATAAATTTGGGTGTTAAAATTTATGCTAAACTATTTGCCGACTGATTAAGTCATGTCCTGCATAGACTCATACACCCAGATCAAGTCGGTTTTATCAGAGATAGACAAGCGGCAGATAATACCAGACAAATTATAGATCTGATAGAAATAGCCAATTCCAAAAAGATACAAGTTATAGTGTTGAGTCTGGACGCAGAAAAAGTCTTTGACAGGATAGACTGGCCCTACTTAAATGCTACGCTGGGGGCATTCGGTTTTGGTTAGAATCTTACAAGTAATCCTAGCACTGTATTCCAGCCCGACAGCGAGGGTATTACATGAATGATTCCCATCGGAATAATTTGAAATGAAAAGCATAACGAGACATGGATGCCCACTCTCACCCCTGCTATTTGCCCTAAGCATGGAGCCACTGGCAGCACACATTCGGAATAACCCATATATATTGTGTATACAAATTAACCAACAGATACATAAAGTAACGTTGTACACAGATGATGTCTTCTTAACGATATCTAGACCTCTTACCTCCCTTCATAATCTATTTGACCTCCCTCCATAATCTATAGAATTTCAGGCTTCAAAATTAACCAAATGAAATCGGAAGCTCTAAATATAAATCTCCCAAAAAAGGTTTTAACTCCCAATTAACTTTAATTTTAAATGGCAACAAACTGCTATCAAATATTTAAGAATATTTATCACCAGCAAGTATAATTCCCTCTATAAGGATAATTTCCCCAAACTCCTCCAAACTTTACGAGAAGACATCAGAGTATGGTCAACATACAATATTTCGTGGATTGGCAAGATTCACTATATTAAGATGAATCTGCTCCCACGCATTCTTTATCTTTTCCAGACCATACCAGTGCCGCTGAAACTGAAGGACATACTCTCACTTCAGTCTCTGATCTCTAAATTTATCTGGGGGCATAAAAGGCCGAGAGTAAAAAAGGAAAATTCTAAAGAGAACCACACTAACAGGCGGGCTGGCGGTACCTTGCTTGTTATCCTACTACAAAGCGGCACAATTATGTCACATTTCCCAATGGCAGATAGAACCCAGCTGAAACATGGGTGAGTGAAATTAGAAAAAGAAGTCTGCTCTTCTTTAGAGTTGTCAAACCTGATTTGGTCCCCTAAATCGTTTTTTAGAACCATCAAAGAACCGCTGTCCTCAATGACTAACTCCTGGTCAATCTGGGAAGCCGCCAAATTTAAATGCTCCCTGACAACCAGAAGATCATTAATTGCCCCTCTGTGGGGTAATCTGGCTTTTGCTCCAGGCCTGAATAGTACAGATTTTGTAATTTGGAAGCCGAAGGGATTTACAAGATTTAGAGATCTGGAGGGGAATGGAATTATCAAAACATTCGAACAAATATCAGAAAAAAATATCCGCCATTCAGAATTCTTTAGATACCTCCAGATCAGAGCATTTTATAACAAACATGTTTCCCCCCCCCATTGAAAAAATTCGAAAAGCTCTGTTTATTAGAAACAAATACGTGTGGACTCACATCGCAAATGTATAGGGAAGTAACCTGTACAGGCTCCGACTATGCCCAAAAGCTAAGCTACATGTCACTGTGGGAATCAGACCTGGGAGAGGTACTGGAGGGTAAAGAGTGGGACGAGATATTTGTATTGGCAGCCAAAAGCTCAACATGCACCACGTTAAGGGAGAATGCATATAAAGTATTAATGCGTTGGTATCTCATTCCACTAAAATTATCCGGATTCATCCCAGTATACTGTACTCCCCATTGTGCCCGAGACAATGTGGAGAATCAGCTGATCTGGTACATATGCTGTGGTTTTGTCCTCGGATTACTCCCTTATGGGAGGAGATTAAGGATTGGCTTCAGAGGATTTTGGACCTCACAATTCCAATGGACCCCTGGTTGTTCCTAGTAAATAGACCAACACCAGGCCTGGCCAGGGTCGAAAGTAAATTAGTTGCTCATTTTGTAACAGTAACGAGGTGCAAGATCGCAACATTGTGGAAACAAAATGAAATTCCAACAATTCCTAAAATTTGGAACAGAATTTGGTAATGTCTGCCAGATGGAGAAGTTGACAAGTTTAGTTAACGACTCTGGCGTCAAATTTCTAAAAGTCTGGCTACCATGGCTGGCTCAGACAGACATCCCAGGAGTGAATGGTACCACAATTCTGCTTTGATAGTCATAGGTGCGTTCTCTGTTGACGGCGGGAAAAATACCATAGCACAGGATGAACGGGGCTGAGCTGTTACATTGGGATGGACCAGACCGCACAGGGAGCTAAGACGTAGATGAGGATCAATTTACAGGGTTTTGCTAAGCAATGGAAAGTGCTACTCCCTTAAAGTGCTGTTCTTCCAAACGGAAGGGGGAGGGGACTTTAACCTGGTTATGAACAAACATCTTGATCTAGACACCAGGAGGTAACAGGTTACAATCAAACATTAACATAGCACCCAAACCTTTCAACACTTTGATACAACAACATGTTTTGGTAGATGCCTGGGGAGCTATAAATCCTAGGAAACTAGACTACACATTCTATTCGAACCCCGACTAAACTTACTCTAAAATAGATCACATATGGGTAGATACGGGTTCCTTTCTGCTAATACAGGAAGCCTTGATCCACCCAATCACATGGTCGGACCACGCAAATATTGAAATAATCCCGAAATACTGGTTCGCCTAACCACAGCCATTCTCATGGAAAATTAATAACTCCATGTTTAACGTACCAGAAGCGGTAGAAACCATATCTTAGGAGCTCGATTTGTACTTTTCCAGAAATCAGACCCCAGATATCTCATAGATGACGCTCTGGGTGGCACATAATACAGTTATCTGAGGAGCTCTGATAAAAATAGTGTCTAGGAGAAAGAGAGAGAAACAGGCAAAAACTTCAGCACTTACAAATAAATTGAAGGACCTAGAGACGCAGAACAAAAGAACCCCCTCTCCATACCGACAGGCAACCATTAATACTACAAGGAGGAAGTTAAATCTCTGTCTACAGATGAAGCGGAAAAAGGCCCAAGATGGACTGGCCAAATTTTTTACAAAAAGTTGAATAAGCCCTACCAGCCAGTAAATTTAGGGCCATACTGAGCCAAAAACACATACACGCCCTACGACTTACAGTAAATCAGGGGCAGTCTCTTAAAACTCAGAAATAATTCTCTATTATGAGGAGAAAGCGAGACACACACCCAAGCCTTTTAGTCTCATGCGACCTCCAGCAGCCCAGAGAAAATGGGCAATTTAACAAGCAGAGTACTCTGCAGGAGGACGTGGAGGCTATTAGGTCAATAAACCGCTCTAAGGCCGGATGGATACACAAGCCTGTACTACAAAAAGTTTACATACACATTGATACCGTACTTGGTCAAAATGCTCAATAACCTCTTAGAGACTAAAGATATCCCTGCTGAAATGCTTTAAACTTCCATAATCCTTTAACACAAAACAGCAAAAGACCCATCAGATTGTAAAAAGTATCGTCCACTCATTACTAAACCAAGGTATCAAGATCCTAGCAAAGGTGTTGGTAAGATTGAACAATGTGCTACTGTACCTAGCCTTGTTCACCCATACCAAGTGGGGTTTATGCCTAATAGACAGGCCCTAGATAACATCCGTAGAGTAGTATACTTGATACAGGTCGCCAATAACACCAAGACCCCATCGATGCTCCTTTCATTAAATGTAGAGAAGGCCTTCATCACAGTAGTCTGACCATATCTGTTCAGGGCCCTTAGAGCCTTCGGGATTTCAAGAAACTTCCTGAGCTGGACAAAATTATTATACAGCTCATCAACAGTCTTCATAAGAAGCTCAGGGAGGTGTTCGACAACCCTAGAGATTAAAAATGGTGCAAGATAGGGGTGCCCTCTCACCCCACTGTTTGCCCTATCACTAGAACCCCTAGCCAGCAGAATCCAGGGGGACAAAAATATTTTGGGGATAAAGCTACAGTAGGTACCGATGAATATAAAATCAGCTTGTTTGCAGACGAGGTGATACTGTAGATACACTCTAACCAAACTACTGACCACGCTACCCAACCTGTACAATACCCCAGATAAATTCAAGTCCATTTCAGGCTTCAAAGTTAACAGTAGTAAATCGCAAGCCCTAAATATCAATCTCCCCCCAGAAGTGGTCAATCTCACGGGCATCAATTTCAATTGCAAGTGGCAGAAAGAAACAATTTCCTACCTGGGTGTAAAAATATCTTGAAACTATAACAACAGGCTAACTATCCAGACACATTATTGAAAAAATACTTAGAAACCTTGTCAAAATACTTCATTTCATGGATAAGAAAACTTTTCTCAATTAAAATGACCCTTCTCCCAGAACTCCTCTACCGATTTAGAGCCATCCCAATTAAGGCTAAACATCAAGATATAGAGGATCTACAAAAACAAAGTATAAAATTCATTTGGAGTAACCGCAAACCAAGAATGAGGAGAGGTGTTCTTCAAGCTACTATAAAGCCAGTGGGGATTGGCAGTGCCCAGCTTTCGGGATATTCTTTCGAGCAACACAAATTGCTCAGATGGTCCTCTGGCACACCCCACCCAATTCGGTTCGCTGGGTGGATATCCAGAACTATTATACCTTCCCAACATCACTAGGAGATATATTGTGAATACCGAGGAACCATTGAACCAGAGGAGGAGATATACCCCCCACCACACACCATTCTCTCAGAATATGGGATGCCAAAATGGTAAAGTAAAGGTTAATAGAACCAAACAGCACCATGACTCCCTTATTTGGTAACCCCATGTTTTTGCAGGGTATGGGGAGGGAAATCTTTAAGTGGTGGATAGATAATGGAATCACCAGAATTAGAGATATGATTGGGGAAGGACTGGTTAAAACATTTAATTATTTAAGAGTCACAAAATATCCCAAATGCAGAACTTTTCCGATTATGCAATGAAAAAATTACAGCAATCCTTAATGACCCTAGAGAGGTTCATGGCAGTGTGGACACCATGGTCGTATGTGATGAGAGCAATAGGGATAGACACAAGACTCTGTACTATATAGGAAATATAAAAATAAAGCGTTGTACAGCTGCAATAATGTGTTGAAAGTAAAGCTACCTGTGCCTCCCCCTGTCTCCCCATACCATCCCTTTTTTTTCCTGTATCCACCTAACCCCCTATCCCACCCCTTCATACTTTTTGTATCACAAAAATGTGAACAAAATATAAAGTAATGTTTTAAAAAAAAAAAAACACACACACGTGTATATATATATATATATATATATATAAAATATATATATATATATATTATATAGAGGGGTCTACGGTTCTCATCTTTCAACACCTTTGCTGCCAGAGGGGTTACAAGTAGAGGGGTATCTTCCCACTGTATTTTCTTCTCCCAGTTTCATCGCCTACGATGCCTGCAGAATTAGACCATAACCAGCCCCTGCTAGAGGCAGCCGACAGGGAATCTGACCTAAGAGAGAGAGGTTAAGTGCTTTCTAAATTATTCATTACCATGGCGACCAGCGCCATCGCTTTTCTCACGGAGAAGGGCCCGCGCTGCCCTCCCTCGGCCTTTTCAAGTTACGCCGACATTTGAACTCTGAAAGGGAATACACAGAATAGGCTCCGGTCTTTTGATTGTGTTTTTTCTTCTTCTTTGTATTAGAAAACTGGAGGAAATAAACCAGTGTGATCTGTTTAGCAATGAGAGAAGTGGCAGAGGGTTGATACTGTCAGGGGTAATGTTACTTGGGTACGGAGAACCGCTACTTTTTTATTTACAGGCCCAGAGTACAGATAATTATTATTTATAGGCCCCAAATTCTGCCATTTTTTAGATTTATTTTTACAAACCTAGAGTACCAGAGTTTTTTAATTTATACTCACAGAGTACCACGGCTTTTTCTATACAAACTCACAGTACCACTGCTTTTTCTATTTACACATACCCACAATACAAATACTTCCCACGCCCCCACACAAACTCCCAGCTGCTCTTTCTTTATAAAGAAAATAATATTTCTTTTAGAAAGATTATTTATTTTTCTGTTTTTTTTTTGTTATGCTAAAAATAAAGTGCGGAGATGTTTGCTAACACACACAGTACCACTGCTTTTATTACAGTGCTTCCACTAGTGGATACCATGTTATTTATACGGCACTAGATATAGACGGCGTGGTTATTGTAATCCAAGACTCCTCTAAGTAAACTGCATCGTTTCATGCGCTGTTTCACACGATCACACTATTACACTCGGCTAATTTCACCCTTTTTGCTTTAATCCACAGCTTCGCAACAAGGTCTCTTAACATTCAAAGTCAATGGGCATTGCATGTTCGATTCATTTCAATCACTTTCGCTATCGAAACTCGCAGCGCTGCTATATCTCCACTTTAAAAAAAAAAACCTCAAAAGAGCACATTTTGCACAGTGTCGGCCGTGTTGCTAGAACTTTTGGTGTCGAAAGTTCGATCTGAGTTTTCGGCACTCTGATTCATGAACACTTTGTGTAAGGGTTAATTAAATCAGGCCAGTTAACATAGCACGTGGGCAATAAAATTGCTTTAACCCCTTCAGTGCCCGCGGATCCTGCCACCTCCGGGTCACGTGATGGTTCTTCTGAGGGATCACTTCGTTGCTGACGGGTTCTGGCAGGTCGGACCGGAAGAGAAAGGTCCGTCCCTTCAGTGTAGTTCACAATCATCACGAACAACCCCAAAAAACAGAGCATACATCATAAACACTTTTTTATGACGTTCGCTGTACGTCAACAGGGACTGAAGGGGTTATTAGCCTTTATAATTAATATAGCCCCAATCACATCCTGCTCCAGGCTTTCTTCTAAAACCGCCCAGTACTTTGCTGCTCTGAAGCAATATTGATGCAAAAAGGATTTTCCTCTGGGCTTTTTAACCTTCACAATGTGTGAGCCAGCGGGCGTCAGGCACTTCCAGACATGGGATCTTTTCAGGGGCGATCACATGACCCTTGGCTGGTGCCTAGATGCTGAAACAGACATGGAGGGGGCTCAACCCGCTCACACCCTACAGCAGTGGATACGCAAACAGGGGGCATGACCCCCAGGTGGGCACGAGTTTTTTGGGGGGCGGTGCGGGCAGTTGCAGAGGTCCCGCGCTCTCCCCCTGGGCATTTAAATTAAAGGACCGCGCAAGGACTCTGCAACCTCTACGTACGAAGGTTCAGGCGGCTCCAGGACGCGTTACCATGGCAACGGGCGGCAAGGTTGCCATGGCAACGTGACGTCACACGACTGCGCCGCGTGAGGTAAGGAGAGGGCATCAAGGAGGAGAGCAGGCACGGGGGGGGCACAGCAAAAAAAGAGCAGGGGTGCACAAACTGGGGGACGATTGCAACACCATGGAAACGCGGTGTCAAATGATGCAGCGGGGTCAAGTGACGTGACGTCACCTGACCAGCGGCGTCATTTGACGCCCATCGCCATGGCAACACAGCGTCAAAAGAAAACCACGAGTTCACGCTGGATTAAAGGTAAGGGGTGGGCGCGACACTGGGGAACAGAAGGCAGAGGGATGCAGCGCCAAAAGTTTGCGCACCCTTGCCCTAGAGAATGAGCAAGTGACTATGACATATCTGGTACGTCATTAACGTACCCATGCCATACCATATATTTTACACTAGAAAAAAAGAAAGGGATGTGCGCTCCGCAAACGTCCACTAGTGTTGAAGGGTTACCCTTAGAAATATGGGATGCGTGTTCAATGCAACCTTTGTGCGGGGTAACAATTCCTATTGTTGACCCTATGTTTTAGTGCTCTGTCTTAATACAATAATGGCTATGTGACATGAACCATATATACCTTGCACAGATAATCTAATATAAGATTGATATATAGAAATAAATAATTTAAATTTAAAATGAATGTTAATAAATAAAACGGGTTGTTTTTATGCCCCAATGTGCCCAGTATCGTAGTACTTTCTCATGTACTGCTGTCAGATATCCAGAAGGAGAATTGGAGCACAGCTACAAAAAAATGCTAGAGAGTGTTTCCCAAAATGAGAGGTTTATTATGGTCAGAGCATGGTTGACAGAAAAAATAGAGCCCTCAGGCCCCCACCGACATGTTTCGAGCGTGCGCTCTTTATCAAGGTGTACAATGATCTAATATTCCCCCTTACCTAATATAGTCTCCTTTTCCCGCCAAACGTCCCGTTAACCCGTCGCTTAGCTGTATCACCTGCAATGCGCCCTGTTGCCAGAGTGCATCACGAGTACCACGCTTCACGGCGGGTGTCGCGGTGACGTCAGCGCGTCAAGAAACACAACAAACTTTATTGACAATATCAATTTAACAATCTAACATAACTTCAAACAACTTTATTAATCTATTGAAACATAATATATATTAACTAAAGATACAAACATATAATACGGATAAAATCAATTAAAAAAAACACAAGCAAGTTTAAAGAAAAATTACAAGCAAGCTTTAATGAAAAAACGCTGATCGTTACAAGTTTAAAAGAAATATTTATTTATATATTGGGTTGTGAAACATATGAATCCACATATCCCCACCCTATCCAAGATTTTATAACCAGCATGTACCTACAAATTAGTCAATATATTCACTTATTTAATCAAACCTAATGAATAACTAGCATACATGCTTGTATCAACAGATTTTTTTACAATTGTATGTAAGTTATATTCCTAAGGTATGGGTATGGGATTCATATGTTTCAGATCATAATCTTAACCATATACAGCTTTGAGGATGAGTATCTTATAGTGTAAGTGATATAACATAGTTTAGTTTTCCCAGTCTATCTATAGCACTTATAAGTGTGTAATTTATTTTATCATTATACAATCAAATATATGCATAGAAATTGATGGTAATGCAAATAGATTATAATATGTAAATAGAATATATATACATAAAGATATAAATTTATATATAATAAATGGATTCATAATACATATACATTTTTATATAGTGATAATTAATGAATTCATAATACAATTACAATTAATTAGGTATCAAATCATTTTAAGTATGGGTTTATTGATACCTGGTGGAAATAGGTGTTTATGCTATAGGTGGTCACCATTTATATGTGGGATACTCCAAGGACAAACACTATGTTATACATTATAATTGAAGTTGCTGAGTCTACGTTTTAAGAGCACCACACAGTCTGGTTTTCTACATGTACTGCTGTCCACTCCAAAATAAATACTCTGCTGTGTAAAGCTGCCCCAAAGTGAAGGATAACCAATCCTGGGATAGAGATAGCAACAAGACAAACAAAAACAGGGGCGCTTTTGTAGCAAATGATGTGTATTATTTATGACTGGATATAATATGACATATATAATATGTATAATAATATGGAAAACAAAAACCTTTGCCTGTGAGTAGTTCAAGCTTCTCTGCCCAGTTTAGGGGATGAAGTTAGCCACCCTATGCAGGACTGGCTGATGTCCACCTCTGGGTCCCCGGAGTTGAAGCCACCTCTGGAGTCGATGTTGTACCGCTGCACTTTCTCTCCTGCTGCAGCACTTGTCCTCTGGGTTGTTTTACTCAGGGGGTGTTGCGCTTCAGTCTGGAGGTCCGATCGTACTGCGGCTGGCGTCTTGGGTCTCTCCAGCTCGATCTCCAGTGTACCGGATGTGATGTTGTGTCTGTGTGTATCCGGTTTCCTCTGCCTGGGGTTTCCCCTATGTTGGGAGCTATTCAGTGCTCAAAGCTTTAAGAGCGGACTCAGCTCTAGTTCAGGCGTCCGTTTTTGCTTGCACACTTTACTGACCAACAGTCCACAACTGCAGACTTGAACAAGTCAGTTTGTTATATATGAAAAGATCCTACGCGTTTCGGCACGACTGCACTTTCTACAGGGATATAATGTGGCACTGTTGGATCCCTGTTTTATACACATCTGTGTGCTTCTGGCCTAATCTCTGATTGGTTAATGAGTTGATTAGATAATTACTCTCCGTGTGTCCGATTATCTGTTTGCATACTTACAATTAATTGCTCTCCACTAAGATGTGTATCTGCAGGGCCAACAGTGTTCCACAGGTGTAATATGGTTCATGTCATAACAATTGATTACTAATCTACATTTCAATTAAAAAGTACAATGATAAATAAATCCAATACATTGAAATCCCACATGGTTTGGGTTTTGGACAGATTCTATGTATTCATGTCCGCTTTCCATCCAATAAACATACATATTGTACAATGTTTCTACACTTAGAGGAAAACCCTGTTAAAATTTGTGATGTACAGGCAGTCCTCGGTTATCCAACAGAATCCGTTCTGGAAGGAGCGTTGGATTGTGAAACCGTTGTAAAGTGAGTCCCCTGTTAATCAGTGGCGGTGAGTGTTGGATAACGCATTCCGGCATCGGATAGCACATTCCTGGCGTCGAAGAACGGCCCTTAGGGTTGCATTGTAAAGCGTTGGATATGCCATTCATTGTAAAGTGAAACGTTGGATAGCGAGGACTACCTGTATACACTTATTTAAATATATACTAAAACATATCAAATCAAATGTATATAATTATGTTAATATGTAAAATATATAAAATGTGTAAAAAATTATTTAATAAAAAAAGTGTTAAATATAGTATTCTTATATACATTTGTGTCCAGTTTCAGTGTTTAAAAATGGAGAATTGGACATCTTTTTATTGCTAGAAGCTGGTGGGACTTGTAATCTACTGGAATGCCAGCAAGTCTAGTTCCTCATTGAGGCATTTTGGTTGCGTCGTTTGAAGTTGAAATATCTAGTATGATACACAGAATACACAGAATCTGTCCAAAACCCAAACCATGTGGGATTTCAATATATTGGAGATGCTGAAACATGGAACTCCTTTTGGATATACCTTTTAACACAACACTGAAAAAGCACAGATAACACAGAGGTCAAATAGGATTATACCGAAGTGGGAAAAAACAATAAGGTATTTTGGAAGAGTCAGGGCAAATTAGAAGGAATTACAATAATGCTATAAGAATGCTAGATTATTAAATTGTTTTACATTAATTAGAACTAGTAGATAGACATACAAGTATCATTAACTATGATTTAGGTTGAGATGTTATAATTGTGTGTGTATATATATATATATATATATATATATATATATATATATATATATATATATATATATATATGTGTATATATATATATATATATATATATATATATATATATATATATATATATATATATAAATATGCATCTATCATTGTACTTTTTAATTGAAATGTAGATTAGTAATCAATTGTTATGACATGAACCATATTACACCTGTGGAACACTGTTGGCCCTGCAGACACACTTCTTAGTGGAGAGCAATTAATTGCAAGTATGCAAACAGATAATTGGACATACGGAGAGTAATTATCTAATCAACTCATTAACCAATCAGAGATTAGGCCAGAAGCACATAGATGTGTATAAAATGGATCCAACAGTGCCACATTATATCCCTGAGGAAAGTGCAGTCGTGACGAAACGCGTAGGATCTTTTCATATATAACAAACTGACTTGTTCAAGTCTGCAGTTGTGGACTGTTGGTCAGTAAAGTTTGCAAGCAAAAACGGACGCCTGAACTACAGCTGAGTCCGCTCTTACAGCTTTGAGCACTGAATAGCTCCCGACATAGGGGAAACCCCAAGCAGAGGAAACCGGATACACGCAGACACGACATCACATCCGGTACATCGGAGATCGAGCCAGAGATACCCAGGACGCCAGCCGCAGTGTGATCGGAGCTCCAGACTGTGGCGCAACACCCCCTGGTAAAGCAACCCAGTGGACAAGTGTGCAGCAGGAGAGAAAGTGCAGCGGTACAACATCGACTCCAGAGGTGGCTTCAACTCCTGGGACCCAGAGGTGGACATAGGCCAGTCCTGCATAGGGTGGCTAACTTCATCCCCTAAACTGGGCACAGAAGCTTGAACTACTCACAGGCAAAGGTTTTTGTTTTCCATATTATTATACAGTATGTCATATTATATCCAGTCATAAATAATACACATCATTTGCTACAAAAGCGCCCCTGTTTTTGTTTGTCTTGTTGCCATCCATACCATATATGTCATTAGGGCACTGTGAAGGTTAAAGATGGCAGTAAATCTAACAACTTCCAAATCACTCATCAACTTCTAGATTGCAAGCTCCTTGGGGCAGAGGCCTTCTTCCTACTGTCTCAGTTTGTCTTAACATATATGCACTCTTTCGTCCTCTCTCCCATATTGTACTGCGCTGCGGAATATGTTGGCGCCATACAAGTAAACCATAATAACAATAACTTTGGAGTACTCTCAATGTACTTTCTCCTGGTAAAACATAGAATAGACAAATACATATCTGTATCTTTTCCTCGGTCCTGAAGTCTCCAGTTTATGGCTTAACTCTCGCTCACTTTTGTCTCTCTCCTCTCCCCTCCATGCCCCCCGCTGCTTATCTGCAACATTAACAAATTCTCCAAATCGCAGCAAATAAAGAGAAAGAAAGGGAAAACAAATTTGGTTTGCACGCCCAGCCGCCCGCAGTCCCCTGTGTTTAACATAAAGACTTTGAGGTTTTTTTTAGACCTTTTCAATGAGCGGCATAATAGCCAAGTGTTCCCGGGCATCACCTTCATTAATCAGCCTGTTCAGCCCGCGCTGAAATGTTTTCTCGACTGATAGGTTCTTTGTGTCGAGCAGAATCGCTGCTCTTTTCACAAATGGTGTCCGCTGACATCCATCCAATTTCCCCTCCCTTATTCCGACTAGTAATATTTGTAATTGCGGTCGCTGTTTGTAGCACTGCTTCTCTGGCATTTTGATTTTAACTCCAAGTGGCTGGAAGTGGCTTCTAAATTAAAACCCTACAGTTTGAGGACTGTAAGAGCAGTGAGCTAAATGCACCAGCAGGATATTATAGGCATTCGCTAATGCACCCAGGATTCATTTTTTCCATGTATTCAAAGCATTGTCCATTACTATATACAGTTAGGTCCGGAAATAATTGGACACTGACACAATTTTCATAATTTTGGCCCCGTACGCCACCAAAAGGGATTTGAAATGAAACAACCGAGATGCAATAGAAGTGCAAACTTTCAGCTTTAATTCAAGGGGTTGAACAAAAATATCGTATGAAACGTTTAGGAATTGTAACCATTTTCATACACAGTCCCCTTATTTCAGGGGCTCAAAATGTAATTGGACAAATTAACACAATCATAAATAAAATGTTTATTTTGAATACTTTGTCGAGAATCCTTTGCAGGCAATGACTGCTTGAGGTCTAGAACGCATGTACATCACCAAACGCTGGGTTTCCTCCTTTGTGATGCTTTGCCAGGCCTTTACTGCAGCTATTTTCAGTTGTTTTTTGTTCGTGGGTCTTTCTACCTTAAATTTTGTCTTCAGCAAGTGAAATGCACGCTCGATCGGGTTGAGATCAGGTGATTGACTCGGCCATTGCAGAATATTCCACTTCTTTGCCTTAAAAAAAACTCCTGGGTTACTTTCGCAGTATGTTTTGGGTCATTGTCCATCTTTAAAGTGAAGCGCCGTCCAATCAACATCGCTGAATTTGGTTGAATCTGAGCAGACAATATACGCTATACACTTCAGAATTAATCTGTCTGATTCTGTCTTCTGTCACATCATCAATAAACACTAGTGACCCAGTGCCATTGTAAGCCATGCATGCCCATGCCATCACACTGCCTCCACCATGCTTTACAGATGATGTGGTATGCTTCGGATCATGAGCCGTTCCAAGCCTTCTCCATACTTTTTTCTTCCCATCATTCTGGTTCAGGTTGATATTAGTTTCATCTGTCCAAAGAATGCTGTTCCAAAACTGGGCTGGCTTTTTTTAGATATTGTTTGGCAAAGTCTAATCTGGCCTTTCTATTCTTGAGGCTTATGAATGGTTTACACCTTGTGGTGAACCCTCTGTATTTGCTCTCGTGAAGTCTTCTCTTTGTGGTAGACTTGGATAAAGATATGCCTACCTCCTGGAGAGTGTTCTTTACTTGGCTGGATGTTGTGAAGGGATTTTTCTTTACCATG